>NC_142178.1:0-319375 GCF_026936395.1 Plectropomus leopardus
CCGGGCCGGTACCCAGGACCGCTCCTCCGGACCGTAACCTTCCCAATCCACGAGGTACTGGAGACCCCTGCCGCGGCGCCTGGAACGCAGGAGACGACTCACCGTGTAAGCAGGAGCGCCCTCGATGAGACGAGGAGGATTGACCCAGTGGACCAGTCTATGTGCGGATTGTGACGACGGAGCCAGGGGTATCCGAGGATCAGGGGTAAGCTGGGAGACTTCAGGACGTGGAACTGGATGGTCTCGTGATGTTTCCCCGACAGGAGCATGGAAATGGGGGTGGTCTGATGAGTGACGGTCCCAGGAGGTGACCATCCAGTGCGCTGGCTGGTAACGGGCGTGGAAGAAGAACCAGCTCAATATCCAACTGCAACGCGAGGTCCTCATCGATCAGGTTTACATCGGCCCCAGAGTCAATGAACGTGGAGAGGGTGTGAGAACCCTCTTTCAGCAGGAACTGGACGTGGAATAGGGGACGAAGACTAGGAGCAGAGTTCTGTGAACGGCTCAGCAGGATGCCCCCTTCTACCGCTGAGCCTGCCCTTTTACCGGACAGCCGGAGATGAAATGGCCGGCCTGACCACAGTAAAGGCAGAGATTAGCCCGACGTCGCCTCTCTCGCTCCTCTGGAGATAACCTGGTGCGACCCACCTGCATGGGCTCCGTACCACCAGGAGCTGAGTTTGGGGAACTGCTGGCGGTTGCAGAAGGACCATGACGATGAACAGGAACCCGCGGAGCGCCTCCCTCTAGTCGCTGCTCCCTCCTCCTTGCCTGAATTCGCCTGTCCAGCCTGGTTGTCAGTTCAATGAGGCCATCCAGGGAGTGGGGAAGATCAAACGAAATCAGCTCATCCTTTATGTAAGGAGCTAACCCGTTGAGGAATGCGTCACATTGGGCCGCCGAATTCCAGTCACTCTGCCGGGCTCGGGTCCGGAAGTCAATAGCAAAGTCAGCCACGGTCCGATCGCCCTGTCGCTGGTTCAGGAGACCTCCAGTGGCATCGGGACCCAGGGAAACAGTCCCGAAAACCTTTCGTAGCTCCTCAGCGAAAGCGTGGAATGACGAACAGGCTGGAGTGCCCCTCTCCCACTCGGCCGTTCCCCACAGGCGTGCTCGGCCCGTGAGGTGGTTAATAGCAAACGCCACTCTGGCTCCCTCTGTGGCGAATGTGTGTGGCTGCAGAGCAAACAAGATGGAACAGTTCGTCAAGAACGGGTTGCACCCCTCTGGATCTCCGGCATACCGTTCTGGCGCGCCCACCCGGGGTTCTGGAGCGGAGCTGGGCGATGGAGTGGAACTGGGAGCCGGTTGAGCGGAACTTGCAGCTGGGGCGGCGTGCTGTGTCAGCGTGGTTTCCATATGTTGGACCTGATTAGCCAACAGGGTGAGATCTTGTTCCAAGGCAGAGTCAAACTCACTAGCCTCAGCCGCTGCTGGAGGAGAGCTGAGCCTCGTGCTGCTGCAACATTCCCTCGACGCAAGGCGTAGACGATTCTGGAGAGTGCTGGCGTCTGCTGGGTCCATTTCTGGCCAGATTGTACTGAAACGGGTGTGTGTAGAACCCAGATGCAGTACACCAAAGCTCAGGGATTGTTGGTAATGACTTTTATTAATACCAACACTCACGAAAAGCAACTCACAGTTATTCAGTTCGTTCTTCGGGCCGTGAGCCCAAACACAGTCTCTGGGAATCCCACGAGGAGAAGACACTCATCCTTTATGTAAGGAGCTAACCCGTTGAGGAATGCGTCACATTGGGCCGCCGAATTCCAGTCACTCTGCCGGGCTCGGGTCCGGAAGTCAATAGCAAAGTCAGCCACGGTCCGATCGCCCTGTCGCTGGTTCAGGAGACCTCCAGTGGCATCGGGACCCAGGGAAACAGTCCCGAAAACCTTTCGTAGCTCCTCAGCGAAAGCGTGGAATGACGAACAGGCTGGAGTGCCCCTCTCCCACTCGGCCGTTCCCCACAGGCGTGCTCGGCCCGTGAGGTGGTTAACAGCAAACGCCACTCTTGCTCCCACTGTGGCGAATGTGTGTGGCTGCAGAGCAAACAAGATGGAACAGTTCGTCAAGAACGGGTTGCACCCTCTGGATCTCCGGCATACCGTTCTGGCGCGCCCACCTGGGGTTCTGGAGCGGAGCTGGGCGATGGAGTGGAACTGGGAGCCGGTTGAGCGGAACTTGCAGCTGGGGCGGCGTGCTGTGTCAGCGTGGTTGCCATCTGTTGGACCTGATTAGCCAACAGGGTGAGAGCTCTTTCCAAGGCAGAGGCAGACTGACGAGCCTCAGCCGCGTTGGAGGAGAGCTGAGCCTCGTGCTGCTGCAACATTCCCTCGACGCGTGCGAGACGATTCTGGAGAGTGCTGGCGTCTGCTGGGTCCATTTCTGGCCAGATTGTACTGAAACGGGTGTGTGTAGAACCCAGATGCAGTACACCAAAGCTCAGGGATTGTTGGTAATGACTTTTACTAATACCAACACTCACGAAAAGCAACTCACAGTTATTCAGTTCGTTCTTCGGGCCGTGAGCCCAAACACAGTCTCTGGGAATCCCACGAGGAGAAGACACGGCGCTTGCATCTACCGTGGCTGGAGAGCTGGAAACCCAGAGCTCGACGAGCCGACAACACGTGTGTGAGCGCCGTCGGGATTGCGCTTGAATCGTGGTCGGGACAGGCAGTGGATCCAAGCCGGGAAAACAGTCCGAGAGAACAACGGTACCCGAGGAGCAGGCAGGAGGATCGCCGTGGTCGAGCGGGAGGTCTTTGCCAGTGAAGCCGTCAGATTTCGAACGCCAAACGGGCACGTGGTCGGGGACAGAAGGCAGGTAGGTACACGGGGAGTCAGGCACGGAGAGCTGGTCGGGAACAGGCTGGGTCGGCAACGGTAAATCTGGCAGGGAAACGCTGGAGAGTCGTGCATAATGCAGAGGAACAATCTGGCAGTGAATGAATGTGTGGGAGTGTCTGATTGGCGATGAGCCGCAGCTGTGAGAGAGGAGGCTGCAGCGGTGGGCGTGGCATGTCAGGAGAGAAGGTCAGGAGAAGGTGAGTGGAAAAATACTGGCGGTGAGGAGGAGGGGGAGGAAGCAGGAACCATGACACACCGTAGGAGGGGCCGAGGGGTCGGGTGCAGTGTGAGCTGGGCGGCAGCCGGGCGGAGACCTTGGCGGTCCGATCCTCGGCTGCAGAAGCTAGCTCTGGGGACGTGGAATGTCACCTCTCTGGTGGGGAAGGAGCCTGAGCTGGTGCGCGAGGTTGAGAAGTTCCGACTAGATATAGTCGGCCTCACCTCGACGCATGGCTTGGGCTCCGGAACCAGTCTTCTTGAGAGGGGATGGACTCTCTTCCACTCTGGAGTTGCCACTGGTGAGAGGCGCCGGGCTCGGTGCCTGCACGTTGGAGTTTACGCCGGTGAATGAGAGGGTAGCCTCCCTCCGCCTTTGGGTTGGGGGACGGATCCTGACTGTTGTTTGTGCCTATGGTCCAAACAGCAGTTCAGAGTATCCACCCTTTTTGGAGTCCTTAGAGGGGGTGCTGGAGAGTGCTCCTTCTGGGGACTCCCTCGTTCTGCTGGGGGACTTCAACGCTCACGTTGGCAACGACAGTGAGACCTGGAGGGGTGTGATCGGGAGGAATGGCCCCCCCGATCTGAACCCGAGTGGTGTTTTGTTATTGGACTTCTGTGCTCGCCACAGATTGTCCATAACAAACACCATAGCCAAGCATAAGGGTGTCCATATGCACTTGGCATCAGGACACCCTAGGCCGCAGTTCAATGATCGACTTTGTAGTCGTGATTGCGGCCGTATGTCTTGGACACTCGGGTGAAGAGAGGGGCGGAGCTGTCAACCGATCACCACCTGGTGGTGAGTTGGCTCCGATGGTGGGGGAGGACGCCGGTCAGACCTGGCAGACCCAAACGCATTGTGAGGGTCTGCTGGGAACGTCTGGCAGAGTCTCCCGTCAGAAGGAACTTCAACTCCCACCTCCGGAAGAGCTTCGACCATGTCCCGGGGGAGGCTGGGGACATTGAGTCCGAGTGGGCCGTGTTCCGTGCCTCCATTGCTGAGGCGGCCGACCGCTGCTGTGGCCGTAAGGTGGTTGGTGCCTGTCGGGGCGGCAACACCCGAACCCGCTGGTGGACACCGGGCGTAAGGTGCCGCTGTTGAAGAAGGAGTCCTATCGGTCCTTCTTGGCCTGTGGGAATGCGGAGGAACCAGACAGGTATCGACAGGCCAAGCGGAGTGCGGCGGGCGCGGTCGCCAAGGCGAAACCCGGCATGGGAGGAGTTCGGCGAGGCCATGGAAAACGACTTCCGGACGGCTTCAAGAGGTTCTGGACCACCATCCGGCGTCTCAGGAGGGGAAACAGTACTCCGTCAACACTGTGTATGGTGGCGACGGGGCGCTGCTGACCTCGACTCGGGACGTTGTGGATCGGTGGAAGGAATACTTCGAAGACCTCCTCAATCCCACCGACACGCCTTCTGTTGGAGAGGCAGGGCCTGGGGACCCGGGGGTGGGCTCCTCTATCTCTGGGGCTGAGGTTACCGAGGTGGTCGAAAAGCTCCTTGGTGGCAGGGCCCCGGGGGTGGACGAGGTCCGCCCGGAGTTCCTCAAGGCCCTGGATGTTGTGGGGCTGTCGTGGCTGACACGACTCTGCAACATTGCGTGGACATCGGGGGCAGTGCCCTTGGACTGGCAGACTGGGGTGGTGGTCCCTCTTTTCAAGAAGGGGGACCGGAGGGTGTGTTCCAACCACAGGGGATCACACTCCTCAGCCTCCCTGGTAAGGTCTATTCGGGGTACTAGAGAGGAGGGTCCGCCGGACAGTCGAACCCCGGATTCAGGAGGAGCAATGCGGTTTCGCCCGGTCGTGGAACTTTGGACCAGCTCTGGACCCTTGGCAGGATCCTTGAGGGTGCTTGGGAGTTTGCCCAACCAGTCCACATGTGCTTTGTGGACTTGGAGAAGGCATTCACCGCGCCCCTCGGGAGTCCTGTGGGGGGTTCTCCGGGAATATGGGGTTTCGGACTCCCTGATACGGGCTGTCCGTTCCCTGTATGACCGGTGCCGGAGCTTGGTCCGCATTGCCGGCAGTAAGTCGAACTCGTTTCCGGTGAGGGTTGGACTCCGCCAGGGCTGCCCTTTGTCACCGATTCTGTTCATAACTTTTATGGACAGAATTTCTAGGCGCAGCCAGGGTGTTGAGGGTCCGTTTGGTGACCTCAGGATTAGGTCTCTGCTCTTTGCAGATGATGTGGTCCTGTTGGCTTCATCGGGCCGCGACCTTCAGCTCTCACTGAATCGGTTCGCAGCCGAGTGTGAAGCGGCTGGAATGAGAATCAGCACCTCCAAATCCGAGACCATGGTTCTCGGCCGGAAAAGGGTGGCGTGCCCCCTCTGGATCGGGGATGAAGTCCTGCCCCAAGTGGAGGAGTTTAAGTACCTCGGGGTCTTGTTCACGAGTGAGGGAAGGATGGAGCGGGAGATCGACAGGCGGATCGGTGCATCGCCTGCAGTAATGCGGACTCTGCACCGGTCTGTCTTGGTGAAGAGGGAGCTGAGCCGAAAGGCAAAGCTCTCGATTTACCAGTCGATCTTCGTTCCTACCCTCACCTATGGTCATGAGCTTTGGGTAGTGACCGAAAGAACAAGATCAAGGGTACAAGCGGCCGAAATGAGTTTCCTCCGTAGGGTGGCTGGGCTCTCCCTTAGAGATAGGGTGAGAAGCTCGGTCATCCGGGAGGAGCTCGGAGTAGAGCCGCTGCTCCTCCGCATTGAGAAGAGCCAGATGAGGTGGCTCGGGCATCTAATTAGGATGCCTCCAGGACGCCTCCCTGGTGAGGTGTTCAGGGCACGTCCCACCGGTAGGAGGCCCCGGGGAAGACCCAGGACACGCTGGAGAGACTACGCCTCACAGCTGGCCTGGGAACGCCTGGGTCCCCGGGAAGAGCTGGACGAAGTGGCCGGGGAGAGGGAAGTCTGGGTTTCCCTGCTTAGGCTGCTGCCCCCGCGACCCGACCCCGGATAAGCGGAAGAAAATTGATGGATGGATGGATGGATGGATTATGAGCAGATTTTCACTTTGCATGTCTTTTAGTGAAAAGGGCCTGTTTCCAGCATGCCCGCGCTGAATAAGCGCCAAAAGCGGATTTCTAACAGCGCCTTTCATCCAGCTGCCTCTCTTCCCCACAGTGACTGAGAAACAGGTCTCTATGCAGGAAGAGTGTGAAAAGGGTTTAATATGATGGACAAGGTGGTTTTTGGTCAATACATTATATACAGTGAGGATTATGAGCAGACTGATCAAGATGGCGCCGCGGATGGCTGCCTCGGTACTTTGCTCTCTAGTACTCTGTGTGTTTTTGTGTTCTTTTTCGGACTTCTGTTGCCCTTCTCTGGTCACCTTCACCAGAGAAGAACTTCTAAACATTAGACAGTCCACTACTGGTACTTACTCTCCGGATTTCATAGACCCAGAGAGTTATTCTGAGATTTTGGTCGGAGGTGCGGCGACTCTCTATGGAATCTGCCAAGACGCAGACGGGGAAACGCGCAGGAGCGCCGTCAGGTTGAGACAGCGAGACTTCGTGGCGCCGCCCTGCCTATACATCTGGCGAACGTCCGCTCCTTGGCAAATAAAATGGATGAGTTGCTGCTTCTCAGCGCCAAAAACGGGGACATTAGCAGATCCGCCGCCTGTGTTTCACTGAAACCTGGCTCAGTGAACACATCCCAAACAGCGCACTACGGCTGCCGGGCTTCCAGCTGTTCCGAGCGGACCGCATCCCAGAGCTGTCGGGGAAAACAAGGGGAGGAGGAATCTGCTTCTATATAAACGAAGGTTTGTGTAAAGATGTCACAGTGTTGAAGAAGTCGTGCAGCCCTCACCTAGAAACACTCTTCATAAACTGCAGACCATTTTATTCACATGGAGTTTTCCTCGTTTGTTCTGGTCGGAGTGTACATCTCACCTCAGGCCTGTGTAACTAACGTGTTACAACAACTGGCCGACCAGATAACAGACGTGGAGAAACAACATCCAGACTCCTTCATCATCATTCAGGGGGATTTTAATAGCGCAAACCTCACCCACGAACTCCCAAAATACAGGCAGCACATCAAGTGTCCCACCAGGGACACAAACATTCTGGACCACTGTTACACAGTTATAAAGGACGCCATCGCGCTGTCCCCATGCAGCTTTAGGTCTCTCTGATCACTGTCTGTTTCATCTCATCCCCACATACAGGCAGAAATTAAAACTTCCAAACCTGTGGTGAGGACAGTGAAGAAATGGACAACAGAGTCAAAGCTGGAGTTACAGGCCTGCTTTGACTGCACTGATTGGGGGTGTTGGACGCTGCAACCACTGACCTGAACGAACTGACGGACACTGTGACATCATACATCAGTTTTTGTGAGGACATGTGTGTGCAGACCAAGTCCTTCTGCACATACAGTAACAATAAACCATGGTTCACTGCCAACCTGAGGAAGCTGCGTCAGATCAAAGAGGAGGCCTACAGAAGTGGGGACCGGGCCCTGTACAGGCAAGCCAGGAATCAGCTGACCAAAGAGATCAAAGTAGCTAAGAGGAGCTACAGTGAGAGGCTGAAAATCGCCTCTCAGCCAGCGACTCTGCGTCAGCGTGGAAAAGCTTGCGGCACCTAACCAACTACAGGAGCCCATCCCCCCACCCTGTAGAAACCCCCAGACTGGCCAACGACCTCAACAACTTCTACTGCAGGTTTGAACAGCAACCTTTCACACCTCTCACCGCCACAAAAGGACTACCTGCACCCCCCATCCCCCCTACCTCGAACATCCTGCCTGCACTAACAATCTGGGAGGGGGATGTGCGTCGCCTGTTCCACAAACAGAAGATCAGGAAGGCTCTAGGACCTGACTCTGTGTCTCCCTCCTGCCTGAGAGTCTGTGCTGACCAGCTGGCGCCCATCTTCACCAGGATCTTTCACCGATCCCTGGAGCTGTGTGAAGTGCCCTCCTGCTTCAAACGCCCATCATCATCCCGGTCCCCAAAGCCCTCCATCACAGGATTTAATGACTTCAGGCCCGGCGCTTTGACATCCGTAGTCATGAAATCCTTTGAGAGACTGGTGTTGAGCCACCTGAAGGCCATTACAGGCCCCTTGCTGGATCCCCTGCAGTTTGCCTATCGGGCAAACAGGTCATGGATGATGCAGTCAACATGGGACTCCACTACATCCTGCAACACCTCGACACCCCTGGGTCGTATGCAAGGATCCTGTTTGTGGACTTCAGCTCAGCCTTTAACACCATTATCCCCGAAATCCTCCACCACAAGCTCTCCCAGCTCACAGTGCCTGCCTCCACCTGCCAGTGGATCATCAGCTTCCTGACTGACAGGTGGCAGCAGGTGAGGCTGGGCAGCATCATGTCGAGCACCCGGTCCATCAGCACGGTGAGAGCAGCGGAGACAGGACACACGCTGCGGGCACCCCAGGGTGTTTCCTGTCTCCGCTGCTCTTCTCCTCTACACTAACGACTGCACCTCAGGGGACCTGCCTGTGAAACTCCTGAAGTTCGCGGACGACACCACCGTCATCGGTCTAATCCGGGATGGTGATGAGTCTGCTTACAGACAGGAGGTGGAGCAGCTGGTCCACTGGTGCAGTCTGAACCACCTGGAGCTGAACCCGCTCAAGACTGTGGAGATGACAGTGGACTTCAGGAGAAACCCACCCACACTCTCCCCCCTCACCATCCTCAATAACACAGTGTCTACTGTGGACACTTTTAAGTTTCTGGGAACCACAATCTCCCGGAACCTGAAGTGGTCCTCCCACATTGACACAGTCCGGAAAAGGCCCAGCAAAGGTTATACTTCCCATGCACAGCTCAGGAAGTTTAACCTGCCACAGGAACTGCTGATCATCTTGTACACTGCCATCATTCAGTCTTTCCTGTGCACAGCCATCACTGTCTGGTTTGGATCTGCCACCAGACAGGACAGGATTAGACTGCAACGAACAATCAGAACTGCAGAGAGAATCATTGGGGCCGACCTGCCCTCCATCCAGCACCTTTACCGGTCCAGGATCAGGAAACGGGCAGGCACCATCTCTGCAGACCCATCACACCCCGGTCACAAACTGTTCGAACTCCTCCCCTCTGGAAGGCGTTAAAGAGCACTGTATGCCAAGACCACCAGACACAAAGACAGTTTCTACCCCCAGGCTGTCACTCTGATGAACTGTAAATAGTCAGAGTGTCAGGAGAACAACAACAAACAACAAATATAAAATATATATATATATATATATATATATATATATATATATATATTCATACTACCTCATGCACAGTGGTTTTTGCACTAACTATATATTTTTGAATTACATACTGTACATTTTGTATATATTCCCTATCTCTTCCTTTTGTAAATACATGTCTATGTCTGTCTTTTTTCTATTTTTCTTATCCCTAACTTATTTCCCTCCCCTGTACTGTGAGCATTGCCAACCCGGAAAAAATTCCTTGTTCCTCATTTGTTGAACTTGGCCAATAAACGTGATTCTGATTCTGATTCTGAGATTTTCACTTTGCATGTCTCTTAGTGAAAAGGGCCTGTTTCCAGCATGCCCGCGCTGAATAAGCGCCAAAAGCGGATTTCTAACAGCGTCTTTCATCCAAGCTGCCTCTCTTGCCCACAGTGACTGAGAAACAGGTCTTTATGCAGGAAGAGTGTGAAAAGGGTTTAATATGATGGACAAGGTGGTTTTTGGTCAATACATTATATACAGTGAGGATTATCCCTGAGCTACCACCTGACCGTGGTGGAGGGGTTTGCGTGTCCCAGTGATCCTAGGAGCTCAGTTGTCGGGGGCTTCATGCCCCTGGTAGGGTCACCCATGGCAAACAGGTCCTAGGGGAGGGACCAGACAAAGTGTAGCTCACAAGACCCCTATGATGATGTCGATCAATGGCTCAGAGTTCAACTCGCCCGGACGCGGGTCACGGGGGCCCCCCCCTGGAGCCAGGTCTGGGGGTGGGGCTCGATGGCGAGCGCCTAGTGGCCGGGCCCCATGGGTACACAGCCCAAAGAGGCGACATGGGACCTCCTTCCCGTGGGCTCACCACCCGTAGGAGGGGCCGTAGGGGTCGGGTGCAGTGTGAGCTGGGCGGCAGCCGAAGGGGGGGACCTTGGCGGTCCAATCCTCAGCTGCAGAAGCTAGCTCTGGGGACGTGGAATGTCACCTCTCTGGTGGGGAAGGAGCCTGAGCTGGTGCGCGAGGTTGAGAAGTTCCGACTAGATATAGTCGGCCTCACCTCGACGCATGGCTTGGGCTCCGGAACCAGTCTTCTTGAGAGGGGATGGACTCTCTTCCACTCTAGAGTTGCCACTGGTGAGAGGCACCAGGCAGGGGTGGCAATACTTATTGCCCCCCGGCTCGGTGCCTGTACGTTGGAGTTTACGCCGGTGAATGAGAGGGTAGCCTCCCTCCGCCTTCGGGTTGGGGGACGGATCCTGACTGTTGTTTGTGCCTATGGTCCAAACAGCAGTTCAGAGTATCCACCCTTTTTGGAGTCCTTAGAGGGGGTGCTGGAGAGTGCTCCTTCTGGGGACTCCCTCGTTCTGCTGGGGGACTTCAACGCTCACGTTGGCAACGACAGTGAGACCTGGAGGGGTGTGATCGGGAGGAATGGCCCCCCCGATCTGAACCCGAGTGGTGTTTTGTTATTGGACTTCTGTGCTCGCCACAGATTGTCCATAACAAACACCATGTTCAAGCATAAGGGTGTCCATATGCGCACTTGGCATCAGGACACCCTAGGCCGCAGTTCAATGATCGACTTTGTAGTCGTATCGTTGGACTTGCGGCCGTATGTCTTGGACACTCGGGTGAAGAGAGGGGCGGAGCTGTCAACCGATCACCACCTGGTGGTGAGTTGGCTCCGATGGTGGGGGAGGACGCCGGTCAGACCTGGCAGACCCAAACGCATTGTGAGGGTCTGCTGGGAACGTCTGGCAGAGTCTCCCATCAGAAGGAACTTCAACTCCCACCTCCGGAAGAGCTTCACCATGTCCCGGGGAGGCTGGGGACATTGAGTCCGAGTGGGCCGTGTTCCGTGCCTCCATTGCTGAGGCGGCCGACCGCTGCTGTGGCCGTAAGGTGGTTGGTGCCTGTCGGGGCGGCAACACCCGAACCCGCTGGTGGACACCGGCGGTAAGGGGTGCCGTCAAGCTGAAGAAGGAGTCCTATCGGGCCTTCTTGGCCTGTGGCTTGGCTTGGCTCTTGACCATCCGGCGTCTCAGGAGGGGGAAACAGTACTCCGTCAACACTGTGTATGGTGGCGACGGGGCGCTGCTGACCTCGACTCGGGACGTTGTGGATCGGTGGAAGGAATACTTCGAAGACCTCCTCAATCCCACCGACACGCCTTCTGTTGGAGAAGCAGGGCCTGGGGACCCGGGGGTGGGCTCCTCTATCTCTGGGGCTGAGGTTACCGAGGTGGTCGAAAAGCTCCTCGGTGGCAGGGCCCCGGGGGTGGACGAGGTCGGCCCGGAGTTCCTCAAGGCCCTGGATGTTGTGGGGCTGTCGTGGCTGACACGACTCTGCAACATTGCATGGACATCGGGGGCAGTGCCCTTGGACTGGCAGACTGGGGTGGTGGTCCCTCTTTTCAAGAAGGGGGACCGGAGGGTGTGTTCCAACCACAGGGGATCACACCTCAGCCTCCCTGGTAAGGTCTATTCGGGGGTACTAGAGAGGAGGGTCCGCTGGACAGTCGAACCCCGGATTCAGGAGGAGCAATGCGGTTTTCGCCCCGGTCGTGGAACTTTGGACCAGCTCTGGACCCTTGGCAGGATCCTTGAGGGTGCTTGGGAGTTTGCCCAACCAGTCCACATGTGCTTTGTGGACTTGGAGAAGGCATTCGACCGTGTCCCTCGGGAGTCCTGTGGGGGTTCTCCGAATATGGGGTTTCGGACTCCCTGATACGGGCTGTCCGCTCCCTGTATGACCGGTGCCGGAGCTTGGTCCACATTGCCGCAGTAAGTCGAACTCGTTTCCGGTGAGGGTTGGACTCCGCCAGGGCTGCCCTTTGTCACCGATTCTGTTCATAACTTTTATGGACAGAATTTCTAGGCGCAGCCAGGGTGTTGAGGGGGTCCGGTTTGGTGACCTCAGGATTAGGTCTCTGCTCTTTGCAGATGATGTGGTCCTGTTGGCTTCATCAGGCCGCGACCTTCAGCTCTCACTGAATCGGTTCGCAGCCGAGTGTGAAGCGGCTGGAATGAAAATCAGTACCTCCAAATCCGAGACCATGGTTCTCAGCCGGAAAAGGGTGGCGTGCCCCCTCCGGATCGGGGATGAAGTCCTGCCCCAAGTGGAGGAGTTTAAGTACCTCGGGGTCTTGTTCACGAGTGAGGGAAGGATGGAACGGGAGAACGACAGGCGGATCGGTGCGGCGTCTGCAGTAATGCGGACGCTGCACCGGTCTGTCGTGGTGAAGAGGAAGCTGAGCCGAAAGGCAAAGCTCTCGATTTACCAGTCGATCTTCGTTCCTACCCTCACCTATGGTCATGAGCTTTGGGTAGTGACCGAAAGAACAAGATCGCGGGTACAAGCAGCCGAAATGAGTTTCCTCTGTAGGGTGGCTGGGCTCTCCCTTAGAGATAGGGTGAGAAGCTCGGTCATCCGGGAGGAGCTCGGAGTAGAGCCGCTGCTCCTCCGCATTGAGAAGAGCCAGATGAGGTGGCTCGGGCATCTAACTAGGATGCCTCCAGGACGCCTCCCTGGTGAGGTGTTCAGGGCACATCCCACCGGTAGGAGGCCCCGGGGAAGACCCAGGACAGGCTGGAGAGACTACGTCTCACAGCTGGCCTGGGAACGCCTCGGGGTCCCCCGGGAAGAGCTGGACGAAGTGGCCGGGGAGAGGGAAGTCTGGGTTTCCCTGCTTAGGCTGCTGCCCCCGCGACCCGACCCCGGATAAGCGGAAGAAAACTGATGGATGGATGGATGGATGGATGGATTGATTATGAGCAGATTTTCACTTTGCATGTCTCTTAGTGAAAAGGGCCTGTTTCCAGCATGCCAGCGCTGTATAAGCGCCAAAAGCAGATTCTCAGAGCGTTTTTCATCCAAGCTGCCTCTCTTGCCCACAGTGACTGAGAAACAGGTCTCTGTGCAGGAAAAGTGTGAAAAGGGTTTAATATGATGGACAAGGTGGTTTTTGGTCAATACATTATATACAGTGAGGATTATGAGCAGATTGTCACTTTGCATGTCTCTTAGTGAAAAGGGCCTGTTTCCAGCATGCCAGCGCTGTATAAGCGCCAAAAGCGGATTCTCAGAGCGTTTTTCATCCAAGCTGCCTCTCTTGCCCACAGTGACTGAGAAACAGGTCTCTGTGCAGGAAAAGTGTGAAAAGGGTTTAATATGATGGACAAGGTGGTTTTTGGTCAATACATTATATACAGTGAGGATTATGAGCAGATTTTCACTTTGCATGTCTCTTAGTGAAAAGGGCCTGTTTCCAGCATGCCAGCGCTGTATAAGCGCCAAAAGCGGATTCTCAGAGCGTTTTTCATCCAAGCTGCCTCTCTTGCTCACAGTGACTGAGAAACAGGTCTCTGTGCAGGAAAAGTGTGAAAAGGGTTTAATATGATGGACAAGGTGGTTTTTGGTCAATACATTATATACAGTGAGGATTATGAGCAGATTTTCACTTTGCATGTCTCTTAGTGAAAAGGGCCTGTTTCCAGCATGCCAGCGCTGTATAAGCGCCAAAAGCGGATTCTCAGAGCGTTTTTCATCCAAGCTGCCTCTCTTGCCCACAGTGACTGAGAAACAGGTCTCTGTGCAGGAAGAGTGTGAAAATGGTTTAATATGATGGACAAGGTGGTTTTTGGTCAATACATTATATACAGTGAGGATTATGAGCAGATTTTCACTTTGCATGTCTCTTAGTGAAAAGAGCCTGTTTCCAGCATGCCCGCGCTGAATAAGCGCCAAAAGCGGATTTCTAAGAGCGTTTTTCATCAGAGCTGCCTCTTTTGCCCACAGTGACTGAGACACAAATCTCTATGCAAGAAAGGTGTGAAAATGGATTAATATTATAGAAAAGGTGTTTTTTGGTGAGGAACTGTCACACAGTGAGGACGACCAGCAGATTGACACTGTGCATGTCTTTTGCTGAAAACTGCCTTTTCCCAGCACCTCAGGTCTCTGTAAGCACCCAGAACGCGATCATGAGAGTGTTTTTCATCAGAACTGCCTCTTTTGCCCACAGTGACTGAGACACAAATCTCTATGCAAGAAAGGTGTGAAAATAGATTAATATTTTTTAAAAAAAGGGTTTTTTGGTGAGTAACTGTCATGCAGTGAGGATGACCAGCAGATTTACACTGTGCATGTCTTTTGCTGAAAACTGCCTTTTCCCAGCGCCTCAGGGCTCTGTAAGCGCCCAGAACGCGATCATGAGAGCGTTTTTCATCAGAGCTGCCTCTTTTGCCCACAGTGACTGAGACACAAATCTCTATGCAAGAAAGGTGTGAAAATGGATTAATATTATAGAAAAGGCGTTTTTTGGTGAGGAACTGTCATGCAGTGAGGATGACCAGCAGATTTACACTGTGCATGTCTTTTGCTGAAAACTGCCTGTTTCCCAGCATGCCTCAGGGCTCTGTAAGCCCAGAACGCGATCATGAGAGCGTTTTTCATCAAAGCTGCCTCTTTTGCCCACAGTGACTGAGACACAAATCTCTATACAAGAAAGGTGTGAAAATGGATTAATATTATAGAAAAGGTGTTTTTGGTGAGTACACTGTCACACAGTGAGGATTATGAGCAGATTGACACTGTCCATGTCTTTTACTGAAAACTGCCTTTTCCCAGCGCCTCAGGGCTCTGTAAGTGCCCAGAACGCGATCATGAGAGCGTTTTTCATCAGAGCTGCCTCTTTTGCCCAAAGTGACTGAGACACAAATCTTTATGCAAGAAGAGTTGTGAAAATGGATTAATATTATAGAAAAGGTGTTTTTTGGTGAGTAGCTGTCATACAGTGAGGATGACCAGCAGATTTACACTGTACATGTCTTTTGCTGAAAACTGCCTTTTCCCAGCGCCTCAGGGCTCTGTAAGCGCCCAAAACGCCATTACGAGAGCGTTTTTCATCAAAGCTGCCTCTTTTGCCCACAGTGACTGAGACACAAATCTCTATGCAAGAAAGGTGTGAAAATGGATTAATATTTAAAAAAAAAGGGTTTTTTGGTGAGGAACTGTCACGCTGTGAGGACGACAAGCAGATACTGTACATGTCTTTTGCTGAAAACTGCCTTTTCCCAGCGCCTCAGGGCTCTGTGTTTCAGAACGCGATCATGAGAGCGTTTTTCATCAGAGCTGCCTCTTTTGCCCACAGTGACTGAGACACAAATCTCTATGAAAAAAAGGTGTGAAAATGGATTAATATTAAAAAAAAAGTTTTTTTTTGGTGAGGAATTGTCACACAGTGAGGACACGTGAGGACGACTGTACGTCTTTTGCTGAAAACTGCCTTTTCCCAGCGCCTCAGGGCTCTGTAAGCGCCCAGAACGCGATCATGAGAGCGTTTTTCATCAGAGCTGCCTCTTTTGCCCACAGTGACTGAGACACAAATCTCTATGAAAAAAAGGTGTGAAAATGGATTAATATTAAAAAAAAAGGTTTTTTTTGGTGAGGAATTGTCACACAGTGAGGACACGTGAGGACGACTGTACATGTCTTTTGCTGAAAACTGCCTTTTCCCAGCGCCTCAGGGCTCTGTAAGCGCCCAGAACGCGATCATGAGAGCGTTTTTCATCAGAGCTGCCTCTTTTGCCCACAGTGACTGAGACACAAATCTCTATGAAAAAAAGGTGTGAAAATGGATTAATATTAAAAAAAGTTTTTTTTTGGTGAGGAATTGTCACACAGTGAGGAAGACCAGCAGATACTGTACATGTCTTTTGCTGAAAACTGCCTTTTCCCAGCGCCTCAGGGCTCTGTAAGCGCCCAGAACGCGATCATGAGAGCGTTTATCATCAGAGCTGCCTCTTTTGCCCACAGTGACTGAGACACAAATCTCTATGAAAAAAAGGTGTGAAAATGGATTAATATTTAAAAAAAGGGTTTTTTTTGGTGAGGAATTGTCACACAGTGAGGACACGTGAGGACGACTGTACATGTCTTTTGCTGAAAACTGCCTTTTCCCAGCGCCTCAGGGCTCTGTAAGTGCCCAGAACGCGATCATGAGAGCGTTTTTCATCAGAGCTGCCTCTTTTGCCCACAGTGACTGAGACACAAATCTCTATGCAAGAAAGGTGTGAAAATGGATTAATATTATAGAAAAGGTGTTTTTTGGTGAGGAACTGTCACACAGTGAGGACGACCAGCAGATTGACACTGTGCATGTCTTTTGCTGAAAACTGCCTTTTCCCAGCACCTCAGGGCTCTGTAAGCGCCCAGAACGCGATCATGAGAGCGTTTTTCATCAGAGCTGCCTCTTTTGCCCACACTGACTGAGACACAAATCTCTATGCAAGAAAGGTGTGAAAATGGATTAATATTATAGAAAAGGTGTTTTTTGGTGAGTAACTGTCATGCAGTGAGGATGACCAGCAGATTTACACTGTGCATGTCTTTTGCTGAAAACTGCCTTTTCCCAGCGCCTCAGGGCTCTGTAAGCGCCCAGAACGCGATCATGAGAGCGTTTTTCATCAGAGCTGCCTCTTTTGCCCACAGTGACTGAGACACAAATCTCTATGCAAGAAAGGTGTGAAAATGGATTAATATTATAGAAAAGGCGTTTTTTGGTGAGGAACTGTCATGCAGTGAGGATGACCAGCAGATTTACACTGTGCATGTCTTTTGCTGAAAACTGCCTTTTCCCAGCGCCTCAGGGCTCTGTAAGCGCCCAGAACGCGATCATGAGAGCGTTTTTCATCAGAGCTGCCTCTTTTGCCCACAGTGACTGAGACACAAATCTCTATGCAAGAAAGGTGTGAAAATGGATTAATATTATAGAAAAGGTGTTTTTTGGTGAGTAACTGTCACACAGTGAGGACGACCAGCAGATTGACACTGTACATGTCTTTTACTGAAAACTGCCTTTTCCCAGCGCCTCAGGGCTCTGTAAGTGCCCAGAACGCGATCATGAGAGCGTTTTTCATCAGAGCTGCCTCTTTTGCCCAAAGTGACTGAGACACAAATCTTTATGCAAGAAAGTTGTGAAAATGGATTAATATTATAGAAAAGGTGTTTTTTGGTGAGGAACTGTCATGCAGTGAGGATGACCAGCAGATTTACACTGTGCATGTCTTTTGCTGAAAACTGCCTTTTCCCAGTGCCTCAGGGCTCTGTAAGCGCCCAGAACGCGATCATGAGAGCGTTTTTCATCAGAGCTGCCTCTTTTGCCCACAGTGACTGAGACACAAATCTCTATGCAAGAAAGGTGTGAAAATGGATTAATATTTTAAAAAAAAGGGTTTTTTGGTGAGGAACTGTCACGCTGTGAGGACGACAAGCAGATACTGTACATGTCTTTTGCTGAAAACTGCCTTTTCCCAGCGCCTCAGGGCTCTGTAAGCGCCCAGAACGCGATCATGAGAGCGTTTTTCATCAGAGCTGCCTCTTTTGCCCACAGTGACTGAGACACAAATCTCTATGAAAAAAAGGTGTGAAAATGGATTAATATTAAAAAAAAAGTTTTTTTTTGGTGAGGAATTGTCACACAGTGAGGACACGTGAGGACGACTGTACATGTCTTTTGCTGAAAACTGCCTTTTCCCAGCGCCTCAGGGCTCTGTAAGCGCCCAGAACGCGATCATGAGAGCGTTTTTCATCAGAGCTGCCTCTTTTGCCCACAGTGACTGAGACACAAATCTCTATGAAAAAAAGGTGTGAAAATGGATTAATATTAAAAAAAAGGTTTTTTTTTGGTGAGGAATTGTCACACAGTGAGGACACGTGAGGACGACTGTACATGTCTTTTGCTGAAAACTGCCTTTTCCCAGCGCCTCAGGGCTCTGTAAGCGCCCAGAACGCGATCATGAGAGCGTTTTTCATCAGAGCTGCCTCTTTTGCCCACAGTGACTGAGACACAAATCTCTATGAAAAAAAGGTGTGAAAATGGATTAATATTAAAAAAAGTTTTTTTTTGGTGAGGAATTGTCACACAGTGAGGAAGACCAGCAGATACTGTACATGTCTTTTGCTGAAAACTGCCTTTTCCCAGCGCCTCAGGGCTCTGTAAGCGCCCAGAACGCGATCATGAGAGCGTTTATCATCAGAGCTGCCTCTTTTGCCCACAGTGACTGAGACACAAATCTCTATGAAAAAAAGGTGTGAAAATGGATTAATATTTAAAAAAAGGGTTTTTTTTGGTGAGGAATTGTCACACAGTGAGGACACGTGAGGACGACTGTACATGTCTTTTGCTGAAAACTGCCTTTTCCCAGCGCCTCAGGGCTCTGTAAGTGCCCAGAACGCGATCATGAGAGCGTTTTTCATCAGAGCTGCCTCTTTTGCCCACAGTGACTGAGACACAAATCTCTATGCAAGAAAGGTGTGAAAATGGATTAATATTATAGAAAAGGTGTGTTTTGGTGAGGAACTGTCACACAGTGAGGACGACCAGCAGATTGACACTGTACATGTCTTTTGCTGAAAACTGCCTTTTCCCAGCACCTCAGGGCTCTGTAAGCGCCCAGAACGCGATCATGAGAGCGTTTTTCATCAGAGCTGCCTCTTTTGCCCACACTGACTGAGACACAAATCTCTATGCAAGAAAGGTGTGAAAATGGATTAATATTATAGAAAAGGTTTTTTTTGGTGAGGAACTGTCATGCAGTGAGGATGACCAGCAGATTTACACTGTGCATGTCTTTTGCTGAAAACTGCCTTTTCCCAGCGCCTCAGGGCTCTGTAAGCGCCCAGAACGCGATCATGAGAGCGTTTTTCATCAGAGCTGCCTCTTTTGCCCACAGTGACTGAGACACAAATCTCTGTGAAAAAAAGGTGTGAAAATGGATTAATATTATAGAAAAGGTGTTTTTTGGTGAGGAACTGTCACACAGTGAGGAAGACAAGCAGATACTGTACATGTCTTTTGCTGAAAACTGCCTTTTCCCAGCGCCTCAGGGCTCTGTAAGCGCCCAGAACGCGATCATGAGAGCGTTTTTCATCAGAGCTGCCTCTTTTGCCCATAGTGACTGAGACACAAATCTCTATGAAAAAAAGGTGTGAAAATGGATTAATATTAAAAAAAGTTTTTTTTTGGTGAGGAATTGTCACACAGTGAGGAAGACCAGCAGATACTGTACATGTCTTTTGCTGAAAACTGCCTTTTCCCAGCGCCTCAGGGCTCTGTAAGCGCCCAGAACGCGATCATGAGAGCGTTTTTCATCAGAGCTGCCTCTTTTGCCCACAGTGACTGAGACACAAATCTCTATGCAAGAAAGGTGTGAAAATGGATTAATATTATAGAAAAGGCGTTTTTTGGTGAGGAACTGTCATGCAGTGAGGATGACCAGCAGATTGACACTGTGCATGTCTTTTGCTGAAAACTGCCTTTTCCCAGCGCCTCAGGGCTCTGTAAGCGCCCAGAATGCGATCATGAGAGCGTTTTTCATCAGAGCTGTCTCTTTTGCCCACAGTGACTGAGACACAAATCTCTATGCAAGAAAGGTGTGAAAATGGATTAATATTATAGAAAAGGTGTTTTTTGGTGAGGAACTGTCATGCAGTGAGGATGACCAGCAGATTGACACTGTGCATGTCTTTTGCTGAAAACTGCCTTTTCCCAGCGCCTCAGGGCTCTGTAAGCGCCCAGAACACGATCATGAGAGCGTTTTTCATCAGAGCTGCCTCTTTTGCCCACAGTGACTGAGACACAAATCTCTATGCAAGAAAGGTGTGAAAATGGATTAATATTATAGAAAAGGCGTTTTTTGGTGAGGAACTGTCATGCAGTGAGGATGACCAGCAGATTGACACTGTGCATGTCTTTTGCTGAAAACTGCCTTTTCCCAGCGTCTCAGGGCTCTGTAAGCCCTGAACTCGATCATGAGAGCGTTTTTCATCAGAGCTGCCTCTTTTACCCACAGTGACTGAGACACAAATCACTATGAAAAAAAAGGTGTGAAAATGGATTAATATTATAGAAAAGGTGTTTTTTGGTGAGGAACTGTCATGCAGTGAGGATGACCAGCAGATTTACACTGTGCATGTCTTTTGCTGAAAACTGCCTTTTCCCAGCGCCTCAGGGCTCTGTAAGCGCCCAGAACGCGATCATGAGAGCGTTTTTCATCAGAGCTGCCTCTTTTGCCCACAGTGACTGAGACACAAACTCTATGCAAGAAAGGTGTGAAAATGGATTAATATTATAGAAAAGGTGTTTTTTGGTGAGGAACTGTCACACAGTGAGGACGAACAACAGATTGACACTGTACATGTCTTTTGCTGAAAACTGCCTTTTCCCAGCGCCTCAGGGCCCTTTAAGCGCCCAGAACGCGATCATGAGAGCGTTTTTCATCAGAACTGCCTCTTTTGCCCACAGTGACTGAGACACAAATCTTTATGCAAGAAAGTTGTGAAAATGGATTAAAATGATAGAAAAGGTGTTTTTTGGTGAGGAACTGTCATGCAGTGAGGATGACTAGCAGATTTACACTGTGCATGTCTTTTGCTGAAAACTGCCTTTTCCCAGCGCCTCAGGGCTCTGTAAGCGCCCAGAACGCGATCATGAGAGCGTTTTTCATCAGAGCTGCCTCTTTTGCCCACAGTGACTGAGACACAAACTCTATGCAAGAAAGGTGTGAAAATGGATTAATATTATAGAAAAGGTGTTTTTTGGTGAGGAACTGTCACACAGTGAGGACGAACAACAGATTTACACTGTGCATGTCTTTTGCTGAAAACTGCCTTTTCCCAGCACCTCAGGGCTCTGTAAGCGCCCAGAACGCGATCATGAGAGCGTTTTTCATCAGAGCTGCCTCTTTTGCCCACACTGACTGAGACACAAATCTCTATGCAAGAAAGGTGTGAAAATGGATTAATATTTTTTAAAAAAAGGGTTTTTTGGTGAGGAACTGTCACACAGTGAGGACGACAAGCAGATACTGTACATGTCTTTTGCTGAAAACTGCCTTTTCCCAGCGCCTCAGGGCTCTGTAAGCGCCCAGAACGCGATCATGAGAGCATTTTTCATCAGAGCTGCCTCTTTTGCCCACAGTGACTGAGACACAAATCTCTATGAAAAAAAGGTGTGAAAATGGATTAATATTAAAAAAAAGGGTCTTTTTTGGTGAGGAATTGTCACACAGTGAGGACACGTGAGGACGACTGTACATGTCTTTTGCTGAAAACTGCCTTTTCCCAGCGCCTCAGGGCTCTGTAAGCGCCCAGAACGCGATCATGAGAGCGTTTTTCATCAGAGCTGCCTCTTTTGCCCACAGTGACTGAGACACAAATCTTTATGCAAGAAAGTTGTGAAAATGGATTAATATGATAGAAAAGGTGTTTTTTGGTGAGGAACTGTCATGCAGTGAGGATGACCAGCAGATTTACACTGTGCATGTCTTTTGCTGAAAACTGCCTTTTCCCAGCGCCTCAGGGCTCTGTAAGCGCCCAGAACGCGATCATGAGAGCGTTTTTCATCAGAGCTGCCTCTTTTGTCCACAGTGACTGAGACACAAATCTCTATGCAAGAAAGGTGTGAAAATGGATTAATATTAAAAAAAAAGGGTTTTTTGGTGAGGAACTGTCATGCAGTGAGGACGACAAAAAGATACTGTACATGTCTTTTGCTGAAAACTGCCTTTTCCCAGCGCCTCAGGGCTCTGTAAGCGCCCAGAACGCGATCATGAGAGCGTTTTTCATCAGAGCTGCCTCTTTTGCCCACAGTGACTGAGACACAAATCTCTATGAAAAAAAGGTGTGAAAATGGATTAATATTAAAAAAAAAGGTTTTTTTTGGTGAGGAATTGTCACACAGTGAGGACACGTGAGGACGACTGTACATGTCTTTTGCTGAAAACTGCCTTTTCCCAGCGCCTCAGGGCTCTGTAAGCTTCAGAACGCGATCATGAGAGCGTTTTTCATCAGAGCTGCCTCTTTTGCCCACAGTGACTGAGACACAAATCTCTATGCAAGAAAGGTGTGAAAATGGATTAATATTATAGAAAAGGTGTTTTTTGGTGAGGAACTGTCACGCAGTGAGGAAGACAAGCAGATGCTGTACATGTCTTTTGCTGAAAACTGCCTTTTCCCAGCGCCTCAGGGCTCTGTAAGCGCCCAGAACGCGATCATGAGAGCGTTTTTCATCAGAGCTGCCTCTTTTGCCCACAGTGACTGAGACACAAATCTCTATGAAAAAAAGGTGTGAAAATGGATTAATATTAAAAAAAGGTTTTTTTTTGGTGAGGAATTGTCACACAGTGAGGAAGACCAGCAGATACTGTACATGTCTTTTGCTGAAAACTGCCTTTTCCCAGCACCTCAGGGCTCTGTAAGCGCCCAGAACGCGATCATGAGAGCGTGTTTCATCAGAGCTGCCTCTTTTGCCCACAGTGACTGAGACACAAATCTCTATGCAAGAAAGGTGTGAAAATGGATTAATATTATAGAAAAGGCGTTTTTGGTGAGGAACTGTCATGCAGTGAGGATGGACAGCAGATTTACACTGTGCATGTCTTTTGCTGAAAACTGCCTTTTCCCAGCGCCTCAGGGCTCTGTAAGCGCCCAGAACGCGATCATGAGAGCGTTTATCATCAGAGCTGCCTCTTTTGCCCACAGTGACTGAGACACAAATCTCTATGAAAAAAAGGTGTGAAAATGGATTAATATTTAAAAAAGGGTTTTTTGGTGAGGAATTGTCACACAGTGAGGACACGTGAGGACGACTGTACATGTCTTTGCTGAAAACTGCCTTTTCCCAGCGCCTCAGGGCTCTGTAAGTGCCCAGAACGCGATCATGAGAGCGTTTTTCATCAGAGCTGCCTCTTTTGCCCACAGTGACTGAGACACAAATCTCTATGCAAGAAAGGTGTGAAAATGGATTAATATTATAGAAAAGGTGTGTTTTGGTGAGGAACTGTCACACAGTGAGGACGACCAGCAGATTGACACTGTACATGTCTTTTGCTGAAAACTGCCTTTTCCCAGCACCTCAGGGCTCTGTAAGCGCCCAGAACGCGATCATGAGAGCGTTTTTCATCAGAGCTGCCTCTGTTGCCCACACGGACTGAGACACAAATCTCTATGCAAGAAAGGTGTGAAAATGGATTAATATTATAGAAAAGGTTTTTTTTGGTGAGGAACTGTCATGCAGTGAGGATGACCAGCAGATTTACACTGTGCATGTCTTTGCTGAAAACTGCCTTTTCCCAGCGCCTCAGGGCTCTGTAAGCGCCCAGAACGCGATCATGAGAGCGTTTTCATCAGAGCTGCCTCTTTTGCCCACAGTGACTGAGACACAAATCTCTGTGAAAAAAAGGTGTGAAAATGGATTAATATTATAGAAAAGGTGTTTTTTGGTGAGGAACTGTCACACAGTGAGGAAGACAAGCAGATACTGTACATGTCTTTTGCTGAAAACTGCCTTTTCCCAGCGCCTCAGGGCTCTGTAAGCGCCCAGAACGCGATCATGAGAGCGTTTTTCATCAGAGCTGCCTCTTTTGCCCATAGTGACTGAGACACAAATCTCTATGAAAAAAAGGTGTGAAAATGGATTAATATTAAAAAAAGTTTTTTTTTGGTGAGGAATTGTCACACAGTGAGGAAGACCAGCAGATACTGTACATGTCTTTTGCTGAAAACTGCCTTTTCCCAGCGCCTCAGGGCTCTGTAAGCGCCCAGAACGCGATCATGAGAGCGTTTTTCATCAGAGCTGCCTCTTTTGCCCACAGTGACTGAGACACAAATCTCTATGCAAGAAAGGTGTGAAAATGGATTAATATTATAGAAAAGGCGTTTTTTGGTGAGGAACTGTCATGCAGTGAGGATGACCAGCAGATTGACACTGTGCATGTCTTTTGCTGAAAACTGCCTTTTCCCAGCGCCTCAGGGCTCTGTAAGCGCCCAGAATGCGATCATGAGAGCGTTTATCATCAGAGCTGCCTCTTTTGCCCACAGTGACTGAGACACAAATCTCTATGAAAAAAAGGTGTGAAAATGGATTAATATTTAAAAAAAGGGTTTTTTTTGGTGAGGAATTGTCACACAGTGAGGACACGTGAGGACGACTGTACATGTCTTTTGCTGAAAACTGCCTTTTCCCAGCGCCTCAGGGCTCTGTAAGCGCCCAGAACGCGATCATGAGAGCGTTTTTCATCAGAGCTGCCTCTTTTGTCCACAGTGACTGAGACACAAATCTCTATGCAAGAAAGGTGTGAAAATGGATTAATATTAAAAAAAAAGGGTTTTTTGGTGAGGAACTGTCATGCAGTGAGGACGACAAAAAGATACTGTACATGTCTTTTGCTGAAAACTGCCTTTTCCCAGCGCCTCAGGGCTCTGTAAGCGCCCAGAACGCGATCATGAGAGCGTTTTTCATCAGAGCTGCCTCTTTTGCCCACAGTGACTGAGACACAAATCTCTATGAAAAAAAGGTGTGAAAATGGATTAATATTAAAAAAAAAGGTTTTTTTTGGTGAGGAATTGTCACACAGTGAGGACACGTGAGGACGACTGTACATGTCTTTTGCTGAAAACTGCCTTTTCCCAGCGCCTCAGGGCTCTGTAAGCGCCCAGAACGCGATCATGAGAGCGTTTTTCATCAGAGCTGCCTCTTTTGCCCACAGTGACTGAGACACAAATCTCTATGCAAGAAAGGTGTGAAAATGGATTAATATTATAGAAAAGGTGTTTTTTGGTGAGGAACTGTCACGCAGTGAGGAAGACAAGCAGATGCTGTACATGTCTTTTGCTGAAAACTGCCTTTTCCCAGCGCCTCAGGGCTCTGTAAGCGCCCAGAACGCGATCATGAGAGCGTTTTTCATCAGAGCTGCCTCTTTTGCCCACAGTGACTGAGACACAAATCTCTATGAAAAAAAGGTGTGAAAATGGATTAATATTAAAAAAGGTTTTTTTGGTGAGGAATTGTCACACAGTGAGGAAGACCAGCAGATACTGTACATGTCTTTTGCTGAAAACTGCCTTTTCCCAGCACCTCAGGGCTCTGTAAGCGCCCAGAACGCGATCATGAGAGCGTTTTTCATCAGAGCTGCCTCTTTTGCCCACAGTGACTGAGACACAAATCTCTATGCAAGAAAGGTGTGAAAATGGATTAATATTATAGAAAAGGCGTTTTTTGGTGAGGAACTGTCATGCAGTGAGGATGACCAGCAGATTTACACTGTGCATGTCTTTTGCTGAAAACTGCCTTTTCCCAGCGCCTCAGGGCTCTGTAAGCGCCCAGAACGCGATCATGAGAGCGCTATCATCAGAGCTGCCTCTTTTGCCCACAGTGACTGAGACACAAATCTCTATGAAAAAAAGGTGTGAAAATGGATTAATATTTAAAAAAAGGGTTTTTTTTGGTGAGGAATTGTCACACAGTGAGGACACGTGAGGACGACTGTACATGTCTTTTGCTGAAAACTGCCTTTTCCCAGCGCCTCAGGGCTCTGTAAGTGCCCAGAACGCGATCATGAGAGCGTTTTTCATCAGAGCTGCCTCTTTTGCCCACAGTGACTGAGACACAAATCTCTATGCAATTAAGGTGTGAAAATGGATTAATATTATAGAAAAGGTGTGTTTTGGTGAGGAACTGTCACACAGTGAGGACGACCAGCAGATTGACACTGTACATGTCTTTTGCTGAAAACTGCCTTTTCCCAGCACCTCAGGGCTCTGTAAGCGCCCAGAACGCGATCATGAGAGCGTTTTTCATCAGAGCTGCCTCTTTTGCCCACACTGACTGAGACACAAATCTCTATGCAAGAAAGGTGTGAAAATGGATTAATATTATAGAAAAGGTTTTTTTTGGTGAGGAACTGTCATGCAGTGAGGATGACCAGCAGATTTACACTGTGCATGTCTTTTGCTGAAAACTGCCTTTTCCCAGCGCCTCAGGGCGCTGTAAGCCCAGAACGCGATCATGAGAGCGTTTTCATCAGAGCTGCCTCTTTTGCCCACAGTGACTGAGACACAAATCTCTGTGAAAAAAAGGTGTGAAAATGGATTAATATTATAGAAAAGGTGTTTTTTGGTGAGGAACTGTCACACAGTGAGGAAGACAAGCAGATACTGTACATGTCTTTTGCTGAAAACTGCCTTTTCCCAGCGCCTCAGGGCTCTGTAAGCTTCAGAACGCGATCATGAGAGCGTTTTTCATCAGAGCTGCCTCTTTTGCCCATAGTGACTGAGACACAAATCTCTATGAAAAAAAGGTGTGAAAATGGATTAATATTAAAAAAAGTTTTTTTTTGGTGAGGAATTGTCACACAGTGAGGAAGACCAGCAGATACTGTACATGTCTTTTGCTGAAAACTGCCTTTTCCCAGCGCCTCAGGGCTCTGTAAGCGCCCAGAACGCGATCATGAGAGCGTTTTTCATCAGAGCTGCCTCTTTTGCCCACAGTGACTGAGACACAAATCTCTATGCAAGAAAGGTGTGAAAATGGATTAATATTATAGAAAAGGCGTTTTTTGGTGAGGAACTGTCATGCAGTGAGGATGACCAGCAGATTGACACTGTGCATGTCTTTTGCTGAAAACTGCCTTTTCCCAGCGCCTCAGGGCTCTGTAAGCCCAGAACGCGATCATGAGAGCGTTTTTCATCAGAGCTGTCTCTTTTGCCCACAGTGACTGAGACACAAATCTCTATGCAAGAAAGGTGTGAAAATGGATTAATATTATAGAAAAGGTGTTTTTTGGTGAGGAACTGTCATGCAGTGAGGATGACCAGCAGATTGACACTGTGCATGTCTTTTGCTGAAAACTGCCTTTTCCCAGCGCCTCAGGGCTCTGTAAGCGCCCAGAACACGATCATGAGAGCGTTTTTCATCAGAGCTGCCTCTTTTGCCCACAGTGACTGAGACACAAATCTCTATGCAAGAAAGGTGTGAAAATAGATTAATATTTTAAAAAAAAGGGTTTTTTGGTGAGTAACTGTCATGCAGTGAGGACGACAAGCAGATACTGTACATGTCTTTTGCTGAAAACTGCCTTTTCCCAGCGTCTCAGGGCTCTGTAAGCCCTGAACTCGATCATGAGAGCGTTTTTCATCAGAGCTGCCTCTTTTACCCACAGTGACTGAGACACAAATCACTATGAAAAAAAAGGTGTGAAAATGGATTAATATTATAGAAAAGGTGTTTTTTGGCGAGGAACTGTCATGCAGTGAGGATGACCAGCAGATTTACACTGTGCATGTCTTTTGCTGAAAACTGCCTTTTCCCAGCGCCTCAGGGCTCTGTAAGCGCCCAGAACGCGATCATGAGAGCGTTTTTCATCAGAGCTGCCTCTTTTGCCCACAGTGACTGAGACACAAACTCTATGCAAGAAAGGTGTGAAAATGGATTAATATTATAGAAAAGGTGTTTTTTGGTGAGGAACTGTCACACAGTGAGGACGAACAACAGATTGACACTGTACATGTCTTTTGCTGAAAACTGCCTTTTCCCAGCGCCTCAGGGCTCTGTAAGCGCCCAGAATGCGATCATGAGAGCGTTTTTCATCAGAGCTGCCTCTTTTGCCCACAGTGACTGAGACACAAATCTCTATGAAAAAAAGGTGTGAAAATGGATTAATATTATAGAAAAGGTGTTTTTTGGTGAGGAACTGTCACGCAGTGAGGAAGACAAGCAGATACTGTACATGTCTTTTGCTGAAAACTGCCTTTTCCCAGCGCCTCAGGGCTCTGTAAGCGCCCAGAACGCGATCATGAGAGCGTTTTTCATCAGAGCTGCCTCTTTTGCCCACAGTGACTGAGACACAAATCTCTATGAAAAAAAGGTGTGAAAATGGATTAATATTATAGAAAAGGCGTTTTTTGGTGAGGAACTGTCATGCAGTGAGGATGACCAGCAGATTTACACTGTGCATGTCTTTTGCTGAAAACTGCCTTTTCCCAGCGCCTCAGGGCTCTGTAAGCGCCCAGAACGCGATCATGAGAGCGTTTTTCATCAGAGCTGTCTCTTTTGCCCACAGTGACTGAGACACAAATCTCTATGCAAGAAAGGTGTGAAAATGGATTAATATTATAGAAAAGGTGTTTTTTGGTGAGGAACTGTCACACAGTGAGGACGACCAGCAGATTGACACTGTGCATGTCTTTTGCTGAAAACTGCCTTTTCCCAGCGCCTCAGGGCTCTGTAAGCGCCCAGAACGCGATCATGAGAGCGTTTTTCATCAGAGCTGCCTCTTTTGCCCAAAGTGACTGAGACACAAATCTTTATGCAAGAAAGTTGTGAAAATGGATTAATATTATAGAAAAGGTGTTTTTTGGTGAGGAACTGTCATGCAGTGAGGATGACCAGCAGATTTACACTGTGCATGTCTTTTGCTGAAAACTGCCTTTTCCCAGCGCCTCAGGGCTCTGTAAGCGCCCAGAACGCGATCATGAGAGCGTTTTTCATCAGAGCTGCCTCTTTTGCCCACAGTGACTGAGACACAAATCTCTATGCAAGAAAGGTGTGAAAATGGATTAATATTTTAAAAAAAAGGGTTTTTTGGTGAGGAACTGTCACGCAGTGAGGATGACAAGCAGATACTGTACATGTCTTTTGCTGAAAACTGCCTTTTCCCAGCGCCTCAGGGCTCTGTAAGCGCCCAGAACGCGATCATGAGAGCGTTTTTCATCAGAGCTGCCTCTTTTGCCCACAGTGACTGAGACACAAATCTCTATGAAAAAAAGGTGTGAAAATGGATTAATATTAAAAAAGTTTTTTGTTGGTGAGGAATTGTCACACAGTGAGGACACGTGAGGACGACTGTACATGTCTTTTGCTGAAAACTGCCTTTTCCCAGCGCCTCAGGGCTCTGTAAGCGCCCAGAACGCGATCATGAGAGCGTTTTTCATCAGAGCTGCCTCTTTTGCCCACAGTGACTGAGACACAAATCTCTATGAAAAAAAGGTGTGAAAATGGATTAATATTAAAAAAAAGGGGTTTTTTTGGTGAGGAATTGTCACACAGTGAGGACACGTGAGGACGACTGTACATGTCTTTTGCTGAAAACTGCCTTTTCCCAGCGCCTCAGGGCTCTGTAAGCGCCCAGAACGCGATCATGAGAGCGTTTTTCATCAGAGCTGCCTCTTTTGCCCACAGTGACTGAGACACAAATCTCTATGCAAGAAAGGTGTGAAAATGGATTAATATTATAGAAAAGGTGTGTTTTGGTGAAGAACTGTCACACAGTGAGGACGACCAGCAGATTGACACTGTACATGTCTTTTGCTGAAAACTGCCTTTTCCCAGCGCCTCAGGGCTCTGTAAGCGCCCAGAACGCGATCATGAGAGCGTTTTTCATCAGAGCTGCCTCTTTTGCCCACAGTGACTGAGACACAAATCTCTATGCAAGAAAGGTGTGAAAATGGATTAATATTATAGAAAAGGTGTTTTTTGGTGAGGAACTGTCACACAGTGAGGATGAACAACAGATTGACACTGTACATGTCTTTTGCTGAAAACTGCCTTTTCCCAGCGCCTCAGGGCTCTGTAAGCCCTGAACTCGATCATGAGAGCATTTTTCATCAGAGCTGCCTCTTTTGCCCACAGTGACTGAGACACAAATCTCTATGAAAAAAAGGTGTGAAAATTGATTAATATTAAAAAAAGGTTTTTTTTGGTGAGGAATTGTCACACAGTGAGGACACGTGAGGACGACTGTACATGTCTTTTGCTGAAAACTGCCTTTTCCCAGCGCCTCAGGGCTCTGTAAGCGCCCGGAACGCGATCATGAGAGCGTTTTTCATCAGAGCTGCCTCTTTTGCCCACAGTGACTGAGACACAAATCTCTATGCAAGAAAGGTGTGAAAATGGATTAATATTATAGAAAAGGTGTTTTTTGGTGAGGAACTGTCATGCAGTGAGGATGACCAGCAGATTTACACTGTGCATGTCTTTTGCTGAAAACTGCCTTTTCCCAGCGCCTCAGGGCTCTGTAAGCGCCCAGAACGCGATCATGAGAGCGTTTTTCATCAGAGCTGCCTCTTTTGCCCACAGTGACTGAGACACAAATCTCTATGCAAGAAAGGTGTGAAAATGGATTAATATTAAAAAAAAAGGGTTTTTTGGTGAGGAACTGTCACGCAGTGAGGAAGACAAGCAGATACTGTACATGTCTTTTGCTGAAAACTGCCTTTTCCCAGCGCCTCAGGGCTCTGTAAGCGCCCAGAACGCTATAAGCAAAGTTCCAGTTCTGTAGATATGAGATCACCATACAACACTTCAAAGTACATTTTATTTTTAATACGAAGATAAGTTAATGTGGTCCTTTCTCCCAGTGTGGAGTTGTGTAGATGGTTGTCACATGTTGGTTGCACAACAAAAGCATAAATTGTCAGTTTTTTATGATGTAGGGCTCTCCCGATGTCTCCTTGAGTCTTTGCAGGAGCTCAGTTGACAGCTCCTCACCCCAAATGAGTTGTAAGTTAACTCAAACTGTCGGTCGGGCAATAAAATCTGTCGTCATTTAGTTCTGCTGCCCACACTGAAAAAAGTGATTTTTTGGCCCTGTAATTATTACTTCAATTATGTATATAATTCTACAAATAAATATAATTTCAGTGCTTTTACTTTAAAATGTCAGTTTTCATGTCCTGTGTTACTTGGTGATTGTTTGTAACAATGTATCCTCAATTTTGCATATAAATTTTACCCTTTATTTCAAGTAATATTCACTAAACTACTACATTAACTTTATTAGTTGATAGGTGCAAGTAAGATGTACTTGGCTGATATCAGTGAACCTGGCAACCTTCTTTGCACTCGGACATCAGAGGCCCGTTCCACAGTGTGTTGTTGAGCGGTTCTGCCCGCGGACATGTGCGGACATAAACAAGAATAACTGGGTCACCACATTGGGATTTTCAGCAACATGGAACCATGGAGGTAAGTCTTAAGCTTAATAAACTGTGTACGTTCCGTTCTCTATGTTCCTTATTTGCGTAAGTCCGTGCTCCAGCACTGAAAACAGTGGTGCTAGCGAATCTTTTTTTTCTTTTTTCCGCTAGCTAACAAGTTAGTTCAAGTGTCGTCCTTTTTGCCTGGAGAGGTCCCATAGAGGAGGCCATGGTTTTATCAGAGCTGTATATGTTGCTGGGTGGAACAATTGGCTTGCACACATATATAATAAATGTTTCACAGATTTAAATGAATATAGTTGTCCTGCCTGGTATGACCCACCCCACCCCCTCCCTCGCTGGTCAAATCAATAGTCGTCTTACGTTCAATGTCAATGACATTTTTCAAGATATGAAAATAGTATTTGGGTTAAGTTATGATTTGATATTTGCGCACAGAAGAATTACCACATAAATATGTTTAAAATGTTGGATAGTTGCTCTAGAGGACAAGGCCGGTTAGACATGTGTGTTGAAGTAATCCCTGGGGGCAGTTTCAGGAGCTATGAGCCTGTTTTGAATTATTATTATTATTATTATTATTATTATTATTATTATTATTATTATTATTATTATTATTTTCTGTTAGGGGCTCAGGGACCATCTACATTTTGCAATACCAAAAACAGAATCTAAAGTATTCACAAACTACCTCTTATACATTGTAGAGTCAGAAAAAATGTGCAGAAAGATGTTGCACATCTGTTGACTTCACTGTTTTCCCCTGTTTTGTTTAATTTTTTTTTTTTTCAATAACTTTGTTGTAAGGAACTGTAGTGTAACAATAATGTCATGTCATATATCAGTAGTCTCCTGCTGGTTAGACTCCCAACTAGCAGAAGTCTACAAGTATGTGACATACCTTTTCTGTTTTTTTCTGCAATTAAATTATTAGAAAATGTAATGTAAGAAATATTGTAGCAGATTTTAAAGTTTCAATATGCATTCTAAGGCATGAGCTAATCGAAATTACTCTAAAAAGCACATAGATAACACTTTTTTCCCCTTTACAGAACCCAGAAGGACATTTGCTCATCCCTCTGCAACTTCTGAGTCCACAGCTGATAGAAGGTAAGATCAAATTGGTAATGAATAGGAACACAGAACACAGGTTTAGTTTTAATATATTGAATTTGTATGTTTCAGGTGCCATGAGATGGGTGTGTAAGATTTGTAGATTTGAATCAGAGAAGAGGGGAGCATTGTTGAAACACTACAGACTAAAGCATGGACATGGCGGTCGAAGCCAGTCAGTTCCTTGTCTCCACACTGATTGCCCCTGCTCATTTAAAACATTCAATGCCCTTCGGACCCATTTGTCTCGGCAGCATGCACAGATGGCCACACAAAGTGGACCTCTTTTATTTTCTTGTCTACTGTGCTCCTCTGGTTTTTTTAATTCAGAGAAGCAGTATTTTGAGCATCTTGGCAGCCATTTGAGAAAGTTTGAACTCGTAGCATGTCTCTTCAAAAACTGCAACTTCAGCACAAACATTTATTCAACATTCACTACCCGTAGACACAGAAAGCACCATTCACACTCCCCTGATGATTTTAAAGCAGAAGTCTTAAAACAACCCTCTGAACCCGTTTCAGCTCAGGATGAGACCTATGTGGAAGAAGGCTCAGAGCTTTTGGGTGGGGAACCACAGGAGTTGACCCAAGATATAAAAGAGAGGTTTGGTCATCTCTTTTTGAAGTTGGAGAGCACTTTCAATGTCCCAAACAAATGCATTGATGAAATAGTAGATGACCTTCAGTTTATATCCGCATGTGTGTCTGGTCCACTCTTAAAAGACGTGGTTGTATCCACCTTGAGAAACCATAAGTGTGATCTGGATCCAGCTGTTGTTTCAGATTTGGTAAAAAATCTGTGTGAGTCGCACCCTATAAGTACTACCTTGGGGACGGATGGGCCTTTCACAACACAGTACAAGAGGAGAGAATTCTTGAAAAAACATTTTTCAGTTGTCGAACCCGAAGAACACATACTTGACAAAAAGAAGGGCAAAACCTTCCAATATGTTCCAATATTGCCCTCCTTGTTGCAGGTCCTAAGCAAGACCTTTCAAGAAGAGACATTTGAATGTGGAAAAAATTCTGAAAACAAGTACCAGACATTTTGTGATGGATCTCACTATCAGAAATAAAAAAAAATTTCTGTGAAAGAGGACAGAGTCAGTCTAATACTCTACATCGATGACTTTGAGGTATGCAATCCTCTCGGGACATCACGAAAAAAACACAAAGTCACCGCTGTATATTGGGTGTTGGGAAACATTCCAGTGCAGTTGCGGTCCACATTGGCATCTATCTGTCTGGCAATTCTGTGTAAGGCTGAAGACACCAAGCAGTTTGGATTCCACAGAGTTTTAGAGCCACTCTTAGCAGATATTCAAAGCTTGGAGGAAGATGGTCTCTTTATTCCAGAGTTAGGCAAAGCCATTAAAGGAACTGTGGTCAGTGTGGTGGCAGATAATTTGGGGGCCCACTCTGTGGCAGGATTTGTCGAGAGCTTCACAGGATCTTACGTCTGCCAGTTTTGTATTGGGGAGCGATCAGCGTTTCAGTCCAGTGAAGTGAGATCCGGGTCTTTTCAACAAAGAACTAAAGATCAACATGCACTGCATGTGTGATAGATTGATTTTTGTTAAGAAACTGATAATTGATAATTTCTCAAGGCAGCAAAATCACTAAAATCAGTTTTAAAACACTTTATAAAATCAGTCATTAAAGAACGGTCATCTAAAACAGTAAAAAGGAGAAGTCATTTATAAATGGATGCTGTAACTATAAAACTCTTTCATAATTATTAATTTTCAAATTCATTGTGGATGAGATTAAAATTGTGAAAGCTGTTAAAATTTTAAGTGCTACGAAAGAGCTTAAAATAGTTAAAAACAAGGTTAAAACGGTTATAAGTATACCTGTCAGATGAGTGTATCTGGGATCTACCTGTTAAGCCTTTAGAGATTGATCGTGATTGATTAGTTATGCCTGCAGAGGCCGGAAGGGGGAGCTCTCAGCCACCATGCGTCATTCTCAATGAAGCTGTCAGAGAGGAAACATCGTGTCCGAGCATCTTTATTGATATCTCCCCTTTTCAGGGTGTAACACATGTACAGACAGCTGTGTCTACTCCAAGTCACACACCTTGCTATGGTGTGAAAAAACAGTGTGCATTGTCAGAAAAACTTAAACATTTTCATGTGACATCTGGTTACCCTCCAGATGTTTTACATGACACTCTGGTGGGCATCGTTCCTGTGGAACTGGTTTTTGTCATTTGATATCCTGATCAAGAAAAAATACTTTTCTCTCATGGAACTCAATAATGCCATTCGTGATTTCCCATATAAGTGGAGTGATAAAACCAATCGCCCTCATCTCATTCCTGCTAATTTTAGCACTCGAAAATCAGTGGGCGGAAATGCACATGAAAATTGGTGCTTATTGCAACTGCTGCCTCTGATAATAGGTTTAAAAGTACCTGAACATGAGCCTGTATGGCAGATGTTAATGACATTGAAAGACACTGTGGACCTTGTCATGTCTCCAGTCCACACAGAAGAAAGCATCTGCTATCTTGACAGTATGATTGCAGAACACCGAAGCAGATTCCTTGATGTTTTTCCCCAAGAGACACTCATACCCAAGCACCATTTCCTGGAACACTATCCTCAGCTCATTCGGGAATTTGGCCCTGTTGCCACCCTTTGGACAATGAGATTTGAGGCCAAACACAGCTTTTTTAAGAGAATCATCAGGCACACTGGTTGTTTCAGGAATATCTTGCTGTCCCTTGCAAATAAGCACCAGCTCATGGTTGCGTACCATCAATCACATGCTGTCAAACCATCACTTGCAGTCACAAAAACTACAGAGGTCTCTTTAGATGTACTTAAGGATGATCTAAAAGACCTGGTGAAATACAGATTCCCATCTGTTACAGCTGTGCGTGTTGCCAATAATGTGTTCTTTTTAGGCACCAACTATGCAGTGGGAATGTTATTGTGTTGTGGCTCCACTGCAGGATTGCCTGATTTTTCTGAAGTGTTGCAGATAATGGTGATTTGTGACAAACTGACTTTTTCTTGTGAGACAACAAAACACATGGTACAACGAACACCTCTGGAGTTAAGAGCTGGAGAACACAGCCAGTGTGCAGTTACTTGAACAAAGAGAGCTTAAAGATTTATATCCCTCAGCTGCATATACTCTTGCTGGAAGACGACTGACAACTTTGAAGCACCACATTTGCCTCTCCTTTTAAGTAAGACATGAGTAGAGAATGGTCTTGTACCAATTAATGTCTCTGTGTCTTTTTTTCTCAGTTTTTTGAAGCACCTTCTTCCTGTTGAGATGACAAACCCAGTGAAGCTGCGGATCATCTTTGGCGAGGATGACATTCGCAAACTAATTCTGCCTTCAGGCATCCCGGGCACAATTCAGGACCTCACTGATGTTATTCAAGAGACATTTCGCATTACAGGATCATTCACTGTAATGTATCAGGACATGGATTTTGATGGTCAGTTTTTCACTTTGACCTCAATTGAGGAAGTACAAGATAAGGCTACCCTTAAACTTGTAATGACTGAACCAGTAGTCTTAACTCTCAATCCTGTGGATTTATCAGACATAGAATCCCTAGTACCACAGTCTTCTGATGCAAGCTCTTGCCACTCATCTGGATCTCAGGACACAATCCTGCTTTCCCACCAAGATGAAAGTGGAACATCTTACAGGTCTAAGCCATGGCCAACTAAGTTTGAAATACCACCTTTTTCTTATGACGTAGACCTTGTACTGGAAGCTGGAAACCAGGCTTATGAAAAGGAAGGCACACTGTTGATCAAACCGAGAGTAACAAGTAGCATACTTGACAAGCTATCAGAGAAAATATTTTGCTTCACAGCATACCCAACTGGTGTCCAGATTTTAGCTGTAGCTGAACCCTTGGTAGAAAAGTATCCGTGCCTCAAAGAGCCAGGGTCTTTTAATGGCTTATATGGCTGGCAACAGAGGATCAAGTATAAAATGGGCAATTACCGGGCAAAGTTAAGAGGTCGCCAGCTAGCTATTCCAGAACTGGAGGTTAACACACTGAAGAGACGATGCTCCAATGAAGAGGGTTCATCTAAAGGCATCAAAAGGCCAACAAAAGCTGAAGTGAACTACCTGCCACCACTGCCATTAGGTGAGACAGAGGAAACTTTAGAGAAGGAGAGACTAGATTTGCTCAAGGAAATAAAGAGGAAGAACAATGGGACGATAATTAATGAGAAAATGGAGAAGTTTTTCGCGGTCCGAAGAATAGAGGCTGTAAATCACTGCCCCACAGTTCAAGACCTCATGGAACGATGGCCTTCTCTGTTCAGTGAAACTCAGGTAACTTGAGTTCTTTCTTCCAGTTACTGTATATCACACTACATATGGTTTTTCTGATGGGGACTTGTTCATGCAACAACTAAGTGTAATTGGGGTCTGTTGAGTCATCTTGATATGATTTTGTGTTTATATCTCTCGTTTTAGGTCAAAGAAGAGTTCAAAAGAATAACCACAATTCACCTGGAGCGAACCTTTTTGTCCAAACTGGACAGGCACACCACCAAACTCATGGAGATATTTCGGAAGAAGGGCGGGATTGCAGGAACGAAGATTAGACCAATGTTGGACTCACTGAGTGAGGTAAATGTTTTAATTAATTTAATTGCATCATCTAATGTTGACATCATACACACAGAATGTGTTGCTGATGTTTTATTTTGGTCAGTGTGTATTTATTTGGATGCACTGACGGGACTGCATTTTTAATTTCGTTGTACTGGTTCTATTCTATTCTGTTGGCCACAAACTTTTCTCTTTATCTCATATCACTGTGGCCACAAATTAATGCATGATTTCTCCCAGAAATGTAGACAAACTTGTCCTCTCTCATATTATGTGCTCAAAAAAGCAGAGACATTTACATAATTTTCACCGTGAGTCTTTGAGTGCGGCCAGATCTGTTCCTGCTGCTCCCAGACTCCAATACTAAATTTTCAGACAGAGACAATCAGAAGGGGCTCCAGTTTGATACTGGCTGTCACAACAGCAGCCCCGAGGGACAAAACTTAGGTTTGTTTATCACCCACTTTAGTGTCAAAGTTCAACACACATGCACACTTTGACATCCCCTTAATGTTTAGAGAGAATTTATCATGTATTTGAGTAATTCTGTCTTTACAATGAGTGACTCTTGACCTTAAGGCCGTGGGTTTGATTCCCATGTTGACAGAGACCCTGTAGCTACGATCGAGCCCTTGGTGGAGCACATTGTCTCAACAGACACCATTAAGAAATACATTTTAAGTTGCACATTTCTCATATTCTTGCCCACATAGAACGCTGTTGCAAGCTTACATTCCCTGAAGATAACTCTCTGTTTAAGTCAGTTTTAAGTCAGTTTTATTTATAGAGCCCATTATCACAAAACATGGTTTGCCTCAGAGGGCTTTACAGTGTACGACATCCCTCTGCCCTTAGACCCTCACATCACCCAAGGAAAAACTCCCCAAAAAGAACCCCTGTAACGGGGAAAAAAAAGAGGAAGAAACCTCAGGAAGTAGAGGATAGTGAGGGATCCCTCTTCCAGGACAGACAGACGAGCAATAGATGTCGTAAATAGCAAATGAAATACAATCATGGCAAAAAAGGAAAGACAAAGAGAGAGGGTGGGGGGGACAAGGGAGCAGGAACGCTCCCGAGAGGCAACAGGATTAGCGTAGTGCAGTTCAACAGACCCAGGCTCTGTAATCGCGAGCCCCAGGTAGTGAGAGTACCACATGACTATCACAGAGCTAAGCTAAGCTTGCAAATGGCAATGCAGTTAACAGACATGCATGATTTCTGATGACGGCATTGAGAGAAGGAAAAGGAGCTCAGTGTATCAGAGGAAGTCCCCCAGCAGGTTAACCTATGTCAGCCTAACTATGGGCTGGTCCAGGCAGCCTGAGCCAGCCCTAATTATAAGCTTTATCAAAGAGGAAGGTCTTAAGTCTACCCTTAAAAGTTGAAACGGTGTCTGCCTCCCTGACCGAAAATGGAAGAGGAGCATGTTAGCTGAAGGCTCTGGTTCCTAACCTACTTTTGGAAATTTTGGGAACCACAAGTAACCCTGCATTTTCAGAGCGCAGTGATCTTGAGGGTTGGTAAGGAACTATGAGCTGTGACAGGTAGGATGGAGCCTGACCATTTAGAGCTTTGTAAGTAAGGAGGAGGATTTTAAATTCAATCCTGGATTTCACAGGGAGCCAGTGCAGAGAAGCTAAAACAGGAGAAATATGATCCCTTTTCTTGCTTCCCATTAAAACACGAGCAGCAGCGTTCTGCACCAGTTGGAGAGACCTAAGAGATTTGTTGGGGCAACCAAATAATAGGGAGTTACAGTAATCCAGCCTAGAGGTGACAAATGCATGTACTAATTTTTCAGCATCTGTTTGGGAGAGGATATGTCTAATTTTTGCGATGTTACGCAAGTGAAAGAAAGCCGTCCTTGAAGTTTGTTTTATATGGGAGGCAAAGCATAAATCCTGGTCAAATAAAACTCCGAGGTTCCTTACAGTTGTGCTAGAGGCCAAGGTAATGCCATCTAGAGAAATTACATTGTTGGAAAAGGAGCTTCTGAGGTGTTTTGGGCCAAGAACAATAACTTCAGTTTTGTCTGAATTCAACATCAGGAAATTACGGCTCATCCAGGCTTTTACATCCTTAAGACATGTTTGAAGTCTAGATAGCTGATCAGTTTCATCTGGTTTCATAGATAGATATAATTGCTTATCATCAGCATAACAATGGAAATTTAAGGAATGTTTTCTAATTATGTTGCCTAGAGGAAGCATATATAAAGTGAAAAGGATTGGTCCAAGCACCGAACCTTGTGGCACTCCAAAGCAGACCTTTGTATGTGCGGAGGGTTGATCATTGATGTGAACAAATTGGGAACGATCTGATAAGTATGACTTAAACCAGGCTAGTGATGTTCCTTTAAGGCCAATTGAGGTTTCAAGTCTGTGCAGTAAGATTTGATGGTCAATGGTGTCAAATGCAGCACTGAGATCTAATAGGATTAAAACAGAGACCATGCCCGTGTCAGAAGCGATAAATAAGTCGTTATTAATTTTTACTAGTGCCGTCTCTGTACTATGATGAACTCTGAAGCCTGACTGAAAGTCCTCGAATAAACTGTTGTCTTGGAGAAAGTCACAGAGCTGATGAGCAACCACTCTCTCAAGGATTTGAGAAATAAAGGGGAGATTAGATATCAGTCTATAGTTAGCTAAAATCTCAGGATCGAGAGTGGGCTTCTTTAGAAGAGGTTTAATGACAGCTACTTTAAAAGACTGGGGTACATAACCTGTTAACAAAGACGCGTTGATTATATCTAATAAAAAGTTGTCTAATAAAGGCAAAACTTCCTTAAGGAGCTTAGTTGGGATTGGGTCTAGCAGGCATGTTGATGGCTTAGATGCAGAAACCAAAGTATAGAGTTGATGAAGGTCAATGGGGGAGAAATGGTCTAGATAAATTTCGGGCCTTGCTGCCATATCCAGTTTACATTTGTATGTGCTGTTATGTATTGTTCTCTGTAATAAATCTTCTTATCTTTTTTTAACAGCAACATGTCGAAGGCAGAAGAGACATCATCATCCGTTGCTTGGTTGAGTTCCTTGGAGAGTCTGTAGAGGAGCTGATCAAAGACTACCAGGTAAATTTTATGATTTTTGGATGACCACATTAAGAGGTCGTCTGGCCGTATAATCTGATATTCACTTCTGATGTTATCTTTCGGGGTAAAACTTGTTTATTCTGACAATAAATATGGGCATAAACATGAACTGGCAATTATTAACCTTTATTTAACCAAGTAAATCAATTCAGAACTAGTTCTCATTTACAATGATGACCTGGGCCAAAGGCAACATAGCTAATACGAATACAAAATTACAATATAATACAATATTAATGGCAGTGAGTCCTGTTTTTGGACACACTGCCATTCACTCACACAGATTTTTTTACCAAATCTGAAGCAACAGCTGGATCCAGAAAGGTGGATACAACCACGTCTTTTAAGAGTGGACCAGACGCACATGCGGATATAAACTGAAGGTCATCTACTATTTCATCAATGCATTTGTTTGGGACATTGAAAGTGCTCTCCAACTTCAAAAAGAGATGACCAAACCTCTCTTTTATATCTTGGGTCAACTCCTGTGGTTCCCCACCCAAAAGCTCTGAGCCTTCTTCCACATAGGTCTCATCCTGAGCTGAAACGGGTTCAGAGGGTTGTTTTAAGACTTCTGCTTTAAAATCATCAGGGGAGTGTGAATGGTGCTTTCTGTGTCTATGGGTAGCGAATGTTGAATAAATGTTTGTGCTGAAGTTGCAGTTTTTGAAGAGACATGCTACGAGTTCAAACTTTCTCAAATGGCTGCCAAGATGCTCAAAATACTGCTTCTCTGAATTAAAAAAAACCAGAGGAGCACAGTAGACAAGAAAATAAAAGAGGTCCACTTTGTGTGGCCATCTGTGCATGCTGCCGAGACAAATGGGTCCGAAGGGCATTGAATGTTTTAAATGAGCAGGGGCAATCAGTGTGGAGACAAGGAACTGACTGGCTTTGACCGCCATGTCCATGCTTTAGTCTGTAGTGTTTCAACAATGCTCCCCTCTTCTCTGATTCAAATCTACAAATTTTACACACCCATCTCATGGCACCTGAAACATACAAATTCAATATATTAAAACTAAACCTGTGTTCTGTGTTCCTATTCATTACCAATTTGATCTTACCTTCTATCAGCTGTGGACTCAGAAGTTGCAGAGGGATGAGCAAATGTCCTTCTGGGTTCTGTAAAGGGGAAAAAAGTGTTATCTATGTGCTTTTTAGAGTAATTTCGATTAGCTCATGCCTTAGAATGCATATTGAAACTTTAAAATCTGCTACAATATTTCATACATTACATTTTCTAATAATTTAATTGCAGAAAAAAACAGAAAAGGTATGTCACATACTTGTAGACTTCTGCTAGTTGGGAGTCTAACCAGCAGGAGACTACTGATATATGACATGACATTATTGTTACACTACAGTTCCTTACAACAAAGTTATTGAAAAAAAAAAAAATTAAACAAAACAGGGGAAAACAGTGAAGTCAACAGATGTGCAACATCTTTCTGCACATTTTTTCTGACTCTACAATGTATAACAGGTAGTTTGTGAATACTTTAGATTCTGTTTTGGTATTGCAAAATGTAGATGGTCCCTGAGCCCTAACAGAAAATAATAATAATAATAATAATAATAATAATAATAATAATAATAATAATAATAATAATAATAATAATAATAATAATAATAATAATAATAATAATAATAATAATAATAATAATAATAATCCAAAACTGGAGTGGCTCATAGCTCCTGAAACTGTCCCCAGGGATTACTTCAACACACATGCCTAACCGGCCTTGTCCTCTAGAGCAACTATCCAACATTTTAAACATATTTATGTGGTAATTCTTCTGTGCGCAAATATCAAATCATAACTTAACCCAAATACTATTTTCATATCTTGAAAAATGTCATCGACATTGAACATAAGACGACTATTGATTTGACCAGCGAGGGAGGGGGTAGGGTGAGTCATACCAGGCAGGACAACTATATTCGTTTAAATCTGTGAAACATTTATTATATATGTGTGCAAGCCAATCGTTCCACCCAGCAACATATACAGCTCTGATAAAACCATGGCCTCCTCTATGGGACCTCTCCAGGCAAAAAGGACGACACTTGAGCTAACTTCTTAGCTAACGGAAAAAAGAAAAAAAAGATTCGCTAGCACCACTGTTTTCAGTGCTGGAGCACGGACTTACGCAAATAAGGAACATAGAGAACGGAACGAACACAGTTTGTTAAGCTTAAGACTTACCTCCATGGTTCCATGTCGCTGAAAATCCCAATGTGGTGACCCAGTTATTCTTGTTTATGTCCGTGGGCAGAACCGCTCAACAACACACTGTGGAACGGGCCTCTGACGTCCGAGTGCAAAGAAGGTTGCCAGGTTCACTGATATCAGCCAAGTACATCTTACTTGCACCTATCAACTAATAAAGTTAATGTAGTAGTTTAGTGAATATTACTTGGAATAAAGGGTAAAATTTATATGCAAAATTGAGGATACATTGTTACAAACAATCACCAAGTAACACAGGACATGAAAACTGACATTTTAAAGTAAAAGCACTGAAATTATATTTATTTGTAGAATTATATACATAATTGAAGTAATAATTACAGGGCCAAAAAATCACTTTTTTCAGTGCAGAGCAATTAGGTTCATTAGTTGACCCTGAGGCATTTACTGACCTCCCTCCTCATATCTTAAATTGCTGTCAAAATTCCATCAAGTCCATTTTCAAGTCATTGATTGCTTCAAGAACTGGCATGTAGTTTATGGAGGAGCAAGATTAACATGATCTTACATGATGAAGGATTGAATTAGGTTGTTTTACATGATTCTGATATTTGAAAAAGTATTGAATCAGTATAAAAACCAACCCACTGGAATAATTCAGTGGCACAAAAGGGACACTGCAGGGCTTTTTCTTTTGTTTTTATTCTTTTTTTTAGTCAAAGAGGACAACTAATGTGCCAACTTCATTGCTACCTAGCAGCTATTCGAACCCTCTCAGCTGTGGTATATTGAAATAGCAACAAGAGACACATTTAGCAACTCATTTAGATCATCTAGGAACAAGGAGGACATATTGTCATTTATTCCCATGCGCGCTGCTCTCAGTAATCGCAGAACACTGCTGACAGCAGCCGTCAGGCCAGCATCTCCCCTCTCTCTCCTCTTGTGCCAGCTGTGTGTTTGATGGTGATAGGTGAGAGGAGATGCTGCTCGCGGTGTGAATTCAGGTGAAGTGAGTTTCCATCTCTTTAGTGTTGAAAGAATAAACTGATGTTTGATTCCTTTAAACTCCCAACAAGCAGAACAATATGTAAATATGCAGAGATCACAACAAAGCCAAGTAGGCCTGCTTGGGAAATGTTCTGTAGCTGTGATGCTACCTGACATTTTGGGGAATGTTCCACTCTATAGTTCCATTGTAACTCAAACAGAATATTCCTCCACCCTTCTCTGTTCCCAGTGAGAGGGTTTTTAGCACAAGAGGGAACATTTATCAGGACAAGAGGAGCTCTCTGACAGGTGTGAATGCTGAGAAGCTGCTTCTTGTTTTACAACCTGCCCCTCATTGACTGGCAGTATTAAAATAGCCACTAATTGACTGATACTGAACAGTACTGATGTTTATTTAGCTATTTATTTTATTGTTGGTCAGACCCTACAGTACTGATGTGTATTTTATTTTTATATTCTTTAGTTCAGCAAAGACTGATGTTGAACACATACAGTACAGATATTTATTCTCATCTTTTATTTATTCACTATTTTTGTTTGTGTGTAATGTTCAATAAGTAAATTGTTTAATAAAAGATGTTTAAGAAAGCAACCTTCTGAAAACTTTTGCATAGTCTTATCAGTGCAAAATCATTGCACAATCCACAAAGAAATGATATATTTTCATTCCAGCTCAAAATTAACTATATCCTTTGCCATATCTATAATTGATTTTTAAAAAAAAAAAAAAAAAAATCAGTATTGGTCTCAAAAATCCCATATTGGTCGAGTTCTAATTCTGACCAATAAGAAAAATAATTCTAATCACTCGACTAGGATCCGAGAGTGGTTTCATATGACTGGGCATAAAAAAGGTGGAGGTTCCAGGTTCTATGACCTTATTCAGGATGTACAAGTACCTAATTTGGAGGGATTGAGACTGAGCTGGGGAAAAAATGTGGGTGAAAAAATTGTAGAGGACAGATGGACCAAACTTGTTGTTTCTTGACATACATGATCACATGAAGCTTGGTCTTAATTCATTCAAACTGGTAAACAGAACATACGAGACCCCAAGTATGTTAGCCAGACTAAAACTAAGAAACAGTGACATCTGCTGGAGATGTGAAAAAGAGGTTGGTACTTTTACACACTATTTTTCTGTGAAAAAAAAGGTTTTGTGTGATGAGGTTATTGCCCTCTTGGGGAATGAATTGTTTAACTTAAGGCTGATAAATCTCCAGCTCTCTGCATCTTGAGTTTGTTACAAGATAATGTTGTTATGAGTGAAGAAAAGAGACCATGGGTCTGCCTGGCTACAACAACAGCATGTAGAATAATTTTAAGACATTGGAAATCACTTGGTCTCTGCTGTTTTAGGGAATGGGTTGAACTGATGACAAAAAATGGTCACGTCTTAACGTGTTACATACGAATAATGGGGAGAGAAGATATTTTTTTAATCAAATTTCAGGTCGTTTTTTGGCCTTAATAGAGGGGAATGCCTGACTAATATGATAATGACACCTGCTTTGGTGAATTGGTAGATTTTGAAAGTACTGATACTGTGAACGCAGTTTTTTGTTGCTTGCTTGTGTGTTGTATGTTACTCATTTTTGTGTTTTTTTTTTTTTTTGACATGGGACAGTGAACAGTTCTGTTGATTATGTGTTAAAACTGTTCTGGTGTCCTTACCAAAAACATCCATTTAAAAAAAAAGAAAGAAAAACCAAACCTTACAATATAGTCTGTCATTAAATACAAAAAAATTAAAATAAAAGTCTTTGTAAAGAATCAAAAATTTTAAAAGAAATTGATAGTACACTATGTCATAAGAATCTGAAAAAAACTAAGACAAAACAAAACATTACATAGTAAGTCATAAAAATGCAAAGAAAAAGTATTAGTTTAGCATATCAACAACTTTTAAAAATAACTCGTCATAAAAAGTCAGTCAAGTATGGTATGACATCAAAACACAAAAAAAGTCATAGATTAGTATGTCATCACAAAACAAAAAACTGATAGTAGAGTATGCCATAAACATCAGAAGAAAGTAATACTAGAGTATGTCATGAAAATTCAAAAGGGCTCATTGTGTAGTTTGTCTTAAAAATGCAAAATAAAGTGCCATATTGCACAATGTCTTCAAAATGAAAAAAGTCATAGTATAATATTGGAAAAAAATATTTAATATTACTATAGTATATTATTGAAATGAATAAAAAGTCAAAGGATACCCTCTCTCTTCAAAATGCAAAAAAAACAACCTGTCAAGGTATAATATGTCTTTAAAATGCCAATACAATGCCAATATTTGCCAATACAAATATCATCAAACATGGAGGAAAATATATGTTGCTTTAAAAACACAAAAAAGGTCCCTCCCTGGGGTCTCATCCCTGGCTGGGGTGTGGGGGGTGGGGGTGGGGGGCGCTGTGGCCTCCTGCCGTCTTCCCCACGGGGTATAGAACATCAGCAGAACATCAAGCGCATTAAAAGTGAAAGTTAACCGTCTGCAGGGTCTAAAACTTTACTTTAACTTACAGACATCTGCAAACAGCTCCTCTCATTCATTGATGTGATCTGATCGGCTGTATAGGTATCTACAGATCAATTATTCACCTTACCAGTGACAATTGCTGCCTAGGAGAGTCATGGAAACTCGGCTGCGCTGTGTTCAGGCACCCGTAAAAACATTGGGTTTTGGGGTAAGTCCGCAGATATGATTATATCAGCGATGTTTCAGTACAAACCAGCAGCTTCAACGCATAACAAATAGTGCTGTCAGTGGTTCTGAAACAACTGCTAATCTATTTCAACAGCACATAGTCTGAGTTTGCACCCTGAACACAGTTTAGTAGCTAACAGTAGCACAAAGCACAAACCAGTGAGCTGTAAATGCCGGAGGGCTGGATAGCCAGTTGGGGCAGATCATGGATGTAGGCAGATGGAGTAAAAGGAAAGTTACAACCGTCATGTGTTCACTTTGTAGCAGGTGGCACCCAGAATGGGGAAAGGGTACCACCTAGTGACGTTTTATTATATATAGCTCTACCTGAAAGAGGAACAGAGGCTGCATTGCTGATTCAGGCTAGTGGAGTAGGGCAGGTGCACAACTCACTCCATGCTGGCGTGTGGCGAACATGGAAGCATTGAAATACAGAAACGTCTTGTGGGCGTAACGTTGCTCTGTGAGTATTTTTTTTTTTTGTTATTTGAATGTGTGTGTAACATTTGAGTGTTTTCATTTGTTTTCGGGCCAGCTTCCCTGCTGAGCTGAAGGCGGCTGGTAGTCGGTAGTGCAAAAATAGATCGACGTACCAGGTATTTTAAAGTTAGTTGTGTTGAATTTACCGTTTTGTCGGTATTTATTTTAATATTTAATAACAAAATAGTTTTTAAGATTATTCATCTGTTTTTTACAGAACTTGGGTGGCCCGCTGTTCTTACTGTGAGACTATTTGTATAGTGTGATTTTGTTTTGTCTTGGTCTTTTTGGTCTTGTCTAGTCCGCCCTGGCAAGTGAGCTGGTAGCGGGCAAAAAAAGAAATGGATGTTGCCCTTGGGGCGGACTAGTTTTCTTTCTTTTTTCTTTTTTATTGTATAAACTTACTTCGTGTTATCTGCCTGCTTCCCCCAACTAATCCTTTACTCAGGGTAAACCCCACTTGGGCAGTCAGGGCAGGCCTAAGGTGTGATGTGGCTCATAGTTTGCAGTGAAAGCCATAATGTGTGGAAAATTTGGAAGCGTGTGAAATTAATTGTACAACTTAATTATTGTCATCAAAGTACTGTTTATAATTAACCCCCCGAATTTTACTTTACTAAAGTCAAAGATCATACTTCATAATATTAGTAAGCCTGATATACTCCTCTGTCTCTGTCTCTGTCTGTGTCTCTGTCTGTGTGTGTGTGTGTGTGTGTGTGTGTGTGTGTGTGTGTGTACGTACAAGCATCATGATTTTCCTTCATCGCGAGCATGGATATTGACACTCTATTGTGTCTCTTGTTGCTTCAAGAGGGTCCGAAAAGCAGCTAAATAGCAATAAATTCGGTATGCTGGTAGCCCTCTCCTCCTGTTACCCTGGAACCTTAGATCGTCTTGTTCGTTTGCAGTGACAGGCCATTGTTTATTAACTTAAGAGTATGTACTTCAATGTGGCTTACCATGAAAACAACCTGTGCTTCAGAGTTCAGAGAGTAGTGTAAACAATTGAGTAAGAGTGCACTCTGCTGAACTACATAAGGAAACCATTTCTAAACCACCCAAGCATCATTTTCTGCATGATATGGTCTGTAAAGAAAAGTTTTCCTATCAGCGCTATATGCTCCAACATGTCTGTGAAAGTCTAAAATTGGCCGATAATATTGGTAAACCAGTAACTCGGTTGGGCTCTATTAATTAATATATCATATCACTTCCTAAAATACAATATTTAAAAATAAAGAAACTCCAGTGATGAGAAGAACAAATGAACAAGTGAAGCACCCACAGTTTTTTTCACCAGGATTGTTGTTGTGAGTGTACGTGTGTTTGAACTCACCTGCAGCTGTGTGCAGAAAGCTTTGTGACAGAACTCAAGGCACTTAAGGACCACTGGAAGCTGCGCAAAACTGAGTAGCAGGGTTGCTGTGAAGAGAACACAACACACTTCATCTCACATGCAGGTAAAACCACATGCAGGTAAAATCACATCAATAGCTTGACCTCCATTTCCATTTTGAACAGTTTTTGCAAGTGCATCATATTCTGTATTAGAATTATGAGACAGACATGGCCCACTCAGGTATTAGCTTCATCATTGTTTAATATAAAAAAATAATTAATATGAAAATAATTTAAATAACAAAATTAAACTATTTGAAAATCAAGATAATTTCTTTGGCATTTAAATTTTTTGCCTTGTTGGAAATATGACCCAGGGGTGACCTCTAGCTCACAGGGTAGAGTGTGCGCCCCATATGCCTCCCACAGCGGCCCAGGTTCAAGTCCAGCCTGTGGCCCTCTTGTTGCGTGTCGGTCCCCCTTCTCTGTGCCAACCTTCCTGCCTCTCTCAAACTATCCTAAATATTAAAAGGAAAAATGCCCCACAAAAAATAATCTTCAAAAAAAAAAAAGAAAAGAAATGTGACCCAATCATGACACCACCCAATCAACACACCGCACACTAACGTTAACCCTGAACTGTTACACCCTTACTTAAGATGATTGAAGATTCCCTGATACCAGATGCTATTTTTACATCTTGATGCATTTAAAATTCCCAGGTTGTTTCGGGGAAATCTGACAATCATTGCAAAAGAGTTTGACAATAAATGTAGCTTCTAAATAAATATTCAAGTTGATACACTGGTGTTTCCTTGGTTATAACTCTCTGGGGCTTGCGGGGTTGAGGGAAATTGGATTTTTTTGTTTTTGCTTATGTAGACTATTTCATTTTAATCTCCACTTTAGAGGTAACTATTTTTAATCCTCTGCCTTTGTCTGACAGCTTCAGTTACTTTTCAGTGACAGTTTGTCATCCCTTTGCTGTTCAGTGGAGTCCATGTATCAGCAGATGTGTTGATGTGTGTTGATGTTTGTGATAAACTGTTTCCTCTATTTGCTGAGAACATTCTCCTTCTTAAGGTGCAGTCTGTGATTTTAAGTCAACTTTAAAAAAATCAGGTGTTTTATACACAGCCCTGGCTCTATAAATGGGCAACAGACAAAGAGGCTTGGATTGAGACACAGTGCTCCCTGTTGCCATAGCAACACTCTCTTCATGTTGACTTCACAGCAGTAAATCCTGCATACAGTGTTTGCAAAGGATTTTATAGACTTAAACATGTTTGCTAGCACAGTGGAGTTATTTGGGTTGATGCAGGTAAACTTATCTTCCTTGTTACCTGATCTACAAACACATAGCTCTGTCCCCTGCCTCGCCCTCTTTCTCTGCCAGTGTGTATTAAAGTCCTCTAAGGGACTGTCCATTATTTATCAGATGAGGGGGGAGGCTGTGGTGTGACTTTTTTTCACTCTCTCTTTAGCTTTATCTTGACCCTCCCAGAAGCTATAATAAATGTTATTCCCAATTAACACTCTCTCCAAAACAAAAGACACTTAAGTCTGTATCTTGTTTTTTTTTTCAAAATGCCTTACAACTTTTGCACCACTCCTTCTCCCCTCATAATAATGAATCCTAAGCACTGAACACATTTTCCCCTCTTCCTGGGTTACACTATTAAAATAATGAAGTGTAAATACAGTGTTTCTGATTACATTACTGCAACTGTCACAGCAAGTAGCTTAAAGTCTGTCTCCCTGCCCCTCACATACAAACAAAAACTAATTTTTTTAGGAAACACTAAAAACATTGGATATATTACTTTGCAAACTTGGTATATATATTTTTTTTTACAAACAACAATAGACCTCATATTGTTTCTCCCTGTAATTACACATGTTCACCTCTGTAACTAATTCATTGAGTGTTCTCTCACCCATCTGCATTAACATCATTGTCTTCGTTTTTAAACTAGTGCAAAATTTCATGGTTAATAATATCAAATGCTTTTTTTTAAGTCAATAAATATTCCCACTGTATATTTTTTGTTATCTATACAGCTCATTAACTCCTCAACTAGTTCCATTAATGCCATAGATGCTGATCTGGTTGACCTGAAACCATACTGACTGTCTATTAGCAAGTTATGTTTTTCAATAAAATTGTATAGTTTTGCAAAAAAATAGTTTTTCAAGTATCGTGGCGAACTGTGAAAGGATACTGGCCTATAGTCGGTAAAATGATGTGCATCACCAGCTTCATACAGTATAATGGGATGACTTTGGTGATTATTATTATTATTATTATTGTTGTTATTATTATTATTATTATTATTATTAATAATAATAATAATAATACCTTTTATTCATAGAGCACTTTTCAAGATACTCAAAGACACTTAACAGAATTAAAAAAAAAAAAGATTATAAAATTCAATGCATTTTAATACATAATAAAATACACAACATTAAAATTAATATGACATTAATAAGTCATTAAAAGCAGTTTTGAAAAGGTGAATTTTGATAAGTGTTTTGAACTGGGAGAGGTCAGTGCAGCTCCAGATGCTCAGCATCAGAGGAGCGGATGGTGCAAGGAGTGAGGAATGAGCTGGTTGCTGAGGTGGGGGGATCGCAGGAGCAGGAGTGAATGAGCAAACGAACAGCAGAGTTCTAACAGGAGAGGGCAGTGCTGGTGATGTTCAGGGAGGATTCCAGACTGGAGAGATGAATGGTGTGGCTGAATGTGTCAAAGGCCGCTGTAAAGTCGAGAAGGACGAGAATACTGAGGGTACCAAAGTCTGAGGAGAGGAGGTCATTGGTGACTTTGAGGAGAACTGTTTCTGTGCTGTGTTGTGAGCGGAATCCAGAATAAAGTGATTTGAACAGGCTATTGGAAGTGAGGTGGGTTTTGAGTTGAGAGATTTGAAAAAAACGCCCCGCCCCCCGGCTCTTCTATTCTCCTTCGCTCAGCCCCGCCTCTCCCCTCCAGTGGAGAGGAAGAGCAGAGACAAATGAACTACAAGCCAAACCAGGGAAGAAAGGATTGGTGGGTCTTATTTACCGTAACTACTACGAGTGCCCTCGCCCTGCGGTGGACACTTTATTTGTGCAGTTGTAAGGTGTTTGGCCAGTGGGGCGCGATTTTTTTGTCTAATTGCAACTCACTTATTGTCCGACAGGCGGGTGGAGGTGTGGATCGTGTCAGCACAGCAGCGGCAGCAATAGCAGCAACAGCTCTCCACTTGGCTAGGCCTGAATCCTCCTCGCAATCACTAATGGACTTTGAAAAACAAGCCTTAGAGTCTCCGGAATAGGTAACGACCTGCCTTTGATATTTCGCGCTCGGTTCCGCTGGTTTGGGGTTGGGATTGTTGTTGGTGGAAAGAGAAATGATCCTTAATTTGGTTAACTTGGTTTGTTGTATGTGCAGTGTACGCAAGCTAGCTATCATAGCAAGAGCTAATTTTACGAGCCTCGGTGTATTCCATCCTTAGCATGATGAATAACTAATCTAGAGTGAGACTCGGGAAAGTTAAGTAGGCCTACACCACGTAACGCGAATGGGCTGGTTTGCAGATGGCTGATACAACGTTATTGTTATAATATTTCAATAACATTAACGTGTCATGACTAGTCCTTGCGGCTTGTTGCCCTCAAAAAATCAAAGCAGCAACATTTAATCATACTTTTGTGCGAGCTGGGAGGTATTCAGGACAGGTGCGAGTACAAGGAAGTAACTGGGCCATTCAGGTTGGACTCAAAGTCCATTCTCAGTTTACTTATCAATTTGCCGTTATGTATTTTACCTGAGACGCCCACTCTCTGCGGACGGTGAAGAGACAAGGTTCCATTCGGGCTATTATGCTTGCAGATCTAGTGCTCTGCTGCTTTTAACTTTGGTGCTCTTAAAGTCTGTTGTGAAAACACAGTTTAATGGTTCAGCAGCTATGTTTTGATGTGCCACGCGGGAGAGGATGGGGACAGGGGGCGGTGGCGGAGCAACGAGGTGGTAAAACAGCGAAAACCTGTTGTGTTGGTCTGGATATGTGGGTGTGGTAAGGTGGCAGGCGTGTTTGTGTTTTGATAATGTAGTTCAGGCTAAATCTGCCTTGCCGGATCATTCTCGGAGTAGGCTTGCAGTCGTGGTTTTCATGAGTTTAGGCATGTGACGTAGCACAGCAACAACATACACATAAACCTGTTTGGTAGCTTGTCGAAAGTAACCATGAATTGTTAATTTTTAAGTTAGTTTAGTCAGCAGCATGGTGAGTCTCAGTGTAGCATGCTTGTTGCTTGGGCATGCTTGTCATGATCTCTAAATACCTTGCAGGCGTGGCTGCATTGAGACTGAGACAGAAATGGAAAAGATTGTGAGCAAGTTTGGACAAGCTTTCTCAGAAATGTCCCTTCTGTAGTATTTAAAGGGGAGAGGCATAACATTTTTAAGTAAATTTTGTTTGTCGGGCCTGGTCCCTTGGTGCTTTGCCAGGTGTTTTAATGAGGGCTATCATTTGTAAGCCCCTGTAATGATGGGCTTTCAAAGTACACCAGGGGTGTGTCCCTCAGTCACTGGGTTTTCTTTTTTATGCTCTCTCTCTCTCTCTCTCTTCCCCTTCACACACACTTCGGGTGCTTTTCATTACACTGACCTAAATCCTCGTGTCCCTCATTCGCCTTCTCTTCCCGCGTTTTCAGTCTCTCTCACAGGAGGTGCGAGCTGAGGAGTCGAGGAAGAGATGCAAAAAGAAGGGGAAGGGGTGCTTTTAATTACGCTAACCTGACTCCAAGCTTCCTTCACTCGCCTTAAGTCCCTCCCACAGGAGATGTGAGCGGAGGAGCCCAGGAGGAGATGCGAGGAGAGAGGAGGTTAAACTGTGTAATGAGAAATCTTTGGTTCCACAGGGTCAGGCCTGTTTCTCATAGCCGCGTGTCAGAAGTGCATGACTTTAGCCTCGCTGAAATGCAGCGTGTTTCATGCTAGTTGTGTTCACGAGGGCTGAAACGATTCCTCGAATAATTCGAGTAACTGGATTACAAAAAATGATCGAGGAATATTCTCTGCTTCGAGGAATCGTTTAAATTTGCCAGCTCAAAGCATGGTATTTCGCCCGGAGTACTTTTAATGCGGCACAACGAGCTGACGTCACGCACGTAAAGGAAGAAGAAAGAGGCGGCGGATATGTTTGGTTTTAACCATGGATGTAGAGGTAACGACGAAGAAGGCGACGAAAGCGAAGGAAAAGGCAGAAAATGTCAAAAGTGTGGGAGCATTTCAAGCTGGACACCAAGGCGAACACTGCGTGTATTCACTGTAAGACAGCGCTTGTATACCACAACAGTACGTCTTCAATGCTGCAGCATCTCCACCGAAGGCACCCTGTTTACTCCGAGAGCGGAGGACCGTCACCCGAGACAAGGCAAAATTAAGTTAACGTAGCGCTAATTAATGAGATTAACGTTACTGTACCTTGCTAACATAACGTTAGCCCTGCGGAGGGCTAGGTTTCTATTAATTATAACTACTGTCGATGCGTGGCTAACGTGCCTTTCATACAGGCTTTATTTAATCTGTAAAAACACAGCGCTGTAGAGTGATGAGGGTGGAAAATAAAAACATAATAAAGCTAACTGGGTAGTTAAAAAAGGAAACCAATGGTTCATTATTAGGTGAAATGTCTTATTGTCTCATGTATATTTATAATTGCTCTTTAACTAAACAAAAATATGTTTTATCCGATTACTTGATTTATTGATGGAATTTTCAGTAGAATACTCGATTACTAAAATATTCGATAGCTGCAGCCCTAGTGTTCACACATGCAGCATTGTTGCAACGTTGCTGCCACATTGCTGCCCGCAGATATTAGTACCGTATTTTCATATTTATAACCACAAATTCCACTCATTTATGAAGTTGTGCAAGGTCATGCACAGCCGACAAAACAAAATGCCATGTATCAGCAACTGATGGTATTCTGTCCACAGAGACACTGTCAGAGGGCTTTTGTTTTGAAAGGGAAGCAGGGAAGTTGGAGTAAAACAAACGTCTTTGTCTTTCCTCATCTCTGTGACAGAGAGAGACTTTTAAACTGCAGTACAAAATGGTATAGTTTTCCAAGTTTTCATTAAATAGTAATAGAAATATACAGAGGAGAAGATAAGACAGTCTAAGATCCCATATAATGAATGAGCAAGTATAGTTGACTTTTCCTTTAGAAAAATCTATATTTTTATTGGTAACATTGCAAAAGACTCTGTGAAGTGAGCACTAAGATAGTGATTTGGGGGCCTGGGGCCACAGGCACATTGCCTTACTTTCAACCTTTCTCTAATTCAGAATGTTGGCAGGCTGTTGGCAGCTATAGAAGAAATAGGCTTATTTAAAACTGTTTTTCTCAAGAACAATGATTATTAGCACACAGTAGAAGTTCAAGTCAGAGTCTTGCAGTCAGAGGTAGGCGTATTATCAGCACATTATACTTAATTTTACTTGAAGTTTGTTTAAGATGGAGCTTTTAATTCTTATGTAATGCTGGATCGTGTGATAAATAATAATGCATCATATGTTTATTACACTCCAACACACTGTGGTCAAATGAAACCATGTCAGTGAACTTTCAGGTCAAAAAATAAATAAAAAAAACAGGGAAGCAAAAAAACAAAATAATTGTTCATTAAGCACAATTTGAGTGAAATGTTCAATTAACCGTGATATTGATTTTAGGTATCAACGCTCTGCCCTACTAGACACAGCAGTGAGTGCATGAGGGGACGGTTATCAGGCAGATTGAACAATGTACACCAAAATTACAACAATTTCCTATTTTGTGGCGAGAAGACATCAAAATTGTATGGCCCGTAACGGGAAAACTGTAAAAGTTCAGGTTTCACGGACCTGTGACAACTTTTCATCACCAAGGGGTTGAAAATGGACACACCAACTCTTAAGTCGATCTGATTAATGCTGTAGGAGAAGATGGCAAAAGTATGAGGCCTGAAATTGCCAAAATTGAGCACAAAATTCAAAATAGCTAATCCCCTGTTGACTTTAGGGGATGGGTCTGAGAGGCTTTTTTGTTTGTCTTTGCATGATACATAAGTGTACTGCATTTCATAATTGTAGGTGAAACTAAATGTGAACTTCCCATAGTTCCTGTGGAGCCATTTTGCCACGCCCATTTCTGAAGACCCCAAAATACAAGATTTTTCGCCAGTCTGGATGAGCGTAGCAATTTTCATGGAGTTTTTGGGCATGTTTAGACTTCCAAAAATGCAATTCATTGGAGAGAATGCTGCACTCATTGAGTGAGATATTTCACACAATGTAGTACTTCTTATGACCACTAGGTGGTGCCGGAGAACACAAAATCAAAGTCATCCTGGTCTACATCATTTGTAGACCAAAGCATGTTAAATCAAACGATAATTGTGTTACAAGGTATACTTCCTGTTGCCAGCAGAAGGCGCATTGAGTATCATAGTTAACTGACATGTTGATGTTTTCAGGGCTGCAACCTGATCACAACTGCAAAAAATGTGGGGCTAATCCGTAAAGGCAAACTGAAATTAGAGCAGCTTCCTATTTGGTTGCGAATACTACATTGCCACGGCAACAGTGTTCATTAAAAACATATGAGCTTCACAAGGAGGCATCATAGAGGTCTTAAAGCAGCTTTTGTTACCAAGTTTAAGCTGACTGTGGTCAACCTGTAAGTGGATGCACCTAAAAATATAAATCATGTGACTTCCTGTTTCCAGTAGGTAGCAGTATGCCGATTAGTCAAATGAACCATGCAAATGTTATCAGGTTGGGACTCAAGCATGAGAAGTCTGGGGGCAGATTGGCCAATGTCTGATTGAGCTACTACAACTTCCTGTTTCATGGCGACATCAAAGTTGAAAACCTAGCCACACCCCCATTGTATGATGAAAACTCAGAAACTGAATAACTTTCGATGTCCCGTGATCTTACATTTCAGTGAAAGTCTGAACAAGCAGGCAGAGAGTTTCGATCCTTCAGTTAGATATTTAATGTGGGGTAATACCTCCTGTGGCCCGTGGCGCTAGAAACCACGTAAAATGTACATCATCTTGGTCTACATAATTTGTGGACCAAACCATGTTTATGTCAAAGTATAGTTGTGTCAAGAGTATTACTCTCTTTTTCCAGTTGGTGGCACTGTGATCATCATACTTAATTGACATGTTGATGTGTTCAGGGCTGCACCTTGATCACACCTGTAAAATTTGGGTCCGATCGGTTGATGCAAACTGAAGTTCTAACAACTTCCTGTTTGGCGGCGAAGACCATGTTGCCATGGCAACAATGTTCATAAAAAACCTATTAAATCACAAGCAGGCATTGTCATGGTCTTAAAGCTTTTCTTACGGGGTTTGAGCTGAGTACAGTCAACTTGGAAGGAGGTGCACATCAAAATATAAAACGTGTAACTCCCTGTCTCCAGTAGGTGGCGCTATTATGATAACTCAATTGAGCCATTCAGGTGTGTTCAGGGCGTGACTCTTTATCAAGCAGTAGAAGTTTTTGGGAGATTGCACGATGTTAGGGTGAGATACGACAACTTCCTGTTTCATGGCGAAACATCAAAGTTGGAAACCAAGTCACGCCCACATGGTGTGACGAAAACTCATTTTTTAAATCAGTTCTTATATCAAATGTCTTAAGGTGTCATGGAACACATTTGAAGTCAACTGGGTGAAGTGAAATCTGTAGGAGATATACTACATCAGAGAATAACGTGATTTTCATGCCATTACTTGTTGCCAGTAGGTGGCACAGAAATGGTAAGGGTTATCAAGAAGGTGTGTTCAGGATGGGACTGTCATCAAATGTGACGTTTGGTGCATATTGAACCATGTCTCTTAGAGTTATTAACTACTTCCTGTTTACCTCCTGGTTCATGGCGAGACATGGACATTTTTGGCCCAATAATGACCACACATTTTAATAACTTTTGACGACCAAGTCCTTCTGAGAAGATGTTTCATCTTGGGGTGTTACATGTGCCTACCAATTTTGGTTAATGTAGGTGAAAGCAGAGGCGGGGGCTGTTTCACACAAATGTAATAGGGGGTGTCCTGAGCCATTTTTTCAAACTTGCGCCTGAGACCCTTAAAATATTTTTTCAACAGACCTGATAAAGCTGCCAAATTTCATGGTGTAGTAATTCAAGTTGCCACTAGATGTCAGCAGAGGGGAGACAAATTCAATGTCACCTTTGTGTACATCATTTGTATCATGTAAATCCAATGATAATTGTCCCTCAAGGCTTACTTCCTTTTGCGAGTAGGTGGTGCTATTATGACTAGTGGATATTGTCATACTGATATGTTCAGGGCGGGATCCTAATGAAACCTTAGTTTTTTTGAGCATGTTCAGACCTCCAAAAATGCAATTCATTTGAGAGAAAAATAATAATAACAATTCTTTGCATTCCAAGAGGGTCCTCGCACCGTTCAGCACTGGGGCCCTAATTAAAGCTGCAAGCAGCGATGAACGGGCCTTTGCACCCCTACGCAAGTCGGGGCTACTGGCGAGACTCCAAGTGATGTAATCGTTCATTTCAGTGAAAGTCGGAAAAAGTATGCAGAGAGTTTGGACATTTCACATGTTGTAGTACTTCCTGTGGCCACTAGGTGGCGCTGGAAGCCACACAAAATCTACGTCATCTTGGTCTAAATCATTTGTAGACCAAGCCATGTAAATAATTTCATGTAAATCAAAGGATAGTTGTGTTATGAGGCTCACTTCTTTTTTCCAATTGGTGGTGCTGTGAGTATCATACTTCATTGACATGTTGATGTGAATTGCTGATGATTTGAAGTCAATCGGATAAACTCGCATGTCATTTCTATGTCATTTCCTGTTGCCAGAAGAGGGGGCTATAAGTAATAGTAACAATTGTCATGTAGGTGTGTTCAGGGCAAGACTGTCATCCAACATGTGGAGTTTTTAGTGCAGATTGGACCATGTCCCTTAGAGTTATAAAGCACTTACTGTTTACGTCCCGGTTCATGGTGAGACATTGATAATTGTCAGCCAAGTAACCCCAGAACAGTGAAAGTCAGAAAAAGTAGGAAGAGAGTTTCGATCCTTCAGTTAAATATTTCATATGGGGTAATACTTCCTGTGGCCAGTGGGTGGTGCTGGAGACCACACAAAATGTACATCATCTGGTTTACATCATATGTAGACCAAACCATGTAAATGTCATGTAAATCAAAGTATAGTTGTCTTAAGAGGTTCACTTCTTTTTTTTCCCAGTTGGTGGCACTGAATTGACATGTTGATGTGTACAAGGCTGCACGTTGATCTCAGCTGTAACATTTGGGGCCAATCGGTTGATGCAAAGTGAATTTGCAACAACTTCCTGTTTGGCGGCAAATACCAGGTTGCTAAGGTGATGGTCACTAAGGTGATGAACCAGGAAGTACCCTCCCCCTTGGGTACTTCCTGGTTCATGGCGAGACATGGAAATGTTTGGCCCAGTAACGGCCACAGTGTGATGAAAACTCACAAATTTAATAACTTTTGATGTCCCACGCCTTCTGAGAGGATTTCTTAAATTTGAAGTCAATTGGATGAAATCTGTAGGAGAAAACTGAATTATAATGACCCTTCTTAAAGGACAAAAATACACCATTATTTTATTTTTACATGCAGGTGGGGCTGCTTGATAAAGGCGAAAATCATAAACATGATTATTTTGGTCAATACTGAAATCATGATTACTTACCAGGATTACTCACTGACTTTGTAAACATGTTGCATTTATTGAACATAAAAGACTGTTGAACATTAATTTCCCTTAATACTTTTACAATAGAGCTTCTTTTGATGCCTTAATTTAAGTCCTGTTGAGTTGCTTTGTATAATTTGTGTCCTTAACTGACGACTGCTCTGGGGTTGTCCTTTTCTCCTTTTGTTTGTTTTATGATTTGGTCATAGGCCAATTTGTGTTTAAACTTAAGCTTATTGATAAGATTTGATGCATGTGATACAGACACCACCATGTCGCAAATCTTGCATTTTATTCATTTTTGTTCCATGTCGGATGCCTCATATCGAAAGTGTTCCCGCACAACAGAATTGTTCTGCCTAATTTGCTCCCCAAACGCTGTTGCTCTCCGTCTGTCATCTTTCCTTGTGCTGATACAACTTGCTTTCTGGTAGTATCGGCTGCATGTGATGAGTTTAGGCTGAGGGATGGAGGGGCCAAAATGCGCAGGCCCATGGCATTCAGGGCACAAGACAAGACGAAATACAGGTACACTTGCAAATAATTGTTTTTTCTCGATTACATTGTTTTTGTAATTGTCAGCAGTCGAAATTGAAATTTGATTAATTGCACAGCCCTACATGCAGACTTTATGTCCTTTATATTTATATATTTATATTTATATATATATATATATATATATATATATATATATATATATATATATATATATATATACACATATATATATATGTCCTTTATATTTATATATTTATATATATATATATATACATATATATATATATATATATTATGGGAGTAGCAGAGAGACAGCATTAATCAGTTTTTCTGTTTAATTTTTGAGGGAGGGATATTTGTTCTCAGCAGGCAAAATACATTTACAGTATGTATGCATTTATATTTTTCTTGTGCTACAATGCTTGTAAATACTCACAACCCACAGTGTTAAGTAACAAAGCATTACCTAACAGTGCTTAAGAATGACCTCTTTAATGCATTGAAGGATGTATGATATTTACAAAGCTACCAACATAAATTATAAAGCTAATGACGTAATTCTAAAGAATAACAACTCATAGCTCATAGACATAGTAATTATACGCGGGGTGCCCAGGTGAGTTACTGGGTGCCTTACAGCCCTTTGTGTCTTTAACATTGATATGAGGAAGGTATCTGCCAGACTGATTCTGTTTTCAGTTGCTTGTTATATATATATATATTTTTTTTACCTTGGAATGCAGGATAATGCTTCCATAGCACTATCTGACACTAGATCATTGATTGAAATCCAAAAAAGACCATTGACCAGCCTATTTTTTATGACTTTTTCTGTTTGAATTGCCATCCATTGTTATAGTAAGTGGCATAATAGAAAAATGAGGTCTGCCAAATGTGGTAATGCGATGCTGTCTCTGAATGCTCTCACACTTGCACTAGTCCTTCGTCTAGTTTTCACTTTTTTCTTTCTATTTTTTAACAATGCACAACAGAAGGTGAAGAAATGCACCAATTAAGTGACAGTAATGTTCCCTCATCCATGATCTGCAGTCCCACCATGTCCTGGCAATGAATGATCACTTTTGCAGATAAATCCTTCAGTAGTGAGCTCTTTCTTAACACTTGCTTTTGATTCAGTGTTTCTTGCTCGTATTCTGTCTGATCACACTTTTTCTTTGTACCTGCTTCTTTATCTCCTGTGCTTTCTCTTGCTTTATTTATCTTACCTTGCTTTGCCCTCCTGTGTCAGCCCCTGCTTCTTTTTAACCTTTAAAATTCAACATCATTAGTGCTTTAATGTGTGCATTAACAAATGTGCACGATGCCAGGGCCCCTCTGACTTTATATGTGCTTGGGGGACTCAGCCTTGCTCTATGTCTTTTCTTCAATTACATCCTGGTGTTGGTTGAATGTTTCTACTCTATGTTGTTGACCTTGTCCTGTCCTTTCCTGTCCTTTCCTGTCCTTTCCTTTCTCGTGCTCTGCTCTCAGTGTGTGAATGGAGCAGTGTGCCAGTACGGCCTCCCTGCTGGCCTCAATGCGGGAGCAGGAGAGGCAGTTTGAGATGCTGAGCCGAGCTCTGGAGGAGGAGCGGAGGTCATGTGACAGAACCCTGCCCCGCCCCCTCCCCAACATGCAGGTAACACGGAACCAACCCTGCCTGCATTTCCTCCCACCTTCACGCACATTTTTCATTGAAAGGTCACTTGGATTCACCCTTGATCCACATGAGTGCATCTGTTGTCATCACCATGGTCACCTCCATCCCATGTGTGTGGACTGGCTGGATAGCAGCAGAACCTAAACCAAACCTGTAGGAAAAAATACCTCCTTGGTAGGTTTTAGTCAAATTGGAGTCTTGAAATGTACTTGAATTAAACTTGAATTTTGGGAGTTAAACATAGTGAAATAAAGCGAGTCAAGCACCTTTCAATACTGCCTTCCTGAGGAGGTGATTTTCAGTCTCTGCTGCTTCTCACATTATATATTGTTTCCTTCCTCCATTGTGGTGGATGTCTAATTCAACATCCTCATCGTCATTCTTGCCCTCCACCAATCAAGATTAACAATGTAACCCATCATGTTTGTCTTGACCTTCACCATGGGAAATTGCATGCAGGGTAATGTCTTTGATGATATCTGATATTGGGCTTTTTCTAAGCCTCTCTAAGTAGCTGAGATACACTTTGTCAGCCATGTGGTTTATTTATAATTTGTTTTATTTATTTCAGGTAAAAGGAAGACACCCCTCAGCTGTTTTTTGAGTGGGCTTAAATCCATTAATGTGGAAAAGGGTTTAGCCATACTTGTTTCCTCAGCTATGAACTCTTTGTAAAAAAAAAAAAAAAAAAAAAAAAGCAACAAACTTGATCTCTGACATGAATAAACTGGTGTACAATGTGCACACACAAAAGCATACTTAAAGACCTGAGGCAACCTTTGAAACACACTGGGTCCTCTCACTTGTTCACTTTACCTTTTTCATTATTGCATTGGAGCACACATTTCCTGGTAAAAATCCCAGTCCAAGGTAATTTCAGTGGTTGATAAGGAGCAGAAATATAGGAACAGTGTGTGTTATTGTGAAAGCAGAACAGAAATGTGGGGTATGCTGGTTCTTATCTTTGCTGTATGTGTTTACATAGCCCATAGGTCTCAGAATGTCTCTGCTTCTCTCCCAGATAACATAACATGACCTTAGTCTTTACTGACAGGTTCCCACATGCTCATATCTGCCTGGCACTTTTTTACTCTTCTCTTTGACTGAGCCCTTATCTGAACTCAGGAGTGTGTTCATTTGCTTAAAGTCTTGTTTTTGTGATCTAGGCCTGAGTGGCACTTTTAAAGGCTGTTATTGCGCCCCCCAGAAGTATTTTTTCTAGATACAACATCTATGTCACCATAAGACAACTTTACTCCATGTCTGAATTGCTGTCGAGCAATTTGCCCACTGGCTGCACCCCCATAGTAGTGGAGTTTAACTGCAGAGATGGCTGTAGAGATGCATAGAACTGGCCCCTGTGGTTGGAATGCGAAGTGCACCACACTCATCACCATTCCTGGGCAGACAATGCTGTTGCTTTATACTCATAAAAGAAAGACGTTTGTGTCTTTGTCTCTCTGTGGCTCATTATTAATTTCATAGCTTATTATTTCATCCTTTAATTGTATTATCACATTGAATTCATAGGATTGTTGGCTAAGTGAGTTCCATTCAGTGGTTTGTGATAGGGCTGAAGTGCAAAAGTAAATCCTCTATGTCCAGCACCCACTCTACTGCACACTTGGATGTGCATGTCATTCAAACTTTTCTTTACCTTTATGTGTGTTGGATCTTCTCGTGTGTGTTGTCCTTCCTGCAGAACAGCCGCATTCTCTGTGATGCAGACATAGAGAGGCTCACACTGAACGAGAGTTACATCAACGGGACACATCACGTAAGCATCTTTCAGATCCCTTTCTCTCAGCTATTTTATTCCTAATGATTGTATGGTTTGAAGGTCACACATGGTTATCCCATGTGTGACCTTCATGTGAGTTTCTCTCTGAAATTTGTGTGCATATGCAGTTCAGGATGGAGCCTGGCCAGGTGGTGCAGGAGACATACACAGTGGAGGAAGATCCTCAGGAGGCACCACCTGTTGTCTCTGTGAAGGCCAGTGAAGATGGGACCACGCGATGCACAGAAACTACGGTAACACGAGTTAAATAACAAATAAACTTTGTTACAAGGGATAGTTTGGGATTTTTTTAAGTGGGGCTGTATGGGATACTTATGTATATTCAGTGTACAACATACAATAGCCGGGTATGCAGAAACAGACGGGGCGCACCTCAAAGCTCAGAATTACACTAATGTATAGGGGTTGATATGAAAATCCGATTAAGCCACTTTAAAAATGGCCTACAGAAAAAAATCTATATCTACCTCACCATCACAAACCCTTTCCTTTGGCACTACATGTTCTCAACCGCATAACTTCTGTATTCCTACACATAAGGCCAAAAGAGCCTTGCATTGTATCAAGCCGCTGGTCAGGTGTTTGTGTCAGAAAATGCTGTTACTGACTCTTACATGACATGACTGAAATGAAACTTTGCGATTCTAAAGATTTCACGTTGATGTTTTTTTCTGAGATGTGCAGAAAAAGTGGAAAAAAAGAAAGTTGCACTGAATATAGACTTAAACCTGCAAGTCTGAGACAGTTCTGCATTTGCAGTGAACATTCTCTCAAGAGAATTATATAAAACCACCAGCTAATAAACAAAAGAGACACTGGAGAGCACTGCTGAACCCAATCATCAGGTCAAAGTATACTAAAAACCTACAAATATATGAAATGACTCAAGCAAGCAGGAAAGTGTGAAGTGCTTACACCTTCTGATCCATTAATATTCTGAACTTGTGTTGTTAGCAAGTCCAGGCAGCAGCAGCTCTCTGTTTACAGTTCACAAATAACTTTTGCTCTGTTTCATTTCGGCCTGTTCAGTCTGCCTTTGTAAAAGTTCTCTGTACTCTGTTTTGTTGAAGTATCCCTTTGTCTTCAAGGTGAACCCCATATTGTTGTCGCTGCCATAATCACTCTAGTATTTTTTGTCTCTTCCATGAACTGCAGAGAGTTTGAATCAAACAGCTGAAGTTATACAGTTAAGAAAATGTAGCCAAAAGAAAATGCTGTGTGATGGAGAAGTAAAATGTTGATAACGCTCTCAGCACAGAGTCTGCTTAGACTGACATTGATTTTTTTAAGCAAGCCTTTTTTAAAATGGTTAAAATATGTTTGGATATCAAGCCTCTCTATACAGCAGTGTAAATGCTGAGCTGTGGTCTGCGCACCCCCTCTGTTTCTGCAAACAGGGAGTGTGCCCACCGCCAGCCGCTGTATGCAATACACTGACTATACATACGTATCTCATACAGCCCCACTTAAAAAAATCTATCTGATCAATCTGAGCTATTACTTTAAGCGAGCATTACAAAACTGACAACGGAAGAACAGTTTTGTGTGGCATAAGACTTTTTTTGTTAAGATTGAATCTCGTATTAACTTTAAAGTGTAAATTACATAATGCCAAACTTGTAAATATTACCTGTTGAATCTTGTCTCCTGTCTCCCTGTTTTGTCCTTAAAGGTAAAGAAAGTAATGACGACCACCACCACTCGCACAGTCATCCCTTCAGTGTCGGACACATTTTCCCTGGATGGTGGAGGTTCATTGACAGGTATGGGTGGCTACACTGCACCCATGGTCTACAGACAGGGACCTGGAGGTGGCTTGCCTATGGATTACCCCACTCAAACTGTGCCCCGCAACTACCACTACGGGCCGCAAGGGAATCTAGACGACTACCGCACTGGACCCCCATCTGAGATTTACGCAAGCCATAGTAGGGCAGCTCAGATGGATAATCGCTACAGGTATAGTTTTTGTTAAAACTCATGTCCACACAGCTGATGTAGGATAAACGCTATTGCCACAGGGTAATATGGCCCATAATTGCATCTCTTCCTTAATTTACTCTCAACTTTCCTGCCCTCTCCAGAACAGTCCATCCAGATGGGTACAGAACCCTGGATCCAAGCTACAGAGCCCCCAGCAGGAACCAGCTGGACCCCTATGCTGCTCAGCCACAGGCATGTCATTGTATCACTTTGTTGAAACAGAGTTTTACTTGATCTGCTGATACTTTTTGCCACAGCATTTAGCTTGTAACTTCTATTATTCTGGACCCTGTCCCTGTGTAGGTTGGGCGTATGGGAAGTGCCATCGAGCTATCCTCGATCCCCAGGTTTGTCCCAGAGCCATATGGTCTGGAGGATGATCAGCACAGCATGGGCTATGATGAGCCTGACTATGGCATGGGACACCCAATACAATACAGCACCGTACCCCACAACCATCATGCATTCTCCCATGGGCCCCCACGCAGGACTGGGTAAGTTAAGTATTTTTGCAGAGACTCATCTGTGTTTCAGGGCCACCACAATCTTTGAAAGTGATGTTTATGTGTCCAAGGAATGCACACAATGATGTCCCTTCCACGATCATTTATATTTTAGAGAAAAGAGGACGTCAAGGGAAAATATATTGAATTTATTTAGTATGCCTGAAGTGTAAACTACGGGCATACTATGGGCCCTATTTAGACGATCTATAGCGCATGGTCTAAAGCGCATGGTGCAAATGTTTTTAGGGCGTGCCAAAGTCCATTTTGCTTGTTAAACGGTGGATAATCTGGGCGCCAGGTGCGGAGCATGGCGCAGACGGGTTGTACTTTGTAGGGCTGGGGCATCGCGTCAATGTCATCGATTACGTAAATATGTTGATTCAGTTAACATGCGTCAGCGCGTCGCACCGTTTCATACAGTGCGCGTAATGAGAGTTTGAGCAGAGATGGGTGTGTGGGTGTGTTGTTTTTGTTTGGGCGCTTATGTTATCAAGTTAGAGCGTGCACGCTGCTCGCAGCGCTTGTCAGGTACGTCTGAGCTGCGTGTCAGCTGCAGCACATCTAGAGAAACGGTGGCTCACCGTTTTTTTACGTGACGCTCTCGTTTGTTGCATCTATACCACTTTATACTGCAGTTTAAAATCTCTCTCTGTCATGGAGATTAGGAAATACAAAGATGTTTGTTTTACCTCGACTTTCTTGCTTCCCTTTCAAAACAAAAGCTATCTGACTATGTCTCTGTGGACAGAATGCCTTCACTTGCTGATACAATGCTTTTTGTTTTGAAACGTTCACAGGACGGGGTTGTCAGCTGTGCAGGAGCTTGTATAACTTCATAAATGAGTGGAATATGTGCTTATAAATATGAAAATACAGCACTCATAATAGCAGGTAGCGATATACCTTCAGGCCCAGTTATAATCATTTCTGAGAAAAGTTAGTGTTATTCAAATTGCACTAATTTTACTGTAAGATATTTTGTTGGACTGCTAGATTTGAGATTTGTTAATGTAACAAAGAGTAACTGTTTTGTTACGCGTCCTAAAAGTGACTTGTATTTTACATTGTTTTATTTATTTTGCTGTTGGACTGTTAAATGTAGATTGCACTACATTCCTTTTACTGGAACAAGCTCTTGCATTAATTTTATTTCTTACACTTATCATATCAGACTGTAAAACACAAATTACCAGTTAAGACTGGGCTATTTTTGTTGGGGAATAATGCTCTGCAGCGTTTTAAAATGTTATTTTCTGTGAATTTGTTGTTATAATAATTGAGTAATAAAAAAATAATAGTTAAATCAATTAGAAAAAATAATCGATACATTCATCAAAAAAGTAATCGATAGATTAATCAATAAAAAAATAAACGTTTGGTGCAGCCCTAGTATTCTGAATGGGGAAGGGTAAACAAAGCTCGGCGCTCAGCATAAAAATCAAGCAGAAACATGAGGAGCTGGCTGGCATCGTCACACGAAGTTAAGCCTCACGCCTTGCATCCTGTAATGATTTGTAAATAGCAGGACTGAATGACACCCTATGTTTACTGACTGAAATTTAGATTGTGATCGAAAACCACTCCCAAGTTTCAAGCTGTTGCATATTAATTGGTAATCCAAACACAAAGATGGGCATGTGTGAGTTGTGTGTATCTGCGGTACAAGCAGTATGTTGTAACTGTAGTTGGCAATAAATGTAGTAGACAGTACCGGTAGGTTTTATTTCTTGCAGTATATGGTACTTTTTTTTTTTTTTTTAACCTGTCCTGTTCGGCAGCTTAGGCATGCAGTATGAGAGGTCTGGATGCCTTGAGGTGCCATAACAGATTTGCTCTGCAAAGGAGGAGTCTGACATACTTCCTCCTGTTGCAGTCCGTACTGAGATTTATTGGCAAGGCTACCGGACAGCACAACGTTAGAGTGGATAGGAAGAGAGAAAAGAGAGAGGTTGGGGGACACAGAGGGGAGGGGAAGACACAAGAGACAACAGAAACCGCAGCAACAATAACAACAACAACGACAATGAAAACGATGACAACAATGCTAACTACAATAATGACAGCTGCAAGTATTTACAACAGTATTAACAGTGGAAGCAGGCAGGAAATGTGTAAGTAAAAAAAAAAGAGGAAAAGAACAAAAAAAGTAAGTAATTAGAGAGAAAAAAAAAATAGAATAAAGTAAATAATAAATAAATGAAGTAAATAATAAATAAATAAATAAAAAAAACAAAAGAACCCCCCCCAAAAACCAAAAAAAACCAGCCTGCATAAATACTTACCCAATATAACCTTGACATGGATAACATCCATATTTGTAACTGTTGTACGTGTCTGATTGTATAACAGTTGTGTGCTGTGTGTGTGTGTGCTGTGTGTGCTGTGTGTGTGTGTGAGAGTTTGTCATTGGATGTGGTTTGTAGTTGATGGGGTGGGCCGTAACAACACCCCCCAAACTCCCAGGGGCAGGCAGGCCAAGACCTAAGCCACCAGAGCACCCAACAGCCCCCCATAACACGACAGACCCAACACCACGTGCCCCAGAGACAGCCACGCGCCCCACCCAAGGGGGAACAAGCAAGGGAACACAGAGGCAACACCCCCCAGGCCGGGGGGAAGCCCACAGAGAGACAAGGGATAGGAGGCCCCCTGGCCCAGCCCAAGGCCACCAACCCCGGCACGACCTGAGCCCACAGCCACAGGGCCCCACCAACCCGAGACCCGCCCGACCCAAGTGGGAGCCCACACGCACCAGAGAGGCCAGAGCCCCCCAACCCCGGCCCCAACGGGCGGGCCACGCCCACCATGACGACCCAGCCCACCGCCTGGCCAACCCATATACCCCGTGGGGAAGACGCCCCCCCGCCACCACCTCAGCCAGGGGCGAAACCCCAGGGAGACCGGGGAGAGCAGGCCCCCAGCCCAGTCAGAAGCCAAACCCTCCACAGGCGCAGACAGTGTCCAGACCATCCCAGAGCTACCCAAACCCCCGGCAGGGCAACCGCCACACAGCAGCAGGGCCCAAGCAACCACCCAGCCCAGTCCCGCACAGAGAGGCCGACCACCATCCCAGAGACACTGGCGACACCCCCGCAGCAGAACTGACGCCACACCCCCAGACCACAGACCACCCGTCCAGCCCTGCAGGACCAGGGACAGAGGCAGTGGGGGCTGTCCCCATGTGGCCAGCTTCCTGACTGGCCCTGAAACTTACCCCCATCACTGTCCCCACCTGGCCAACAGGGAGTCAGGCCTACCGGCCCAGGGGCCGCACCCGAACATCCAAGGGAGCCACTAGAGGACCCGAGACGGAGGCCCACCAGCCATTCGGGAGCAGGCCAGGAGGACACTGACACCCCGTGCACGGCAAGCCCCCGGCCAGGGGCCCGGAGCCGGGACAACATGGACCCACCCATGCCCGGGCGGCCAGCCCGACCAAGCAGGGGATATTGAGAAGATATAATTTATTTTCGGCAGGACCATCATTTTAACTGTTGCCACTCTTCCCATAAGCGATATGGGCAGATTCCTCCACCGAGTGAGATCATCCTCTATTGTTTTAAGTAGGGGAATGTGATTTAGCCGTGTCAGGTCAGACAGCCTGGTGGAAATGTTGATACCTAAGTATCTAATGTTTCCTGATTGTAGTGGGGCGGTTGACCCGCTCTTGAAATTAGAGTTTATAGGTAGGACTGTTGATTTGTTCCAATTAATAGAGTAGTCTGAAATAGAGGAAAATTTGTCTATGTGCTGTTGTCTCAGAGAGAGAGGCTTGTGCATTTTGAAGGAAAAGTAGTACATCATCAGCATAAAGGCTTATCTTATGGTTCACATTTGCTGTTCGAATCCCTTTGATATTATTATTTTGCCGAATTGCAGCTGCGAGTGGTTCGATAAATATGGCAAAAAGGGATGGAGAGAGTGGGCAACCCTGCCTGGTGCCCCTTTGGAGATTGAAGCTTGGAGAAGTTTGATCATTTGTTCTGACACAAGCACTGGGTGAACTGTATAATATTTTGATCCAGAATAGAAAGTTGTCTCCGAACCCAAATTTTTGTAATGCAGCGAAGAGAAATTTCCAATTCACCCGGTCAAAATCCTTTTCAACATCTAATGAGACTATTATGGCTTCCTTGTTGTGAATATTACAGTAGTCTATCAAATTGATTAGTCTGCGTGTGTTATTTGTAGAGTGTCTGCCCTTGATAAATCCTGTTTGGTCAGGATGTATTATGTGAGGTGTTATTTTTTCAATTCTTCTAGCCAGCGCTTTGCAAATGATTTTTAAATCTGCATTTATAAGTGATATTGGACGATAGCTAGATGGGAGTAATGGGTCTTTATCTGGTTTAAGGAGGAGGCTAATGTTTGCACAGTTCATGTTAGGAGGGAGTATGGAAGTTTCCTTAATTTCGGCAACCATTCTGTTGAAAATTGGTGTGAGCATTGGCCAGAATTCTTTGTTGAATTCTGCGGGAAAAACCATCGGGTCCTGGGGCTTTCTTGTTCAGCATATGCTGGAGGGCTTCATGAAGTTCCTCTATTGAAATAGGTGATTCCAAAACCATGATCTGTTCATTATTTAATTGTGGTAGTTCAACTGCACTTAAAAAAGCATCTATGCTGGAGTTTGACGGATTAATTTGTGATGAATACAAGTTTTTGTAAAAATCCCTAAATGTGTTATTTATTTCTTCTGGGACACAGGTTGTTTTCCCAGCAGAGTTCTTTATTGAGGAAATTGTTACTTTTTCTTTATTCTGTTTTAGTTGGTTTGCTAAGAGTCTACTGGATTTGTTGCTGTGTTCAAAGTTCTCCAAGCGTAATCTCTGTCGCTGAAATTGTGTTTTTCTGTCAAGTAATTCATTTAGTTTCAGTTTTAATTTTCTCAATTCACTGAACAAATGTTTATCTTGGGAGGCGGCATGAGCTGTCTCCAAAGCTTTAATTTGCTGTTCTAATTCTATTTCAAGAGCTTTCTCCTTTTTTTTCTTGTATGTGGAGTAAGAAATTATTTTACCTCGCATGACTGCTTTTGCCGCCTCCCAGAAGAACACATGAGGAGATGTCAGGCAGGTCATTTGTTTCAGAGAATATTGTCCACTCTTTTTTAAAGAATTTAATAAAGTCTGGGTCTTTAAGCAATGATGTATTAAATTTGCAATGTCTAGATGGTGGTGTGACTGTTTTCTTAGTGATTGTTAGAGTGACTGGAGCGTGGTCGCTGATGGTGATAGGGTGAATCTGTGTGTCAGAGATGTCCATCATAATTGAGTTACTTGTTAAAAAGTAGTCTAAACGGGAATAAGAGTGGTGGACTGGTGAGAAGAAGGTGTATTCTTTGAGCGTGGGGTGACAAGAGCGCCAAGCATCGCAGAGACCACAATCACTCATGTATTGTTTTATTATATCACTTGATTGCCAGTGGCGATGACTACCTGCTCTGCTAAGTCTGTCTAATTCTGGATTAAGTACCAAGTTGAAGTCCCCTCCCACTATAAGTGTTGTGTCTGAGTGTGCCGAAAGTGCAGTGAAAAAGCTGTGGAAGAAGGAGGGGTCATCAACATTTGGACCATATATATTGGCAATGCATAACTCTGTATTATGTGTTGATATATTGATTATTATAAATCGTCCTTCTGGGTCTGTGGTAGTGTTATTGCAAGTGAAATTTATTTTTTTACTAATTAAAATAGCTACGCCTCTTTGTTTGGTATTATAGCTAGCTAAGTATGTGTGAGGAAACTGTGATGAACTAAGTTTATGATGTTCTACTTTGGATGTGTGAGTCTCCTGCAGTAGAACAATGTCTGCCTGAAGGTTATTAAGGTGTTCAAAAATTTTGAGTCTTTTTTCATGCGATCCAATTCCACGCACATTCCAAGTGACAAACCGTAACGTGTTCATATCTAAACTAACTTATTGAGTGTAAATTTTAATTTAGATAAGTGGAGGTGTGTGTGTGTGTGTGTGTGTGCGTGCGTGTGCGTGAGTGTGCGTGCATGCGTGTGCGTGAGTGTGTGTGTGTGTGTGTGTGTTAGATGTGTGCAGCTGCCTTCCTGAGGAACCTGCATAAACAAGTTGTTGTATATTTGTTTTCTTGTATGTGTGCGTGTGTATGTCTGTGACAAGTGTATCTTTGTAAAATATGTAGTCGGACTGAGCATCATTGAAACACGATGGATTTAAGCATAAGTGGTGACACATTACAACAACTACAACAGGAAACAAAACAAACAGAACAGGTAACACAAATATACAGATTAACAGACCGGAAGGAAAACAGTACATTATGAGACGTGCACTGTGATTTTAGTTAATAAAGGCCCAAAAGGAAATTAGTGGAGGAATTGTTCTGTGTTCTGTATTACCTTACTCGGAGACTACCTTTAAGTGTGGTAGACGACGTTCATTCAGTAGAGCCAAGGAGTGACTTCTGGATCACGGAACAGCTGTCCATTAACGTAGAGTTTGTCCACAGTGATGATAGCCCGGGATCCTCCGTCGATAAATTTCTCTCTGATTGGGAACAGGCATCTGCGGCGCTCCAGGATTTCCTTGGGGAATTGATCGTTCACCCTGAAGTCCATTCCTCTTAGCTCCCTGCCTCGGCTCTTCACCAGCTCCTTTTGCTTGAAGTGTTCAAATTTCGCAACAATGGGTCTCGGGCGCCGGCTGTCTGGTCTCTTCCCTCCAAGGCGGTGGATCCGATGGAAGGTGATGTTCTTCACAGTGTCCGTTGGGAGTTTCAGTTGTTTCTGGAGAAACTCCTTGATGGACGCTTCCGGATCTTCCTCTGCCCGCTCTGGGATCCTGGAGAAAACCAGGTTGTCTCACATGCTGCGCGCTTGAATGTCGAGGATGGACTCCTTCATCCGTTGGTTATCCTCGGAGAGCTTCGTCATACCCTCGGTGAGCGATTTGACTGAGCCCCTCAGGGTCTCGTTCTCAGCCGCTAGCGAGGCCACCTGTTGCTGGCTAAATTCCAGAGGCTCACGTAGCGCCTGAAACTCTCTGTGGAGGACTTCCACCAGAGCCAGGCGGGCGTCAAAGCTGCTTAGCTTTGTATCTATCGAGTCTGGGATGTCTCCGTAGTCTCTTTCGGGCGACGAGGTGGCACTTGGAGACTTCTCCGAGCGGCTTCTCTTTGAGGAGGAAGTCGGCGTGTCGGTTGCCTTCCCCATGACGAGTCTGTAATAGCACTCGTCAACGTAATCCTGCAGGCTTTCCACGGTCTCTTCGTCCAGGATTTATCAGACAGATTTATTGCAGAATGGGGAGAACGTGTAACAGTAAGTTTAACTGAATTATTGGGCTTGTATAAGCTGACGTTGGGGGTTGAGCTGAGCTGTTTACATTCAGAAGGGCGCCGCCATGTTGAATCACGCACAAATCTCGCGACGTCTCACGCTAGCATTCCGTCTCTCACACTAGCATCTGCCTATCTTCTGATTAGAAGACCACCCACTCTGAGGAGCCGGCTGGCATCGTCACACACAGTTAAGACCCCACCCACTCTGAGGAGCCGGCTGGCATCGTCACACGCAGTTAAGCCTCACGCCTTGCATCCTGTAATGATTTGTAAATAGCAGGACTGAATGACACCCTATGTGTACTGACTGAAATTTAGATTGTGATCGAAAACCACTCCCAAGTTTCTAGCTGTTTGTTGCATATTAATTGGTAATCCAAACACAAAGATGGGCATGTGTGAGTTGTGTGCATCTGCGGTACAAGCAGTATGTTGTAACTGTAGTTGGCAATAAATGTAGTAGACAGTACCGGTAGGTTTTATTTCTTGCAGTATATGGTACTTGAAGCATAAAGTACCTGCTCTATGTAGTAGAGACACACAGCGTGCAGCTGATGTACCTCAGTGATATGGCTACTGTTATTAATACTTTTACTACATATTTACTTAGTACTTGCCGCAGGAGCAGGCACCTGTCAAAATGTCCTAATAAGGGCCTGAGCACTGAACGGTGCGAGGACCCTCTTTAAACTGAAGAAATTCTTATTAGGGCCTGAGCACTGAACGGTGCGAGGACCCTCTTGAAACTGAAGAAATTATTATTATTATTAGGGCCTGAGCACCAAAGTGGTGCGAGGATCCTAATAAAACTGGAGGAATTCTTATTATTAGGGCCCGAGCGCCAAACGATGCGAGGACGGAACGGTGCGAGGACCCTCTTGAAACTGAAAGAATTCTTCTTCCTCCTCTTCTTCTTCATCTTCTTATTATATTTCTCTCAAATGAATTGCCTTTTTGAGGGCTTTAATATATTCAAAAAGCCATGAAACTTTGCAGACTTATCAGGCCTGTTGAAAAATTTGATATTTTAATGGTTTCGTGCGTGGGTGGGAGTAAATGTATGAGTTGTGGCCCCTACTGATTTTCAACAAAGCAGCCCCCGCAGCACGTTCTACCTAGAGGTGTGAAACTTTGGAGGCCTGTGCAACACCCCAGTACCTACAAAAAAGTATCTTGGGGCCATACCGTAAAACCAACAGGAAGTCAGCTATTTTGATTTGAAGTTGTAATTTTGCTGTATTTTTGGCCATTTTCAGGGGTTGTAATCTTGAGAACTTGTCTTAGAGCTTTCATCAGATTGACTTCAAATGTTATGTCTACCTTCATAAGACCTTTGACAGCAAAAGTTATTCAAATCATGAGTTTTCATCACACCGTGTGATCTGTATGAGGCATCTAATTTGCATGTTCTGCCATGAACCAGGAAGTAAACAGGAAGTGGTATGTAACTCTGCTGTAAATGGCTCAATGTGACCCAAACTTCACATTTGATAGGAGTCCCGTCCTGAACACATCTATATGACAATTGTAAGTGATAATGAGAGCGCCACCTATTGGCACAAGAAAGGCAAAGTTTTACAGTAAGATGTCCAGCTCCTAGCAGGTTGACCGGATTGATCTCAAAATGGTCTCAAAAAATCTTTAAGACGTTGATGATGCTTTTCATTGTTTCATTGTTTCACACAGAGTTTTCATTGAAAGGCGTTGCTGAAGTCAGGCGGACAATTTTGATGTTTCGATATGACATCAAAAACTGTTGTAACTTCGCCCCAGATGGTCAGATCTTTACAAAATTTCACAGAATTTGATGAGTTCAGGCCTGAAGACATCTGCAGTGCAATTTGGAATCTTACTCGTAGCGCCACCTATTAGTAGCAGGAAGTTACTTTTTTTACTCTTTGATTTTCCACCTTTAGCAGGTTAACTTAACTGACCTCATATCCAATTAGAATAATGTAAAAACCTTCATGATGCACAGAAATGAGGCTTTTGAGTTTTCATCAAACGCTGTTGCCAAAGTTGCGCATTATTCGCCATAAAACTGGAAGCACTTTTTGAGAGGCGAGGCATGCACCAAAACTCACCAAACTTAGCACACACATCAGAAGTCCTAAAATGTGATATTTGATAGGATTTATTTTTTGCACTGATGTGCCAAAATGGCTCTGTAGCACTCTCCTACAGATTTCAATAAAGCAGCCCCTGCAGTACATTTCACCTGGAGCTACAAAACTTGAAAGACGTGTAACAGCCCAAGACCTACAAAAAATCTTCTTGGACCCATACCCTACACCCAACAGGAAGTCAGACATTTTGAATTGAATGTGCAATTTTGGAGTATTTTTGGCCATTTTCAGGGCTTGCAATTTTTCGATCTTCTGCTACAGATTTCATGTGATTGACTTCAAAATTTAAAAATCCTCTCAGAAAGCCTGTGATGTCAAAAGTTATTACATTTATGAGTTTTCATCACATCCTGTGGTTGTTTCTATTTCAATCATTTCCATTTCTCACCATTAACCAGGAAGTAGTTAAAAACTTTCAGGGACATGGTCCAATCTTCACCAAACTTCACGTTTGATGACTGTACACTGAACACATCTACATGACAACCATTTCCATTACTTTTAGCGCCCTCTATTGGCAACATAAAATGTCATGGAAATTACATGCTTTCTTCTTTGATGGAATGCAATATATATATATATACGATTGACTTTAAATCTGGTGACAAAACCCTTAAGACCTTAATGATGCCGCCCTCTGAAGTATAGGTTTTCCATGAACGCTGTTGCCATGGAGACCCAGTGGTGGCCACCAAAAAGGAAGTTGTTGTAACCTCACTTTACATCGACCAATTGGCCCCAGATTTCACAGTTGGGGTCAGGCTGCAGCCCTTAACACATCAACATGTCATTTAATATGATGCTTACTGAGCCACCCACTGTCAACAGGAAGGACAGCTCGTACTACAACTATACTTTGATTTTCATGAAGTTGTTCGACAAATGATGTGGACCGAGAAGCCACAGATTTTGTGTGTCCAAAGGAAGTAATTCACCATGTGAAATGTCTCCCTCAAGGGTCCAAAGTCTCTACATACTTTTTCCAAGTTTCACTGAAATGGATGATTGCATCACTCAGAGTCCCTGCAGTAGCCTTGACTTGTGTGGGGGTGCGAGGGCCTGTTCATTGCTGCTTGCAGCTTTAATGTATACTATTTTTGTTTTCAAATCATTGCTCTCATTATCAACTACTGGAAAAACTGTTTTATCCACACTTACTTTCTCTGCTTTCTGTTTATACAGATGGAAGTTTGTCAAAAAGTGTGAACATTCATAAACATTCTGCTCCTCCCTCCTCAGAAGTTACGAGGGAACCTTGGATGGCGACATGAGTGGTCCAGGGGACATGTACTATTGGGGAGGAGGAGCACCGCTAGCCCACGGCGAAAGAGGTAGCATGGCTTCATTGGACAGCACTCTAAGGAAAGGACCCGGCCCTGGTGGTTGGCGTCAACCAGAGCTGCCAGAGGTTATCGCCATGCTGAACTATAGGCTGGACCCCGTCCGAAGCAATGCAGCTGCATACCTGCAGCATCTCACCTATAGGAATGATAAAGTAAGTGATGCAAGCATGTATTTTTAAGGCATAACTGGAGCTCCTATCCACTGTCATGTAGCTTGTAATAGATTCTAATTAAAAGCAATTAGCTGAGGTAGTTGATCAGTCGATTAGCTAGTCAGTTTATGGTTGGATCGATCAGACTTAACAAGATTATTACATCAGGGAACAGCTAAAGCAGAAACGAGTGGAAGCAGACTTTTAGACCCATCCATGAACAGCAGAGTGTGCAGTTTTCATGGGAATGCATCCAGTTTCATCAAAAGTGGAAAAATGATGAGAGTTCAAAATAAGGCGGTACCCTCCTGATCATGTACATGTGCATGTGGAATTGCAATAACTGTGTGTATCGTGATTCTGGTAAGAGTACACTGTTGAAAAATAAAGTTATGCATATTGTTCAATCAAAAATCCCCCAAAATATGCAACCTACAGCTAAACCATTGATGTAAGGAGTAATTCTGGGCACACTACACTGGATAAAAGTGAAGATATTTAATATTTTTGCTGTATCTTTTTTGGTGTTGCACTTTGTAGACAGTCCCTGAGCACTCCTCTCTCCTTGGGCTGCACACAGAGAGAAATGTTACTTATCCAACTCGGAAGGCGTCTCATGTTGATGAAAATTATTTTGGAGCTCAGTGTCTACTATACTAGAGTTTGAAAGAACCATTGTTGGTGTTTTAATAATTTACTTGTGAGTAGGGTTGCAGTATACCATGGTATGTAAATTGACGATTATTGCACCATGTACATTTGCTTTTCTACAGTATTGCGAAAAAAAATGCCACCGGTCGCAGAACCTCACCTGTGCAGGCCCATCTCTTCTCCTCTCAGACTGCCTGCCAGACTTGTCAGTTTGCACTGCATACACATGCAAGGCAAACACCTTTCATCCCATGATGGGAAAAAATTAAAATTAAAATCAGCCGTGTGATATAACTTTGGATGGAGGAAGGAATAGGGTATTGTCCTTTGCGATAGATTTCCAGTTTGCAAAAATTGTGTCTGTCTGTTCAGTCACCTCTGATTTATACACACACACTGACCCCAATTTGATCCCATAAAGAGACACATTTTAAACTTCCCTGGATCGGCGGTGCTGACATAAGTGAGTGGGTAAGTTTGAGGTAAAGGCAAGAGTAGTCTGCAAAGTAGCTTTTATGTTTGTCATTTAATGTTTTTCCTTTCTATTAGTAGTTCATTTTGACATGATATAGTTCTGCTAACATGTAAGCTAAGTTATAAATCATTATTATACAGCCCGTTAGTTACATGCTATTTTTCAACCAGGTTTTTAATGTTTATCTATTTCCTCATGTAATTATTTACGGTCAAGCCAGCACTGCAAAGACATTTCCCAATCCAGCTTAACCTACTGTCACACAGTTTGCAATGGACATTAAGTTAGGCCCCACATCCTAACAAGCTTTTTCTTTTTTCTTTCCCTGTTTTCATTCCTTAAAGGGTCATTGTAAAGTATAATAGCAATAATAATAATTGTCTAATATTATGATACTGTGATATTTTCTGAAACAATTATTGTTCCATGAAAATCTCATAGCGTTACAACTCTGTTTATGAGTTATGGATCTAAAAAGAATCTATGAATATTAGTGTCCAGCCATGGAAAAACCAGGAACAAGTCACCAGAGGGGCATTTTGACATTAGTCATTGACAGTTGTGTACAGATTCTGAAAGTGTAGTGTCTAAGCTTTCCAATGATGTCTAACACATGGAAATCTGAAAATATTTGATGAAGATGTGGCTATTTGAATGTAGGCACTCCTCAAACTAGTTTTGTGAGAAATCCAGCCTTAAAGTTTCTGAAAGATACTCACCTGCCTGGGGAGCCAGGTAACAGTGGCTGCTCATCTGCATCACATTTACATAAATCCAACCCCCTACCGGTCTAGCTATCAGTGACATCTGTTAGCCCACAGGACAGTCATTCATGTACCCATGGGTGTGTTATTTACACATTATTCAAGCACATTATCAGGTTGGTGTGTTATTCAAATTAATAGCAGATGCTCACAGTTTCGATGTGCGTATCATTACATTTTAAAATGACAATAGCTAGCTAGATAACTTGGACATTTATGAAACTCACAGTGGATTATTGAAAGATAGCTTCTAGCATGAAAAACAGTTTGTAATCCCTGTATGTGACTTCAAATGAACACTAACGTAACGTAGATAACTTGGATGTTAATGAAAACTCACCGCACACGAAACTGAAAAGCAGACTTCATTGCCTCCGATCAGACAACAAGTTTGGGGGTGCTTTCTTTTCGTCGCAGGCTTCTTGATGGATGTAATCATCTCAGAATTTACTACTGTACACCTGTTCGCCTCAATGTGTCCATTTATTACCATGTCCTGCCACTCTCTTTCGGCCACTAAATAATCCATCCGTATGTTGTACTGTAACAGCCCCAATTTAGTTCTTCTGCAATGTGTTTTTCCTGCGCGACTTAATTCAGTGATGAAAACACACACAGCTTCCAGAAGTAGCAGTAACAGTTACTAGCCTACTTTAAATGCAGGAGCGGCTGCTTAAATAGCCATGTGGTTTGTCTTTAACGTGCAGCTGATTGGCCGAATAAAGGAACGAAAGCACATGAATAGCCAAAGAAAGCCAGTATGCTAGTTTACTGGGGTATCACCTCACCCCCAACTAGGAACCGACTTTTCCTCTAAAATAACCCAAATTCAAATACAAAGGTTTTGGTTTTAGGGCCCCCAATACTGGTATTTGAAGCATGGAATGGCTACTTCGTGATTTCAACTTGCATATTCTGCAAAATAACGAAAATCACGAATTAAAAAAAAACAACAATTTTTCTTTGTTTACACAACTTGTGCTGGGCTGAGTTCTTGCTGGTTTTCTGGTGGTGGGTCACATTTTTTCAACTTTCCCAAACTTCATAGAGCTGCATTCATATATATATGGAGTCCTGTAGACAGTGGCATTTGTAAGTCTAGCTGGCGATAAAACACTACATGAAAACATTTAACGGCAGGGAAAAGGAGACTATTAACAACCACATCGGCGTTCTCTCACATTTATAGGACTGGCACCCTTTTTGCTGCAACCCAGCTGAAGGCAGACAGCTCTTTTCTCCCTTTTTGACAGTTTTGGCAGCACCTGTAATGCTGCAATTGCAGTTAGGGACCGAAATTCACAAAGTTCAGCAGAAGAGTTTTCCTCTTTTGTTGTCGTCTTCGATAAAGGCCCTCTTAACAGTTTGGTGAACAATGTACTGTATCTCTGTAGTGAGCAAGATGACATGTCGTGCAAGCTGCACAAGTCTTAAGACTGTATTCTTTTCTGTCATCCACACCATTAGGCCACAGCACTTTCCCTGTATCAACTTTTTTCGTGATTTTTTTCAGTGTCAGCACTGGCATTACAGCAGCAGCAGTGGTGGAGGAAGTATTTAGGACCTACCTAAGTATCAAAACTACACTGTAAAAAAACTTTATTACTAAAGTCCTGCATAAGACGTTACTTAAATTAAAATTTGTAAGTACAATCAGGAAAATGAATTTTAAGTATTAAAAGTTTAAGTACTTAATGTTGAAAGTTTTAAATAAATTCAATTAATTAAAAAGAATTCATAAGAAAAGCATCAAATCCTCATATTTGAAAAGCATGAAATGTTTTAGCACGAAAAATGATTAAGGAATAACAAAATAGTTGCCAATTTTTTTTTTTCTCTTTTTAGCAAAATTCTTAATTTGTAAAGTAACAAGTAACTTAAGTTGTCAAACAATTGGCCTGAAGAATAATTTGCATCCAGTCAAATCAAGAGGTTTTTCTATTAGCTAAGTATGAATATTCTGTCTCTCATAAAAATTTGTCTTGCATAAGAAAAGACCAAAAGTTAGAAAACACCGGCAAATCCCGCATATCAGTGGGTACTTACAAAATAAGAACAAATTGTAGATACCAGCACAGATGAGAGAAACTTTGTTTTAAACAGCTTCCTGCATGAGGCCAAATGAAATGTTAAGTTTCACTTGCACTTCTGCTGGCGTTGCTTCGTCTTAGTCCAGAGTAGGCTCTGTGCTACAAAAGTGTGGTTCTTTGAACAACCACACAGTATGTAAATATTTCCCAAGATCCAGCTCCAAAAATTGAAAATCAAAGTGCCAAAATTGTAGCGGACCTCCACAAAAGAATGAATTTGTGAAAAAAAGCCCTGCAGTGTCAAGACTGCGGTTTTGCAAGCCTTTACCTTGGCTCAAGCTCTTAGCTGGAAAACACTTTTGACAATTTGACTGTCAAAAATCACACCAAGATTTTTAATAAATGGTCAACCTTGAGATGCTAAAGGGCCAAGAAAATCAACAGAGTCATCCAATAACTAGGGTTGCTAAAGATGATGATCTCTCTTACTTTCATGTAGATTGAAAAAAAAATGTTGACTCATCTAAGTTTTGTCAAATTAACATTTTTGCAAAGGCTGTACATAATCTTTTCCAGTTTTTTAAATAAACCTGCAGATCTATTGTATAGATAAATCTGTACATAATTGGCTAAGCAATGAAAAGGAATGTTGTGTTTATTAATAATGGAAACCAAAGGCAGCATATACAGTGAAAATAGGACAGAGCCCAAAATAGAGCCTTGAGGAACCCCACAAGCAAGTGGGGCCACTGCTGATGAGGTTTCGCCAAGGCCGACTGAAAAGCTCCTATCTGGTATGACTGAAACTATTTCAGTCAAACCTTACAGACAAGAGCTCCTCGTTATTATAACATTCAACTTATAATTCTAAATAAAGACAGTGTTAAGATTTTAAGAGCAAGTACCTCCAGGTTTATTGGGTGCAGTTTTTAGCACTTAATGTGCGCTAAACTGTCAAGGTGGAACTTCCTAAATGAATTGCATAGCCAAGGTGTTTTTTCATCTTCTTCACTGAGGGTCTTTCATTGTACTGTCCCGTGTCCAGCATTTTGCTTTGCTCCCTTAACCCTCTGAGCCCTAAGCTGTTCTTACCTAGTTCTTGTTTGCCTAGACTTTTTTTGTAATAATGCACGTAAAACCTTAGTCCCTTAATGAATAATCAAGCTATATACATCTTTTTTTCAGGACAACCTGGACTATCAGAATATTTAGGCTGCAGTGATGTCCCTTGAATGTACAAATAGTTATGAGACCATAAAGACAAAAGAAAAAGCAAGACAGAAATTTAATTTTACAGATCTTTAGTGATAAATCACACAAAAATATTATGTGCAAGCCTTTTTGCAAGCTTTTTTCTCCCAAGTGTTGGGAATCAGAAAGTGAAAACATAAATGTTGTAACTATTATAGTTCAAAAAATGGACACACTTTTCCAAAAACAGTCCAATTGTTTTTTTTTTTGTTTTTTGTGGTTTTTTTTGTAGTTGTGTTTTGTATCCCATTATCTGTGCCATTCTGAAAAGCAGCTCCTATCAGTGATGATGTAGAGGGCCATCACACTCCGGACACTTCCAGAGAGGGGCCCGATTCTCCTGCCTGCTCTGGCTGCAGTGAACACAAAGTTTACATCCGTATGAGGCCCCGCTGCTTGTTAGACTCCTAGTCTCCTGATTTACCCTTTTCTCATTATTATTATTATTATAGGGGCTACCAGAGTTTATTCTAATACACGAAGCGCTACCAATAGCACAGAGCGATAGATACAGTAGGATTAGGCTAATTGCAGTGCAGTTTGCTTCAGATGATGTGAGGCACACGTAAGTGGATACAAAGCATTGGACTGTCTTTCGCTTGGTGGACAAGACCAAAACAAACCTCTGAGCTCTCCAAAGGAACTATGGGAAACCAATATTGGGGTTAGTTTTGATGCTAATGTACTTTTATCATCAAAATATGGATAAAATATGGATGGAAGACACCCAGTATCGGATCTATCATTATGGATTTATTGAACAAGGTCCCGTAAAAACACCCGAATTCCAGGGCTGGATAGAGAGGCTTCTAAAAGAGCTACAATGCATCAGATCATCCCTCTGCACAGCACAGAGGGCAGCTTTCACTGGTGAAAAAAGTAAGGTCATCAGACAATGGTTTCAGAATTAGGACAACTTACATAAGTGGAACAAATTTTAGTTGCCGGCTCAGAGGGTTAATGTTTGGATTGAATTTGTTTGTACATCATTGCATCTTTTACTTATTTAATTTACTTTTGATCTGATTGATGTTGACATAGTATAGATTTGCAGGACTGATTAAAATCTGTAAACTGGACTTTTCCTGGACCCCATCCACATCACCGCTAATGTATATGCCTATTATTTTACTTTCCAGGTGAAGTCTGATGTGCGTCGACTGAAAGGCATCCCAGCTTTGGTCTGTATGCTTGACAATCCAAACAAAGAGGTACGTTTGCTGATTTTCTCCATGACTTTCTGTTCATCCTGTACTATGTTATGACAGGACTGTTGTAGGTGTATTTCCTAAATAACGGTGAGACATCTTATTGGCCTGAGACAAGGTGAACTTGAGACTGGGCACTAATACTTTCTTGGTCAATTCTGTAGGTCAACATTTGTGCTAAATAACAAAACATTAATGGATTTTTGAGAATATATATATATGTGTGTGTGTGTGTGTGTGTGTATATGTATATATATGTATGTATGTATGTATGTATGTGTATATATATATAACATTATGTATTTATATATGTGTGTATGGGTGTGTGCGCACATATGTGTATACAGTGCTGTAAAAAAGTATTTGCCCCCTTACCGATTTCTTACTTTTTTGTGTGTTAAACTCAACTGTTTCAGATCATCAAACAAATTTAAATATTAAACAAAGATAACCCAAGTAAACATACAATGCAGTTTTTCTGTGATCATTTTATTTGTTAAGAGAAAAATACTATCCAAACCCACATGATCCTGTGTGAAAAAGTAATTGCCCCCCTTGTTAAATGATGAGGTAATTGTGATTAATCATATTATCGTGGAAAGCTGAGTTCAATTTCATAGCCACACCCAGGCCTGATTGCTGCCAGACCTTTAAAATCAAGAGATCACTTAAATAGAACCTGTCTGACAGGGTGAAGTAGGCCATATTGAACCCAAGACATCATGCTGCGATCCAAAGAAATTCAGGAGCAGATCAGAAGAAAAGTAATTGATATGTCTCAGTCTGGATATGGTTACAAAGCCATTTCTAAATCTTTGGGACTCCAGCGAACCACAGTGAGAGCCATTATCCACAAATGGAGAAAGCATGGTACAGTGGTGAACCTTCCCAGGAGTGGCCGACCCTACAAAAATTACCCCAAGAGCACAGCGACGACTGATCCAAGAGGGCATAAAGGAACCCAGAACAACATCTAAACAACTGCAGGCCTCACTTGCCTCAGTAAAGGTCAGTGTTCATGACTCAACCATAAGAAAGAGACTAGGAAAAAATGGCATGCATGGCAGAGTTCCAAGGCGAAAGCCACTGCTGACAAAAAAGAACATAAAGGCTCGTCTCACTTTTGCGAAAAAACATCCCGATGATCCTCAAAGCTTTTGGGAAAATATTCTGTGGACTGATGGAACAAAAGTTAAACTTTTGGAAGGAGTGCATCCTGTTACATGCGAATAAAATGAACACAGCATTTGATAAAAAGATCATGCCAACAGTGAAACATGGTGGTGGTAGTGTCATGGTTTGGGGCTGCTTTGCTGCTTCAGCACCTGAACGACTTGCTGTGATTGAAGGAACCATGAACTCTGCTGTCTACCAACAAATCCTGAAGGAGAATGTCCGGCCATCAGTTTGTGACCTTAAGCTGAAGGGCACTTCTGGTTCTGCAGCAGGACAATGATCCAAAGCACACCAGCAAGTCCACTTCTGAATGGCTTAAAAAAAACAAAATGAGGGTTTTGGAGTGGCCTAGTCAAAGTCCAGACCTGAACCCAATTGAGATGCTGTGGCATGACCTTAAAAAGGTGGTTCATGCTCAGAAACCCTCCAGTGTGGCTGATTTAAAACAATTCTGCAAAGAAGAGTGGGCCAAAATTCCTCCACAGCGATGTGAAAGACTCTGCCAGTTATCGCAAATGCTTGACTGCAGTTGTTGTTGCTAAGGGTGGTTCAACCAGTTATTAGGTGTAGGGGGCAGTTACTTTTTCACATGGGCCATGGCGGTTCAGATGGCTTTTTTCCCTTAATAAATAAAATTGGCACTTAAAACTGCATTTTGTGTTTACTTGTGAGTTATCTTATCTTTTCTTATCTATAAACTTATATTTAAGTTTGCTTGATCTGAAATGGATAAGAGCGACAAAGGTGCAAAAAAGTAAGAAATCGGTAAGGGGGCAAATACTTTTTACAGCACTGTATATGCATATACATGACTGTTGATTTTAGAAAGAAGGATGCAAAGACACACACCCTTGTCTATGTCAGTTGAGCTGAGGTGGAGCAGGTGAACAGCTATAAGTTCCTTGGAATTACCATCACTGAGAACCTGATGAGAATCAGCACCTCCAAATCCGAGACCATGGTTCTCAGCCGGAATCGGGGACGAAGTCCTGCCCCAAGTGGAGGAGTTTAAGTACCTCGGGGTATTGTTCACGAGAGAGGGAAGGATGGAACGGGAGATCGACAGGCGGATCGGTGCAGCGTCTGCAGTAATGCAGACTCTGCACCGGTCTGTTGTGGTGAAGAGGGAGCTGAGCCGAAAGGCAAAGCTCTCGATTTACCGGTCGATCTTCGTTCCTACCCTCACCTATGGTCACGAGCTTTGGGTAGTGACCGAAAGGACAAGATCGCGGGTACAAGCGGCCGAAATGAGTTTCCTCCATAGGGTGGCTGGGCTCTCCCTTAGAGATAGGGTGAGAAGCTTGGTCATCCGGGAGGAGCTTAGAGTACAGCCGCTGCTCCTCCGCGTTGAGAAGAGCCAGATGAGGTGGCTCGGGCATCTAATTAGGATGCCTCCAGGACGCCTCCCTGGTGAGGTGTTCAGGGCACGTCCCACCGGTAGGAGGCCCCGGGGAAGACCCAGGACAAGCTGGAGAGACTACGTCTCACAGCTGGCCTGGGAACGCCTCGGGGTCCCCTGGGAAGAGCTGGACGAAGTGGCCGGGGAGAGGGAAGTCTGGGTTTCCCTGCTTAGGCTGCTGCCCCCACGACCCGACCCCGGATAAGCGGAAGAAAATGGATGGATGGATGGATGGAGAACCTATCTTAGTGAAAAAAAGCACAGAAAAGGCTCTACTTCCTACAGAAACTTAGCAAGGCTAAATTCCAGAGCAAGATGCTGGTTAACTTCTACAGAGGAGCAATAGAAAGCATACATCACGAACTGGCATGGTTTGTGCGCGGTCCAGGACAGGAAGGCACTACAGCGGGTGACTAAAACTGCCCAGAACATCACTGGTTCCCATCTACAGAGCATCAGTGACCTCGGTGAAATGAGGTGTCTGCACAGAGCCCAAAGGATACTCAAAGACAGAGCCACTCAAGCCACAGTCTGTTCACCCTGCTGCCACCTGGAAAAAGATACAGAAGTATCTGCTGCCGAACCACCAAACTACAAAGCAGCTTCTTTCCCCAGGCTGCAAGACTCCTCAACCCCTCCCTTAATGCCAAAAAGATGTAGCAGGATTTAGGATCAACTTCAATTTAATTTCTTCTTAAACCACATTCAAGAAAAATGACAATAAATCTGCCTTGTACCTTATACCTTGTTGTATGGTCTTGTGGGTCGTACATGGCCCGGAGGCCGGAGTTTCCCCTCCCCAGCTTTAAATGATACTCTGACTATTGTTACAATAAGCTGTGACTGTGTCATTGTTATAGGTTCACTATGCAGCCTGTGGAGCACTAAAGAACATCTCCTATGGCAAAGATCATGACAACAAGATCGCTATCAAGAACTGTGATGGAGTGCCTGCTCTGATCAGGCTGCTAAGGAAGACCCATGACCAGGACCTTACTGACACCATCACAGGTTAGACACCATCACAGGTTAGACACCATCACAGGTTAGACACACACCAAACAGTGCATTGTGGCCACTGACCAATTACGTCAGTGGAAACAGCAGAAACAGTCTTGGATTACTTGTAACTTTTTAAAGTGTATTACATTTTTAGTAGTTGACTCATGACGAGACAAAAAAACTCTGTTCTCTGTCACTCTGTTCTATACATGTTGAAAATGCAAACATATTAGGGGTGAACTGTTCCCTGATATGTTTATCCATAATAATTAAGGATAGATCGACCAATCAAAGGTAAAATGTCAGTCGACATGGTGTGCTTTTGGCCATTTTCGGGGTCGCGTTTTTTTTCCATCTTCTACAGATTTCATCTGATTCACTTCAAAATTAAAACATCTTCTCAGAAGGACTTAGTTATCAAAAGTTATTAAAATCATGAGTTTTCATCACACTGTTTGGCCGTTATTGGGCCAAACATTTCCATGTCTCGCCATGAACCAGGAACTAAACAGGAAGTAGTTAATAACTCTGAGGGACATGGTTCAGTCTGCACCAAACGTCACATGTTTGATAACAGTCCCATCTTAAACACATCTACATGATAACCCTTACAATTTCTTATAGCGCCACCTACTGGCAACAGCTAATGGCATGAAAATGAGATGGGTTCTTCTTTGATGAATATCTCCTACAGATTTCACCCAATTGACTTAAGATGTGGTCAGTGACGCCTTAAGACATGGTGTCACCTTGATGACCTGAACACATCTGCATTGCTCTATTTAGTTATGATCATAGCGCCACCTACTGGAGACAGGGAGTTAAATGTTTTATATTTTGATGTGCACCTCCTTACAGGTTGACCATATTAATCTCAAACTTGGTAAGAAAAACTTTGAGACCTTGATGATTCCTGCTTGTTATTTAAGAGCTTTTTCATGAACATTGTTGCCATGGCAACATGGTCTTCACTGCCAAACAGGAGGCTTTTGTAACTTCACTTTGCATCAACCGATTGGCCCCAAACTTTACAGGTGTGATCAAGGTGCAGCCCTAAGCACATCAACATATCAAATTGGATAATCCCAGCGACACCAACTGGAAAAAAGAAGTAAGCCTCTTAACACAACTATACTTTAATTTACATGACATTTACATGGTTTGGTCTACAGATGATGTAGACCAAGATAATGTACATTTTGTCTGGTCTCTAGTGCCACCTACTGGCCACAGGATGTATTACTGCATATGAAATATCTAACTGAAGGACCAAAACTCTCTGCCTACTTGTTCCGAATTTCACAGAAATAAAAGATTTACCCTCATGCTTGATGGGAGTCCTGACCTGAGCACATCTGCATTGCTTATTTGACTTATCGACATACCGCCACCTACTGGAAACAGGAAGTTACATGATTTATGTTTTTAGGTGCATCCCCTTACAGGATTACCACATTCAGCTCAAACTTGGTAACAAAAGCTGCTTTAAGACCTTCATGATTCCTCCTTGTGAAGATCATATGTTTTCAATGAACGCTGTTGCCGTGGCAATACAGTTTTTGCAGCCAAACAGAAAGCTAATGTAACTTTACTTTGTATTAACCGATTTTCCCCAAATTGTATGGGTGTGATCAGGTGGCAGCCTTGAACACATCAACATATAAGTTAACCATGGGACTCAATGGGCCACCTACTGGTAACAGGAAGTATACCATGTAACACAGTTATCGTTTGATTTACATGAAATTTACATGGTTTGTTCTATAAATGATGTTCACCAAGATGACATGGAAATTATGTCCCCTCCATGGCCACCTACTGGCCACTGGAAATATTATGCCATGTGACATTTTTCACTCCAGGGAGAAAACTCTGCGTGCATTATCTAACTTTCACAGAGGTAAGCGACTGTGTCAGATAGAGTTTTTAAGGAACCCCTACATGCGTTGGGGTGTGAGGGCCCGTTCATTGCTGCTTGCAGCTTTAATTATTATTATTATTATTATTATTATTAGGGCCTGAGCACCCAACGGTGCAAGGACCCTCTTGAAACTGAAGGAATTATTATTAGGGCCCGAGCAACACCTCAAGACGACCAAATGGGAAAGTCGGCCATTTTGAATTGAAAGTGCAATTTTGGTGCATTTTTGGCCTTTCAGAGGGGTCATAACTTTTCGAACTAGTCCTACAGATTTTATCCGTTTGACTTCAAAATTTAAACATCCTCTCAGAAGGCCTATGACATCAAAAGTTATTAGATTTGTGAGTTTTCACCACACCGTGTGGGCTTTAATGGCATGGATCTATTATAAATCTTGATACAGCCATGGGGGCAGGGCCTAGTTCATTCCTGAGAGCTGCTCAGTGCCGCATGAAGCAGAGAAAACTCTTTTCCCGGGTTTAGAAAAGTGTTAAATACCCCGGATCTACTGGCCCATAGAGCATGCTTAGAAGTGATTAATGACAGCTGAACGCGCCGGAGTGCGGCCAAGTGTACCCAAGCATTGACTCTGACTCACTGGCTCACTCACACAAGTTACCGGAGTCGAGTGCTTGAAGCGAACAGTGCTCATTCCTCTCGTAGTAGCTTAGCTTATTAGCAACAGCAGCTAATTTGCGGTATAACGACAGCAGTGCTGTCAGTTTTAATATTTACATGATAGTCAGATAATGGTATATTTATCTCTCTACACACACATACACACACACAAATATATATACAGCTTATCAGGGAATCATATCGTAATCACGGCCGGAGAAATTAAATTAACAGAACCAAAATGTGTTGTGCACACAAAAATATAATAAAAGGTGGTGCCTTGTAATATTACCCCACACAGCTCAACTTTAAGTAAATACTACGTTCAGTACTGTTTAGTAACTGTCACTAGTGCTCCGTGCAGCTTCCTGATAACTGGTAGTTTGAATACAGACAGTAGACTGCATACACGGTCTCTCATACAGACACAGTAAGACGTCCATATTAAAGGCTTTACCGCCAACAGCGTATGGATATGTTGTAAAATGGTAAAAATTATGAATTATGATTTTAAAAAATCCATTACTACGGCTGGCACGAAGCCTGTGTTGTGTCACAGACTCCAAGAGTTACATGCGTGTTTACACGGTAGAGTCCTGCGGGTCCTATGCGGGTTCATTTTATGTCTGGAGCAATACTGAATTCCAAATCTTTATCCGGAAAATGGTGCATTTTACGTCTTTAGGACTTAATGTTTTTAATAATGGCTTTTAAAAAATGAGTTCTGAAAAGTTAACTTGTCTTGTCTAAAATTATCCAGTGATTTAAGGAGGGCTCTTTCCCAATGTTAAGCAAATGGGGAAAAGCCGCTGGTTGGTTACTTGGCCAAACATTTCCATGTCTCACTATGAACCAGGAAGTAATTTATAACTCTGAGGGACATGGTCCAGTCTTCACCAAACCTCACATGTTGGATGACAGTCCCACCCTGAACACATCGACATGATAAGCATTACCATTTCTTATAGCGCCTCCTACTGGCCAAAGAAAATGACATGAAAATCACGTGTTCTTCTTTGATGTATATCTCCTACAGATTTGACCCAATTGACTTCAGATGTGGTTTCTACCTGTGACATAACAACTGATTTAAAAAACTGAGTTTTTGTCACACCATGTGGGCGTGGCTTGATTTCCAACTTTGATGTTTCACCAAGAAACAGGAAGTTGTTGTAACACAGCCAAACATCATCCGATCTGCCCAAAACTTCTCATGCTTGATAAGAGTACAGAGTATAACACATCTGCATGGCTCACTTGATTTATCGGCATACCGCCACTTACTGGAAACAGGAATTTACATGATTTATATTTTTAGTTGCATCCCCTAAAGGTTGACCACATTCAACTCAAACTTGGTAACACAGGCTACTGTAAGACCTTCATGATGTCTCCTTGTGAAGATCATATGTTTTCAATGAACGTTGTTGATGTGGCAATGCAGTGTTCACCACCAAACAGGAAGCTTCTGTCACATCAGTTTGCAATAAACGATTGGCCCCAAATTGTACAGGCGTGAACAGGTTGCAGCCCTGAACACATCAACATGTGATACTCAATGCACCACCTACTGCCATCAAGAAGTATGCCGTGCAACAATATCATCATGTGATTCACATGCAATTTACAAGGTTTGGTCTGCACATGACATAGACCAGTATGACTTAGATTTTGTTTTGTCTCCTGCGCCACCTAGTGGTTTTGGGAAGTACTACACCATGTGAAGTATCTCACTCAATGGTCCAGACTTTCTGCATGCATCTAACTTTCACTACAATTAAAGATCGGGGCAGTCACGTCAGTAACCCTGAGTTGTGTGGGGGTGCGAGGGCCCGTTCATTGCTGCTTTCAGCTTTAATTAGGGAGAAACTGAAGTTATTGTTATTATTATTATTATTATTATTATTATTATTTTTATTCTTTCAAATGAATTGCCTTTTTTGAGGGCTTTAAACATATTCAAAATGTCATGAAACTTTGCAGACTTACTGTATCAGGTCTGATTATAGTAAAATTTGATATTTTAATGGTCTTGCGCGTGGGTGGGGGAAAATGTATCAGCTGCGCCCCCTACTGATTTTCAGTGAAGCAGCCCCCGCAGCACATTTTACCTAGAGCTGTGAAACTTTGGAGGCCTATGCAACACCCCAATACCTACAGATAGGTCTCTTGGGGGTATACTGTAAAGCCAACAGGAAGTCAGCCATTTTGATTTGAAGTTGTAATTTTGGTCTATTTTTGGCCATTTTCAGGGGTCGTAATCTTCAGAACTTGTCCTAAAGCTTTCATCAGATTGACTTCAAATGTTATGGCTTCCTTCATAAGACCTTTGACAGCAAAAGTTATTCAAATCATGAGTTTTCATCACACCGTGTGATCTGTATGAGGCATCTAATTTGAATGTTCTGCCAAGAACCAGAAAGTAAACAGGAAGTGGTATGTAACTCTGCTGTCAATGGTCCAATATGACCCAAACTTCACACGTTTGATAGGAGTCCTGCCCTGAACACATCTATATGACAATTTTAAGCGATAATGAGAGCACCACCTATTGGCACAAGAAAGGCAAAGTTTTACAGTAACATGTCCAGCTCCTAGCAGGTTGACCGGATTGATCTCAAAATGGTCTCAAAAAATCTTTAAGACGTTGATGATGCTTGAAAATGAATATTGAGAGTTTGCGTTGAAAGGCGTTACTGAAGTCGGGTGGACAATTTTGATGTTTTTACATGACATCAAAAACTGTTGTAACTTCGCCCTCAATGGTCAGATCTTTACAAAATTTCACAGATTTGATAGGAGTCCAGGCCTGAAGTAATCTGCAATGCAAATTTGAATCTTAGTCATAGTGCCACCTATTGCTAGCAGGAAATTACTTTTTTTTAATCTTTGATCTTTCCCCTCTAGCAGGAGGACTTAATTGACCTCATATCCAATTAGAATAATGTAAAAACCTTCATGATGCACAGATATTACATGTTTGCATTTTCATCAAACGCTGTTGCCAAAGTTACGCATTATTCGCCATAAAACTGGAAGCACTTTTTGGGAGGCAAGACATGCACCAAAACACGCCAAACTTAGCACACACATCAGAAGTCCTAAAATGTGATATTTGATAGGATTTATTTTTTGCACTGATGTGCCAAAATGGCTCTGTAGCACCCCCTACAAATTTCAATAAAGCAGCCCCTGCAGTACATTTCACCTAGAGCTACAAAACTTGGGAAGAATGTGTAGCAGCCCAAGACCTACAAAAAAGCCTCTTAGACCCATACCCTAAACCCAACAGGAAGTCAGACATTTTGAATTGAATGTGCAATTTTGGTGTATTTTTGGCCATTTTCAGGGCTTGCAATTTTTTAATCTTCTGCTACAGATTTCATGTGATTGACTTCAAAATATAAAAATCCTCTCAGAAGGCCTGTGATGTCAAAAGTTTTTACATTTATGAGTTTTCGTCACATTGTGTGGTTGTTACTGTTCCAATCATTTCCATGTTTCACCATTAACCAGGAAGTAGTTTATAACTCTGAGGGACATGGTCCAATCTTCACCAAACTCCATATGTTTGATGACTTTCTTGCCTAGAATACATCTACATGACAACCAATACCATTACTTTTAGCGCCCCCTACTGGCAACATGAAATGTCATGGAAATCACATGCTTTCTTCTTTGATGGAATGCTCCTACAGACTGTATACGATTGACTTCATATCTGTTGACAAAACTTTAAAAAGCTTAATGATGTCTCCCTCTAAAGTATAGGTTTTCATAGACATAGATATAGATATTCATATAGACCCAGTGGTGGCTGCCAAAAGGGAAGTTGTTGTAACTTCACTTTACATCGACCAATTGGCCCCAGATTTCACAGTTGTGGTCAGGCTGCAGCCCTTAACACATCAGCATGTCCTTTAATATGATACTCCTTGAGCCACCTAATGTCAACAGGAAGGATGCCTCATACCACAGCTATCCTTTGATTTTCATGAAGTTAACATGTTTTGTTCGACAAATAATGTAGACCAAGATGCCACAGACTTTGTGTGTCCAAAGGAAGTAATTTACCATGTTTAATATCTCCCTCAAGGGTTCAAAGTCTCTACATACTATTTCCAAGTTTCACTGAAATGGATGATTGCATCACTCAAAGTCCCTACAGTAGCCTTGACTTGCGTGGGGGTGCGAGGGCCCGTTCATCGCTGCTTGCAGCTTTAATTATTATTATTTTTCTCTCCCAAGAATTGCATTTTTGGAGGTCTGAACCCACCCCCCAAACCCAACAGGAAGTCGGCCATTTTTAATTTTGTGCTGATATTTGGCGATTACGGGCCTCATATTTTTGCCATCTTGTCCTACAGGATTCATCCGATTGACTTCAGAATTGATGTGTCCATTCTCAACCCCTTGGTGATGAAAAGTTATTACAGGTCTGCACAAAACTTTTATAGCTTTCCCGTTATGTGGCATGCAGTTTTTATGTCTCGCCATACAACAGGAAATTGCTGCAACTCTTGTGTACATTGTTCGATCTGCCTGAAACTTCATAGGTTTTATTAGGGTCCCGCCCTGAACACATCTGTATGACAGTTTTCACTAGTTGTGATAGCACCACCTAGTGGCCACAGGAAATAACTTTTTTTTTTTTTTGTTTACAGTTTTATCAACTTGAATTACACAATTGGATCCACTTGAAATTTTGTCTGTATGATCCTAAGACCTTCCTGATTGAAAGTTATCAGTGGTTCATGCAAAACTTTTAAGGTTTTATCTGGTGTACAATTTTCGCAAGAAACAGGACGTTGCAACTGTGGTGTACATAGTCTGATCTGCCTGAAACTTCATAGGCTTTTTTAGGGTTCTGCCGTGAACACATCTCTATGACAATATTTACTAGTCATGATAGCGCCACCTACTGTCAACAGGTAGTGCCACATCCATATCTTATGTCCAAGGCGAGCAAATTCCAGCAGCAGGCAGCATAGCGACATAAGCTCCTTCACCACACATGGTTTTAACATGGGGCACCCTTACCTGAGCAGTCTCTGTAGATATGAGGGCCCTACCTGGCTTGAATTCAGCAAGCATATCTGAAATATATGTTGGACCCAGACCACTGAGTAACTAGTAGACAATGAGTAAGGCCTTGAAATCAATTCTATATGTAACAGAAAGCCACAGTAAACAGTAAGCTTTTCTTTTCTTTTTTTTTTTTTTTAACCTGTACTGTTCGGCAGCTTAGGCATGCAGTATGAGAGGTCTGGATGCCTTGAGGTGCCATAACAGATTTGCTCTGCAAAGGAGGAGTCTGACATACTTCCTCCTGTTGCAGTCCGTACTGAGATTTATTGGCAAGGCTACCGGACAGCACAACGTTAGAGTGGATAGGGAGAGAGAAAAGAGAGAGCTTGGGGGACACAGAGGGGAGGGGAAGACACAAGAGACCCCCACCCCCACCCCAGCCAGGGGCGAAACCCCAGGGAGACCGGGGAGAGCAGGCCCCCAGCCCAGCCAGAAGCCAAACCCTCCACAGGCACAGACAGTGTCCAGACCATCCCAGAGCTACCCAAACCCCCGGCAGGGCAACCGCCACACAGCAGCAGGGCCTAAGCAACCACCCAGCCCAGAGAGACCGACCACCCTCCCGGAGCCACCGGCGACACCCCATAGCAGAACTGACGCCACTCCCCCAGACCACAGACCCCCCGTCCAGCCCTGCAGGGCCAGGGACAGAGGCAGTGGGAGATCCCCACCCCGCCCCTGCCGACCCCCTGTCCAACAGGGATGCAGGGTGTATGCATGTGAAGGTGTGTGTATTTAGATATTTGTTACGAGATGTGTGAGTGACTACGGTGCAATTTAAAATTGGGGGGGAATGGCCAGGGCGTGGGCGCCCCACCGCTGGCAGACGGCGGAGTCTCCCAAAAGGCCCCACCCGCCCCCCATGCCCTCAGTGTCTCCTGTGCAATTAAAATTAAGGGGCGGTGCAATGACCAGAGCAGGGAGGAGGGCCAGGCCGCCATAAAGCAGCCCCACCCCCCACCCACTGGCCCCACTGGCCCCGCCTCAAGGCCCTAGTGTCTTATGAGGTGGGATGTAATGCGATAGGGGGTCAACAAGGAGGTAAAGTGGGGCTGTCCCCATGTGGCCAGCTTCCTGACTGGCCCTGAAACTTACCCCATCACTGTCCCCACCTGGCCAACAGGGAGTCAGGCCTACCGGCCCAGGGGCCGCACCCGAACATCCAAGGGAGCCACCGACCCCCCGTGCACGGCAAGCCCCCAGCCAGGGGCCCGGAGTCGGGACATCATGGACCCACCCACGCCTGGGCGGCCAGCCCGACCAAGCAGGGGGCCCCCACCCCAGACACCCAACATGCCCCCCACCCCATCCCCATCCCTCGAGCACCTGGGCACGCCTGTCCCGAGACGCCACAGCAGGCACCGACCTGCCCCCCCAGGGGGGGGCCGTGCCTGCCCGGGCCCGGCCCCCCCCGCATGTGCACGGCGACAGCACGGGCCCCAGGCCACCAGGCCCCAAAGCCCCAGACCCACCCGCACCAGCGAGGCAGCCCAGGCAGGGCCCAAGGGCCACCAACCCTCCAACCCCCCAGAGCATCCCCCCACACCGAGGAGGCAGAGGCCCCGCACCCCAGGCTTTTAACAGTTTTTTGACATAGGTTTTAGTCTTAAGTCCTTTGGAGTCAAGGTAGGACCTAAGTGCCAGGCCTCCTTTTTTAATTTTTTTTTTTTTTATTGGCGAAGAGAATAATTTCAGTCTTGTCTTTGTTTAGTTGAAGTAAATTGTTTTGCATCCAGTGGATTCCTTTTTAAACCATAGACAAAGTGAAACTATGGGACTATAGTTGTTTGGAGACAGTGCAATATAGATCTGCGTGTGGTCTGCATAACCATCATAAGCGACCTTAGAGTCTTGGAGAATTTGACTAAGAGGAAGCCTGTGAAGACTGAAGAGGAGGGCCCAAGAACAGATCCTTGTGGGGCTGTATACATCATGGCTGTTCTTTCAGACTCATAATTGTCAATACTGACTATACATTACCTACCTTCTAACAATGACCCAAACCAACCGAGGACTGTCCCTGATTACCAAACCCAATTCTCTAGTCTTTCTAGAGGATTTTATGATCCACAGTGTCAAATTCATCAGTAACTGTCAGACTACCAGAATCAGTATTCAAAGGGATGTCATTTAAAATCTTAATAAGAGCAGTTCCAGTGTTATGCTGAGGGCAGAAACCGAGTTGAAAGATATCCAGAAAGATATCCATTCATCTGCAGGAAATCATTGATTTGATTAAAAACTACTTGTTCAATAATCTGGTTCATGAAGAGAAGACTTGACATTGCTAAGTGTTAAAGGATCCAGATTTCTCTTTCTGAAGAGGGGCCTGACAGCTACAGTCTTTCGTGATGTTGGAAACATGCCTGAGACTAGCGAGCCATTTACAATATGTAACAGACTGACTGTCAAAGTGTTAAAAAACAAAAAAATATCTAATGAGCACGTGGATGGTTTAAGATACCTTTCTTTTCAAGAGTTTTGTTATCAGTTGCAGTGAATTCCGACATAAAGAACCATTCTTTTTGCAGAGAGAGACAAGGTTGTAATGTTACCATTTAGCTGAGTGGAGCTCAGACTTAATCCAATATTTTAAATTTTGTGATGGAAGAAATAGGTCAACTCCTTACATTTTTTAACTGACAGGAATTCAGGGGGAGTCTGCAGTGGGGGATTTGTTAATCTATCAACAGTGTTAAATAATTCACAGATAATGTTAATATTTCCATTAGTGATACTAGAGAAATGGGACTGCCTAGTCTTGTGCAGTTCAGAGTTGTAAAGACAGAGAGTTTCTCTGTATAGCTTTCATAGACAGTCTAAAGTTTAGTTTTTCTCCGTCTTCGCTCTGCCTTCCTGTAACCTTACCTCTGACATGCTACTGTTGTGGCTACTCTTTGGGTTTCCCAGAAGTCATTTTAGACTTGACAGGTGCTATTGCATCAGAGACGCCAAATATTTTGGAATTAAAGTGTTAAAGACAATCATCCACAGACCCTGCCTAATTGACTGATGAAATAGACACAGCTTTCATAAAAAGAGTGCTGGTACTCTCGTTAATGTACCTTTTTTGACAGTTTCAGATCTAGACTGAATAGCTGGAGTGACCCATGCATCAAATAAGATGCAGAAGTGGTCAGACAAAGCAAGATTCGTGCTGGTTACATGCTGTGACAGCTCAAATGTTATAAAAATAAAGCGCAAGGTTCTTTAAAAGTATTGTCATGGGACTGTCTTTATGAATGTTGAAGTCCCCATTTTAAAGAATTTAAGTTAGTACATATAATTTATAGCATTTCAGAAAAGTAATAAAGTGTGTATAGTATTTCAGGGCTTGTATATAGTAACTAACAAAATGCTTGGTGAGGTATTCACCACAGCACAGAGTTATTCAAAGGAATTATACTCACCAAATGATGACATGGTCTATTATTGATTATAAGTGGGATGGTGGAGTGGCTCTAATTATTTGAGTTGTAGGGGGCGCTGGTGGTACAGACAGGAGGTGAAAGGGTCACTAGGGACTAAGAGGACCAATCATTATTTTGGGCGGTGCTGTTGTGGAGTAGCTGGTGGTCAGTCAGTGACATGCTGCTGTTGTAACTGCATAAAAAATGTTTGCCAGAAGTGCTCATGTGCTATGGAAGCTATGGTGAATACTGTCTCTGCTAAAAAGGAAGCTTGTTCCCAAAAGAGATGAACATTTTTGATTAAAGACAAATTGTGTGATAGACAGACTGCCTGTAACCATGTATATATAGAGCCAGTTGCCGAGTGAAGTGTCGGATGCTCATCCAGAATGTTGTACCGGTTTATGAGCTGAATTTCACATATCCTGGATTTCACATTATGCTGGAATAGCAGGGGAAATATAATGGACCAAGGCTCCTGGTTGACAGTGGAACTGTGGATTTTCAGATTTGTGTGAAGGTAGGTGACCTTAGCCTTTTTCGTTGGTTTCGCTCCTTACTTTTGCCAGAGGTCCTCAGTGTCGGATTTGTCAGCCGGGATAGTGGAGCCCAGCTCAGCCTCAGCTGAAGCATTAGGGGCAGCGCCTGCTTTAACCAGGTAATCAAGGAACAGTTCTTCATCCCTAGTCTGTGTTGTTATGGATTGCAGATGTGTCCTTCCAGCTCTGCAATGATTTGGGTCAGATATAGGCAGCAGTCACACATGGATGGTGAGGTTAGTGGTGGCATACTGGGTTCAGACAGAAGCTGGGTAGACAGAAAATATGGCTGTTGCAGTAAAGATGTAGTGTGTGTTGAATTTTTAGTTCTCATTTTATAGCTATTGCTTTGCAGAAGCACAAAATACAAACTTACACTTGAAGACTCCACAAAAGGGAGTCCACAATGTTATCTTGGCTTGGGCAGAGATCAGAGCAGATTAAAGTCCTATAAGTAGAAAAACTTAACGGCAAAGGCCAAAAGACTGGGCCCACTGAGCTGAATGAGAATCTGCCGTTATAGTTATGGTGTCCAGTGGGCATGGATGTCATCAATCACTCCAGATTGAAACATCTGATGGTTTATATCTTTGAAGTGGTTCAAACACGTAGGCTTAAAAGACATGTATTTAGAAAGTGTAACTAGCATTATGTATTAAAACTGGATAAAATAAAAATTTGTGACAGAAATTCAATTGGACAAACAGAACACCATCGCATGGGCAGTAAATTTATAGATTAGGTTTGGTTTGGTTTGGTTTGATTTCATTTCATTTCATTTCATTTCATTTCATTTCATTTGATCTGATCTGATCTGATCTGATCTGATCTGATCTGTATTTGTCCAAAATCTGGAAAATTGTCTTTGGCTTCACAAAAACACAATGACATGAATTACAAACAAAACAACATTTAAAAACAAAATATATAAAATATATAAATATTGTAAATGTAATAATTCATTAACATGTTGTGGGAATTTCTTCAAATTTGACACAAACTCTTGAGTAGACTCAAGGATGAACTGATTAGATTTTAGTGGTCAAAGGTCAAGGCCACAGTGACCTTTTGAAAATGTTTTTTATGGCCATAACTCAACAATTGCTCAAATTTCACACAACTGTCTCATAGGATAAGATGAGGAAGTTCTGACATTTTACATCCAAGAGGTCAGAGGTGAATTGTGATATTGTAATGTTCTGCAAAAATACTTTTTTAGCCATTACTCAAGGTCATATGTCAGGAAAAGAAGGGGAAACATTTGGTCAGATACTGAATTGGTGACACTGATCTTGAAACTGTGCTGACATGGATGTAAACTGTCAGTGCAACTTGACTGGTGTGCAGAGGCATACAACTGCGTGGCTATATTTCAAATTCTATAGTGTAGATTTTTGGTTTCTCTTGTACAAAGGAAGAACTCTGTGACATATCGCATAGCACTAATGTCATATATGGTTTAAACCTCTATTGTGTGATTCCGCTACTTACACAGTCCTGTAATTTGAGGTATCTAAAAAAAAAAATCTGAATTGGTCAGTTTAAAAAATGGCTTGTAGTTGGTCTAGACTTGTGAAAGACCTTTTCACATACATCACAATCACAATATATGCAGTGAAATTCCCTGACAGTTAGTAATATCATTCAAATTGTAATTATCATGATAACCGCGTGTGATCACCGTGCTTTGAAATCATGGTAAAAAGTCTCGGCGGGGTCCCAAATTAACATCCGCCGAGTGCCAAATGTGATGAATTCTCTGGTGGTTATTTACCACACTAGTGGGTAAATATTTGTGCCAAAATAGTCATGGACAACACTCTGCTGAGAGTCTCCGGTGCATTTTTAGGGGTGCACGGCTCTGCTGCTCTGTGCAGCTGCTTCTGTACTCTCTGTGTCACTCACACACATCTGCGTGGTGCAGCGAAGCTGTTGTGAGCGCTCCTGTTTACAGCACGAGACCTCAGCTGATCACTAGACTGTCAGCCACTGGTCTGCGGGTGGCTAATGCTATATGCATACTGATGAAGGTTATGAGATATTTAGACAGAGGCCCTGTAGTTAGAACCAACACGGCAAACTCCTTTTAGTTCTCACATTGACAGCGTCAGTGCGGTAGCTGTACTTCTTATATTATCACGCTGATATCGATTGTCATGATAATTTTGATCACGATAATCGTGATATGAAAATTTTATATTGTAGTCTGTAAACTCTCCTCCTGCTGACTTCTAGTGAGCTAACTGCTAGCTAGCTTGTTCGAGTTAAAAACGAGGGAATGGTGTGTACCAAAATTTTGACTTCGATATGATACCTATCTTAAATATCTTGATACCAATACTGAAATGATACCATGCTAAAAAACTAAAACACCAAGAAAAGTAATGAAAGAATATATAGCCTAAGATGACAGTCCTGACATGACAGAAATGAAGGGCTTGAAAAAGGGACAGCAGAGGATAGGTATTTACACGACATTTGAGCTGTTTTATTATCAATTTATTATTATTATTATTATTATTAGTATTGTTGTAGTAATTAAATTTCAGTGGAAATCTGAAATTTAGCCATCAGAGTTTTCTTGTTTTGTAAAGTCAATAACGTGCTATGTTTAACCTGCACACAAGAGGGAGCTATTATGTAATTACTGAGGGGATTTATTCATTTAACTATGGGCACCTGATTGATACAGATTAATTTAGCTACTGCTTTGTTCACTATGTTTGCATTTTTTGAGTCTTTGTCACACTTAGTGTTGTTTTCAGACACAGCTGAAAGGTAAGGCTGCCTTAACTGGTTGGTTGCAGATTTTGCTGGTATGTGTTTGTGTGCCTTGTGGGGTGGGAGAGATATATAAATTATGCTAATGTTAGTTTCAATAGTTTAATAATTCAATTTGATAGCCTAAAACCAATACACACAAATGACACTAAGTGTAAGTCTGTCACTTTGTGATCTAAAAGCTCAAATCCAGGCTTATTAGCCAGCACACTACAGTTGCGCACTAAAGTAGACTAAACGCAAACCATAAAATACACCTCCTTATTAATGGAGGTCTCCACTCTGTATGTATGTATAGGGGCATGTCATCATGTTATTTATCACATTTGTTAACCAACCTGTTGCTGTTTGAATTCAATAATCAAGTCGGCATGTCTGTCGACGAAATGCTTTGGATGCTTTAGATCTTTGTGGTGTGGCTCTAGTTTTGTATCTCACCATGACAGCAAGCAAATGTTTGGCACACCCACAATGCCCGGTGGGAGTGAAAGAGCTTAGAACTATAGCCCCACTGATCGATAGGTTTACCAATATTATTGGCTGATATGAGCCTCTTACATACGTATTGGCGCAAATCGACATCAGCGTATATATTTTTTCAGATATGCGCCAATAAGAAAACTATTTTTTACAGACCATATAATGTAGGAAAAGATGCTTGGGTGGTTTGGAAATAGTTTCATTTTCTAAACTCCATTGTTTACATTACTGTTAGCACTCTGAAGCACATGTAGCTGAACTAGCATTCCAGCGAAGCAGTCAGTCAAGGGTTGTTTTCACGGTACGCAACATTGAAATATAACTGTGAAGTTAATAAACAATGACCCCATCATTTTGCAAAACGCACAAGATTTTCTAAGGTCCCAGGGTGATGGGAGGAGAGGACAACCAACGTGCCGATTTTATCTCTATTTAGTGGCTTTTTAGCGACAAAGCCGTTAGGCTTACTTAGGGACTGTTCTGTAGCTGTGGTGCTTCCTGACATTTTGGGGAATATTCCACTCTATAATTTCACTTTAACTCAAACAGAATACAAACAAAGCCTATTGTAAGGGACTTTTTTGTATGTTTGAATATCTGGATTTTTTCAACTGAAAGTCATTATATGATATATATGCGTGTATATATGTATATATAAAGAAGGTTTTGTGGAAAACAGAAACATGAGGAACAAAGGGTGATCAGCATTCAGTTTTGCTGACAATTGACGTTCTTGCTGACTTAACTCCTGAATAGGCTTTTTTTTTTTTTTTTTTTAAATTGGAAATCAAACAAGAAAATCTGATAGGGGAGATTAGATATCCAGTCACTCCATTTAAATTCAGAAAAAAATGAAAATTGAATACATAAATAAATGTAAAAAAGAAAATATAAAATATATTTAATAAAATGTTACACCCTTGACCTTAGTTGTGTGTCTAGATGGTTAAAGACATACATAAAGGGCAAGAGAAAACATTTAACTAAATAAATTGTACTCAGATGTTAAGTAGTTGTTGCCTTTCCACTTTTATCTCACTCTTTGGCAAAGGCACACAGTGCTCACAATTCTGTAATCATAATGGATACCGGCCAAAATAGTATGTTTAAGCAACTGTACATACAATGAGGTGGAGAGTAACGTAAGTTAAAATAATAAATTGTAAGGCAGCCAGACGTCTAAGAGAAAATGTAAGAGAAGTCAAGTCCAGATGCACCAAACGCTTTTAACCACCCAAATTTTCTCTTACCCAGTTGTGCTCAGTGATGAATCCAGCTTGATCATAATTCACCTGTAAGTACAGGTAAGGCCCCCATAACACTATATAAGGGCAGTTTTTGTGCCATGTGCAAAGACTCTGACACATGAATGGATGTGGATGAATGGGGAGGTGAATGCTCTTCTCAGAGCAAAGAAAGCTGCCTTTCAGTCAGGGGACATGGAGGCATACATTATTGCCAGAGCACGACTGGCATCAAAGAGGCTAAGAGGAGACATCCGCAGAGATTGGAGACAGACCTCAAGAGCAACAGCACAAAAGATACGTGGCTGGCGATTCAAAAAGTCACAGGCTACAAAAGTAGGAGTGCCCCCATCATATGTGAGCTGAACACATTTTATGCTCGCCTTGACCTCCTCAATAAGGACTCAGCTGTGGAGTCTGCCTCCAGAGGACTGGCCACTCTCAGTGACCACAACAGATGTGAGAAAACTCCTGCTGAGAGTGAATTTAAACAGGTCTCAAATCTCACTGTCACAAGAGACAGTTCCCTCCTGCCTCAAGATAGCCATCATGGTCCCTGTACCTAAAAAGTCTGCTCTGTCTAGTCTCAATGACTACCACCCTGTTGCTCTTGACCCCCATCCTGATGGAGATCTTTGAGAAACTGGTTCTCCTATGGTCCAAATGGCAGCTCAGAGTATCCACCCTTTTTGGAGTCCTTAGAGGGGGTGCTGGAGAGTGCTCCTTCTGGGGATTCCCTCGTTCTGCTGGGGGACTTAAACGCTCATGTTGGCAGCGACAGTGAGACCTGGAGGGGTGTGATTGGGAGGAATGGCCCCCCTGATCTGAACCCGAGTGGTGTTTTGTTATTGGACTTATGCTTGCCACAGATTGTCCATAACGAACACCATTTTCAGGCATAAGGGTGTCCATATGTGCACTTGGCACCAGGACACCCAAGGCCGCAGGTCGATGATTGCATCGTGTTGTTGGACTTGCAGCCGCATGTCTTGGACACTGTCAACTGATCACCACCTGGTGTTGAGTTGGCTCCGATGGTGGGGGAGGACACCGGTCAGACCTGGCAGACCCAAATGCACTGTGAGGGTCTGCTGGGAACATCTGACAGAGTCTTCTGTCAGAAGGAGCTTCAACTCCCACCTCCGGGAGAGCTTCGACCATGTCCCGGGGGAGGCGGGGGACATTGAGCCCGCGTGGGCCATGTCCCGTGCCTTTGTTGTTGAGGCAGCCAATCGGTGCTGTGGCCGTAAGGTGGTTGGTGCCTGTCGTGGCAGCAAAATTCGAACCCATTGGTGGTCAGTGGCGGTGAGGGGTGCCGTCAAGCTGAAGAAGGAGTCCTATCGGGCCTTCTTGGCCTGTGAGACTCCGGAGGCAGCAGACAGATACTGGCAAGCCAAGCGGAGTGTAGCTACGGTGGTTGCGGAGACGAAAATCCAGGCGTGGGAAGAGTTTGGTGAGGCCATGGAGAATGACCTCTGAATGGCTTCGAAGAGATTCTGGACCACCATCCGGCGTCTCAGGAGGAGGAAGCGAAGCAGTGCTCTATCCACACTATGGTGTGGACGGTGCGCTACTGACTTCGACTCGGGACATTGTAGATCGGGGACTCATGGGGAATCAGGAGTGGGCTCTCCCATCTCTGGGCTGAGGTTGCAGAGGTGGTCAAAAAGCTCCTCGTGGCAGGGCTCCGAGGGTGGATGAGATCCGGCCAGAGTTCCTTAAGGCCCTGGATGGCCCTGGATGATGGTTCATGGTTGACACGACTCTGCAACATTGTGTGGACATTGGGGGCAGTGCCTCTGGACTGGCCGACCGGGGTGATGGTCCCTCTTTTTAAGAAGGGGGACCGGAGGGTGTGTTCCAACTATAGGGGCATCACACTCCTCTGCCGTCTGTTCCCTGTACGACCGGTGCCAGAGCATGGTCCGCATTGCTGGCAAGTCGCAAGTCCGCAAGTCGGGCTCATTTCCAGTGAGGGTTGGACTCCACCAGGGCTGCCCTTTGTCACCAATTCTGTTCATAACTTTTATGGACAGAATTTCTATGTGCAGCCAGGGCGTTGAGGGGGTCCGGTTCGGTGACCTCAGGTCGCTGGTTTTTGCAGATGATGTGGTCCTGTTGGCTTCATCAGGCCGTGACCTTCAGCTCTCACTGGATAGGTTCGCAGCCAGTTGTGAAGTGGCCGGGACGGGAATGAGCACCTCCAAATCCGATCTAATTAGAATGCCTCCCGGACGCCTCCCTGGTGAGGTGTTCAGGGCATGTCCCACCGTTAGGAGACCCTGGGGAAGACCCAGGACACAATGGAGAGACTATGTCTCTGAGCTGGCCTGGGAATGCCTGGGGATCCCCCGGGAAGAAGTGGATGAAGTGGCTGGGGAGAGGAAATCCCGGCTTCCCTGCTTAGGCTGCTACCCCCACGACCCGACCCAGGATAAGCGGTAGAAAATGGATGGATGTAGTTTCTTGCATGAGGCCCATTGAGTATAGGGGCTGACCAAGAGACAGACCCACCCCTCTCTCCCGCAAACTCCCATGAAGCTGATCGGAAAACTTGACACTCTGGGCTTCAGTACAACACTCTGCAAGTGGATACTGGACTTACTCACGTGCGAACCCCGGAGAGTTCGGATTGGTAGTCACACCTCCTCTACTTTAGTGCCCGACACTGGAATCCCCCAGGGCTGTGTGCTCAGCCCCCTCCTGTTCACACTGTGCACCCATGGCTGCACTCCCAGACATCAGGAGAACTTTATTTTGAAGTATGCAGACGACACCACCATCAGTGGCCGTATTACAAACAACGATGAGAGTTCATACCGGGAGGACATCATCAATCTTACAGAGTGGTGCACAGAGAACAAGCTACTGCTCAACGTCATCACTGGTTGCCATCTACAGAGCATCAGTGACCTTGTTGGGAGCCATAAGGACACAAGACTCTGATGCAAATTAAAAAAATGCACTGCAGGAATTGTATGATGCCTTCGGCAGCAACGTGCCTAAACAACCAGATGAAATTTAAGTAGTAGCTGGTGATCTTAATAAACTCATCCTTCAACTCCTAAGATGTAGCAGGATCAAGGAAAAATGAATTTTTGTTTTCTCAGCGACTTGCCTCAAATGAGTTGCAAGTTACCCCAAATGTCCAGTTGGGCAAAAAAATCTGTCAATGCAGGACAAAGTCATTAGTTCCACAGGGTAATTAGGTCTAATTTTCTAAAGAAAGTTTCAGTCTCAGCTAGAATTTGAATATTTTGTCATGTTCAGGATTTGTTCTTGTCATCCACTACAATAGAATAGGACAACAATGAGCGGGAGCATTTTACTGCACAATGACTACGTATACTTTAAGTACTTAGAGTACATTTTGCTGATAATACTTTTACATAGCATATATGAATTCCACCACTTCAAAAATGTCAGTTTCTTTCAAAAGTTTTTTTTTTCCTTTTCATGCTTTCTGCCACAAACATGTTAGGCCTGGTACCCATTGTTATTCGCTTAGAATTAGAATATTTTTTACCTTGCAATTTTCATGCAAGAAATTTTCCACTGGACTTGGTCTACAGCCATACACCATATGCTTTGTTTTTATAATGAGAGGGCAGTTATGTAAGCTAATGTGCACAGAATATTTTAGTTACTACAATTCAGTAACTCAAAAACAATGTTTACAGTTGTCTAGTTTAATTTCTCATGGTATTAATTTTTGCCTTTAGAGGTTTTAAAAAGTTCTTAAAAGTAATTAAATTTATACTTAAAAAATGTGCTGATACCCTGAAAAGCATCAGCTACTGCCATCAGTGAGCAACCAAAATTTTGACCCATACCAATCTGTAACCGATAAATCAATCACTGCAAAAAAAGAGGAAAAAAAGAAAGATTAGGGTAGGAATTGACCCTGCAGCTGCTGTAGAAAGGACAGAGCCCTTGTACATGGGTGCCTGCTGGTGTGCTACTGGGTGCCCCAGTTGCAACAGTTTTTGTAGTGTCAGTGTAACCATGCGCAGCTGCACTTTTCTGAAGCCGGCTGGTTCAAACCCAGACTCTGCGTTGTGTTGTATTAAATGATGGACAGGATACCCGCTTACAGTTCATGCTGTCGTTTATTCTGAACAGGAACAGGATATGTACTGGTCAGTCATGTAGTTTGGCTCAAAAGGCAGCTCACACACAGCATGCTCGGTCACGTCTCTCATTAACTGGCCGTGTTCTCACAATACAAAATCACATATAAAATAAAATAACAATGAATGTGTACCTGAACAGGAACAGGATATGTACTGGTCAGTCATGTAGTTTGGCTCAAAAGGCAGCTCACACGCAGCATGCTCGGTCACGTCTCTCATTAACTGGCAGTGTTTTCAAGTAGCAGGAAGCATTTGTCAACTGCCTGAGAGGGGGGCGCCATTGAGCCATCTATCCTCATCCAGCCATTACAGCAAGTGGAAACAAACACTACATACAAACTCTGTTACATCAGCCTAACTTTTCATATGAATATTCCTATGTTTTTAACAGTGTCTTATTTCACTAAAATTGTATGAACGTATCATACACAATATTTTTCATAGGCTTATAGTTTGGCAGGGACAGAAGTAGGCTTAGTATCTGAAAACATTTGCTTTGTTTCACTTATGCTGTGACTGAGGAAGTAGAGCAGGCGGTCCACTTATCGAAGGATCAGCGGTTAAGTCCTCGGCTCCTTCAGTCAGCCTGTCAAAGTATTCCAATCCCAGTTGCTGTTCCATTGGTGTGTGTGTGTGTGTGCTTGTGTGCGTGTGCATCTTTAACTGATTAGCAAGCGGGCATTTGTATAGCCTTGGCCACCAGTGGATGACTGTGTGTCTGGATGGGTGAATTTGACAAGTAGTGTTAACGCATTTTGAGAGGTCAGAAGACCAGAAAGGCAATTCAATTTTGTGTTTTTCCCAGGAACGTTGTGGAACCTATCGTCTCACGACTCTGTAAAAATGGAGATTGTGGACCATGCACTGCACGCCCTCTCTGACGAGGTGATGGTACACCATTCAGGCTGGGAGAGAGGGAGCAATGGAACAGGAGGAGGGGAGGAAAACTGCAAGCCCAGACATCTGGAGTGGGAGACAGCCCTCACCAACACAGCGGGCTGCCTGAGGTATGAAACAAAGAGCTGATCAGAGGTGTTTGACTGCTACTGATGATATGACTGTTATGATGATAAGAGAGGAAGAATGGAAAATGGCATCCAAACAGACTGACAGAGCAGTGGATTGTACTAGGGAGGAAATAAGCAATGATGAGTTAAAAGAGCAGAGGAGATGGAAAACGTCATGAAGTGGTTTCAATGAAGAGAGAGCAAAGAAGCTGTATTCATGCAGTCTTTTATTCCACAAATCATTAGAGTGATGACACAGGGTTTGGTATTGTTTGTTTTATTTTCGATACCAGTGCTAAAATGATACTCTTCAAACAGTACAAGTGCCTAAACAATGCTTGAACAGTTTTTTTTCTTTTTTTTAATGCCCCTGCACTAACGATAGCCATTGCCAGTGGCATTAAGTTATGTGTGTTGTTTTTGTTTCACTTAATTTCAGTAGAATAAAATGATGAAGTTCATACATTTTATATCAAAGATCAACTTAAATTTGACGTCATAATGAAAAACACTTTTCTGGCCATTATTCAGCATCACTCAGGAACAGAAGGGGAGACATTTGGTCAGACACTGATCTGTGCTGATAGTAGAGATCTTCTGTGCTACCGGGGGGAAGATGTGAAGCATCCATGTTTTCACAGACAACCCTGCCACCTTCAACAAACCCAGGCTCCGTTTATGCGAGCTCCAGGTAGTGGCAGTACCACCTGGCTATCACAGATACAAGGCTAATAATGTAATACACAACAACTTTTTTTTTTCTTTAAAATGTTGTGAGGATGTGGGATATGTTTTGAATGTGTACTTTGTTTTAAATGTGAGCAGAAAAGTTAGTTAAACATATATTAGCTTAAGTCCAGGGATTTCTAAATTAATTATAATAAATTAAGATGGCATTGACGTGAAAAGGTGCCACACACTGCAAAAACAAGGACACAAAGGAAGACTGAGGGGTGAATCATGCCTACATGTGTGTTGATACATTTGAAATCTATACAGAATGCCTGAGAGACTTACTGCATAATATTTCATTATATTTTTATATTTTGAATTGTTACTTGGTGCCTGAATTCTGCTTTTTCTATCAAACAAAAAAGACATTTCCACAAGCAATTCCTCCAGATTGCAGGAAATGAAGTGTTTGATGCTCCAGATTTCTTGGTGGAGGACTTCAGACTGCTTTTATTTTATATCGTATTTTTCATCACTGCCAAATTACCACCTTGTGATTGGCTGCTGTCTGTGACCAGTAATGAGACCTAATTTAAGTTTGAATGTCAGATGCGTTTGTTTAACACTCAGATTTTAATTTCAATTTTATTCACATTACTTTTTTACCCTCTGAGAAACTAATGATAATGATGTTCCAGCAGCTCAGTTTGATCAAATCACACAGGTCCATAAAAGGTTGAGAACCACTGGTCTAGAGTATTTAAACTTCATAGCAGCATTAGAGAGAAGCAGCTATGGCTATGTGTGGAATGGCGCTGAAATCTGATAACTATATATTGTGTTATTTGTTTAGCAAGCGTCAAGTATATTTTGTAAATTGCACATTAGATACATGACTAAGCTGCAGCATGGAAAACATTTTAGTCAAAAGATCATTTCGTGCTTTCATCCCTGCAGACATGGATGTAAATGTTAAGTGCTTCTTAACTGGGGAACTGAAGCATATAATCATGTGGTGGTAAATCTAGTCTTTAGTGCATTATCACCTGAAGATAAGAACTGTTGTGATTTCATTACCTTAAAATGAGCTGTTATGGAGATACACCACCATGTTGCACCACCATGTTTCAACAGAACCCCAGAACAGACAACAAAACCGTGGCTCCCAGACGAGGGAGTGGAAGCATACATGTTCAAATCACAAGCAAGTCCCAAGTCTTAACCTTCAAGTCTCAAGTTACTGTGTTGAAAATCAAGTAGGTGAAGTCCTTGCTTTAATTTAAGCAAGACAAGTCAAGTCATTGCTCAGTTAAGCAATCACAAATCAAGTAATACTCATCAAGATTAAAAAAAAAAACATAAGTTGCGCCCAGTGGTGAAATGTGACTAAATACATCCACGCAGGAACTGTAGATCTGAGTCTTGTCACCTCGTTTTACTGTCTACTTCTACTCCACTACATTCATCTGACTGCTTTAACAAATTAAGATTTTTGTGCACAAAACATATGAAAATGTACAAGTACAGGTGGGACTATAAGACAGTTAATGAATTGACAAAAATTAATTGGCAGCTATTTTCAAAATTCTTTAAGTCATTCTTTATGAAAAAAACATTTCATTGTTCCAGCTTCACAAATGTCAGGACTTTTCGCTGCTTTATTTACTTACTTTTTATTGTTTATTAGTTTGAATGTTTTAATAATGTTGAGAACTGTTTGTTGGACAAAATTCTCTGTCATAGTGATGTGAGTTCTCATTACTTCCATGTTTTTACAAACTAAATGATCAGTTGATTAATTGAGAAACTAATCACATTAATCCATAATGAAAGTAATCAGTTAAAAGCTCAAAATGAGCTCTACCTCAACAAACTTCAATTGTAAAATCCTGCTTTTACATAAATGTATAAGTCAAAATCATCTAATGAGATCAGATATAAAGGTATTATAGTCACAGGGGACATTTTCTTGGTACAGCACTTTTACCTTTAATACTTTAAGTACCTTTTCATAGTGAGAAAAATAAATACTGTTGTTTAAAAAAAAACAAAAAAAAAAACGGTGTAAGCTGGAAAAACATGCCTAATAATCAGTCAGTCACTGAATAGGTTGTTAACATTAGCAGTGATAGATGTACCCGGTAGTGCTGTAGTAGTCGGAAATACAAGGTACAAGGTACAAGGTACAAGGTATAAGGTAGATTTATTTGTCATTTGACCCTAAATCCTGCTATATCTTTTTGGAGTCAAAGGAGGAGTTGAGGAGTCTCATGGCCCGGGGAAAGAAGCTGCTATGTAGTCTGGTGGTTTAGCAGCAGATACTTCTGTACCGTTTTCTAGATGGCAGCAGGATGAACAGACTGTGGCTGGGGTGGCTGCTGTCTTTCAGTATCCTTTGGGCTCTGTGCAGAAACCTTAGTTCACTGAGGTCACTGATGCTCTGTAGATGGGAACCAGTGAACTGGCGATTTTAATCACCCGGTGTAGAGCCTTCCTGTCCTAGGCCGTGCACAAACCATGCCAGTTCATGATGTGTCCAGTCAGTATGCTTTCTATTGCTCCTCAGTAGAAGTTAACCTGGCTCTTGCTCTGGAAGCCTTCCTAAGTTTTTGTAGGAAGTAGAGCCTTTTCTGTGCTTTTTTCACTGAGATAGGTTCTCAGTGATAGTAATTCCAAGGGACCTATAGCTGTTCACCTGCTCCACCTCAGCTCCACTGATATAGAGTATGTGTCTTTGCCTCCTCCTTTCTAAAATAAACAATCAGCTCCTTGGTTTTACTGACTTTAGCAGTAGTTTGTTCTCTGTGCACCACTCAGCAAGATTGTTGATTTCCTCCCAGTGTGATCTCTAATTGTTGTTTGTAATATGGCCGATGATGGTGGTCGTCCGCATACTTCACAATATAGTTCTCCTGATGTCTGGTAGTGCAGTCATGGGTGTACAGTGTGAACATGAAGGGGCTGAGCACACAGCCCTGGGGAGCTCCGGTGTTGACCACCAATGTAGAGGTGTGACTGCCAATTTGAACTCTCTAGGGTCTGCATGTGAGGAAATCCAATATCCAGTTGCAGAGTGTTGTACTGAAGCCCAGAGTGTTAAATTTTCCTATCAGCTTCATGGGAGAGATTGTGTTGAATGCTGAGCTAATGTCAACAGCATCCTGATGTAGAAGTAAATAAATAAAAAGAGGAAAGGGAAAACAAAAAGCAAAATATTGAATATAGTTAAAGGGGAATAAGCACATAATAATAATAACAACAACAATAATTGCTGTTATTAATATCACTAATAAATGGGAAAAAGGGGGCAAATTAAGCAGATAGAAAAGAATAACAATAGGATTTTGATAGTAAGGTAAGGTTATGTTAATAAAAATAAATTATCTAACACATTGATACGTTTATATATATATATATATATATATATATATATATATATATATATATATATATATATTAGTGCTGAGCATAGATTAATTTTTTAATCTAATCTCACTGCAATCCTGTAGTTAATCTAGATTAATCTAGATTAAAATTATAGATTTGGATTTTGCCAAAGACATTCAAAATAATATCTATCTATCTAAATGATGAAAATGCATCACAAAATGCTTGAGAAAGCTGTTCTACTATAATATTTGGTAAAGAAAAATAATGTTCCATAAGATTTACTTTGGTGTTTAACTTTTTTTATTTTGTTAAACACAGACATTTAGGAACACAGGTTCTGTCTCCATGTGGAAAAAGCTTTTTCCTGCTAACTGGAATGAACAGCAGAGGGCGCAGCCTCTGATAACATGATCATAACTGAACTGTGGGCCTACATTCGAGGTCATGAAGAAGACCATTAACAGTCAGCAGCTTTGTGACACGGCTTGAGCCAATCACTCCAGTCACTCAGGCAGACCAGCTTCCGCCTTGTTCACGCCTCCGCTGTAATTCGACCAGGTATACATCCGCGCTTAAACAACAAAGTGAAATTGGTGCCTTGCTCACTGTATAGACCCAACTTAGTGAATAGTTTATCGCGCGATTATATATATATATATATATATATATATATATATATATATATTCCACAGTGAAGTGTCCAAGCTGCAAACATCCCACCCCCAGTCTCTGATCATCATCTCAGGAGACTTCAACCATACATCGCTCTCCACCACTCTCCCAACATTCAGCCAGTATGTGGACTGCCCCACTAGAGACAATAACACCTTGGACCTACTGTATGCAAACACCAAGGATGCATACAACTCATCACCCCTCCCCCCGCTGGGTCGCTCAGATCACAACCTGGTGAGACTGCAGACCATTTACATACCTATGGTGAAAAAACAACCCCCGACTATACGGTATGTGAAAAAGTGGTCTGAGGAGGTCACTGAGGCGCTGCAGGACTGCTTCGAGACCACGGACTGGGATGTACTGTGCGGCCCACACAATGAGGACATTGACACCATTACACACTGCGTCACAGACTACATTAACTTCTGTGTTGAGAACACTGTATCCACCAGGAAGGTACGGTGTTTCTCTAACACAAAACCCTGGGTGACCCCTGAACTGAAGGTCCTGCTGAAGGAGAAGAGGAGGGTCTTTGGATCTGGGGACAAAGAGGAGCTGAGGAGGGTGCAGAAGGAGCTGAAGAGAAAAATCAGGGAGGGAAAGGCCAGCTATAAGACCAAGATGGAAACCTACTTGCAACAAAATAACGCAAGGGAGGTCTGGAGAGGCCTCAAAACCATCTCTGGTCACAGCAGAGGCCAGGTGAGGGGACCTGAAGCAGGAGACCAGGAGTGGGCAAACGAGCTGAACCTGTTCTTTAACAGATTTGACTCTACTCCCACTCCTCCCCCCACTCATCAGAGCACCGACCGGCTGGCTCTTTTTTCACACCACCTCAGCTCTCCGTCAGCCCCATCACCTCCACCACCACCCCTCATCAGCCCCTCCTCCGCCACCCTCGGCCTCTCCATAACAGCTGATCAGGTGAGAAGTGAGCTGAAGAAGCTGAAGGCGAGAAAGGCCACGAGTCCTGATGGCATCAGCTCCAGACTCCTGAAGGACTGTGCAGATCAGCTCTGCCTGGTTCTTCTGCGCATCTACAACCTGAGCCTGAGTCTGGAGAGGGTCCCAGCGCTGTGGAAGACCTCCTGTGTGGTTCCTGTCCCAAGACAGCGCACCCCAGGGAGCCCAACCACTTCAGACCTGTGGCCCTCACTTCTCACCTGATGAAAACCATGGAGAGGATTGTTCTCAGAAACCTCCGCCCCCTGGTGAGCTCACATCTGGATCCACTGCAGTTTGCGTACCAACCGGGCATTGGAGTGGATGACGCAGTCCTCTACCTGCTGCACAGATCCCTGACTCACCTGGAGGACACCGGCAGCACTGTGAGAGTCATGTTCTTTGACTTCTCCAGTGCATTCAACACAATCCAGCCTTCACTGCTAAGGGGGAAGCTTGAAAGAGCGGGAGTAGACTGTCACCTGGCTGCATGGACCATCGATTACCTCACCGACAGACCACAGTTCGTGAGGCTTCAGGACTGTGTGTCGGATATGGTAGTCTACAGCACCGGGCCCCTCAGGGGACAGTGCTCTCCCCCTTTCTCTTCACCCTGTACACTTCTGACTACCACTACAACTCTGGGAGCTGTCACCTCCAGAAGTTCTCCGATGATACAGCCATTGTTGGGTGCATATCTGAGGGGGACGAGCGGGAGTACAGGACCGTCATCACAGACTTTGTCAACTGGTGTGAGCAGAACCATCTCCAGCTCAACGCCAGTAAGACAAAGGAGATGGTTATTGACTTCCGCAGGAGGAAGACACCCCAGACTACACAGGTGAACATCCAGGGTCTGGACATTGAGATGGTGGAGACCTATCGATACCTGGGTGTTCACCTTAACAATAAACTGGACTGGTCTAATAACACAGATGTCCTGTACAAGAAGGGCCAGAGTCGTCTCCACCTGCTGAGAAGACTGAGGTCCTTTGGAGTGTGCAAGACTCTGCTCCGGACATTCTATGACACTGTGGTAGCATCTGCTCTTTTCTATGCAGTGGTCTGCTGGGGAGCAGGGAGCACAGATCGGGACAGAAAGAGACTGAACAGACTGGTCAGGAGGGCCGGTTCTGTCCTGGACTGCTCCCTGGACTCCATTGAGGAGGTGGGTGAGAGGAGGATGTTAGCAAAGCTCACATCCATCATGGACAACCCCTCTCACCCACTGCATGAGACTGTGGGGGCTTTAAGCAGCTCCTTCAGCAGCAGACTGCGACATCCACCCTGCAAGAAGGAGCGCTACCGCAGGTCATTCATCCCATCTGCAATAAGACTCTATAACATCAGCATCACTGGCTGAATAATTTGCACAACAAATTTTTGTAAATTCTATTCTCAAATCCATCTTTTGTGTACATACTTATTCTATTACTTACTTATTATGTGTACATACCTTTTTCCTCTATGTACATACTTATTTTATTACTTATTTATTGTTATTTGTTATTGTATAATTGTGTTATTGTATAATTGTGTTATTGTTATTTTCTTTGTTACATTCCACTTTCTCTTTTTCATGCTGCTGTAACATTTGAAATTTCCCCCAATGGGGGATCAATAAAGGAATATTCTATTCTATTCTATATATATATATCTGGTCGAATTACGCGGAGGGGGCGTGAACAAGGCGGAAGCTGGTCTGCCTGAGTGACTGGAGTGATTGGCTCAAGCCGTGTCACAAAGCTGCTGACTGTTAATGGTCTTCTTCATGACCTCTAATGTAGGCCCACAGTTCAGTTAGGGTCATGTTATCAGAGGCTGCGCCCTCTGCTGTTCATTCCAGTTAGCAGGAAAAAGCTTTTTCCACATGGAGACAGAACCTGTGTTCCTAAATGTCTGTGTTTAACAAAATAAAAAAAAGTTAAACACCAAAGTAAATCTTATGGAACATTATTTTTCTTTACCAAATATTATAGTAGAACAGCTTTCTCAAGCATTTTGTGATGCATTTTCATCATTTAGATAGATAGATATTATTTTGAATGTCTTTGGCAAAATCCAAATCTATAATTTTAATCTAGATTAATCTAGATTAACTACAGGATTGCAGTGAGATTAGATTAAAAAAATTAATCTATGCCCAGCACTAATATATATATATATATATATATATATATATATATATATATATATATATATATGAAAAAAATAGTGATTGATAATAATGTAGTGGAGATAGGCTGTAGAGAGTGTTGGGAGAGCAGGTCCCAATACCTCATACAAACAAGTTACAAGAGAGCCTGAGCATATGACAGTTTGCAGCGCATGTATTGGCTCTCTTAAGTGCTGACTAGGTGTGAATAACGGCCTGGGGCTGAGAGTGTGTCGCTGGTTGCCAAGCACGTTCAATACTAAATAAATTGTTGAATTGTTAACTCACATGTATCACGCAGATAAAACTGAATAAAAGTGCAAGGGGAAGCTTATGATGCCACTGTATACTGTCATCCCTCCAAGGACAGCAGTGCAGGAAGACAGAGCTCTCGTAGCATGGGCACTAATACCAGCCAGTTGTCTCTCCCACGCTACGACATATGCATCGTCATGTTTCAAAAACAAAACATAATTTCTCAATATCTACAAAAAGTCAAGTCCTTCCAAGTCATGTGACTTGAGTTTTTGTGTTTTTGCTTGAGCCACTATAGTAAGAAGCCCATTTGCAATCAGCAGTGCTGGTGTTAAACTGTGTGTAATGTTAAACCAGGGCATGGGTGAGAAATCGATTTTATCAGTTAATTCTCAATTTTCTCTTCCGCCACCCCCTTTGTGCTTCTGTAGGCCCAGTGGGCTGCACCCTCCCTTTGCGGTTCCCTCCCAGAGATTCACACAAACGACAACATGACAGCAAACATGAATGACATTGAAGAGTCCGTTCTTGTTTGGAACTGATTCGGTTTAGCTGCATCAGATCTCAGAACACACCAAAGTCTGCTCCAAAGTTATTTTAAAGGCTGTTGCAGCTAAAGTTAGCAGCTTTATTTCAATACCTCAAAGAGAGGCATGCAGCACAGTGGGAGAAACATGTTTCAAGACCGTGTCAGCCCACAAACACCCCGTAAAAGCAGCTGACATTTGTGGAATCATTTTCCCATTGTGTCCTGTATAACAGGAAAGTGACCTGCTGCAAAAAAAGCTGGTACTGATGCAGTCGCGCTGCATATCAGCTGACCCAGGTCCTTTCTATTTGGAGTTTGCATGTTATCCCTGTGTCTGCGGTTTCCTCCGGCCTTCTATGGTTTCCCCCACCTCTATCAAAAACATGTACATTAGGTTAATACACCTGTTGGTGCTCCTGACCAAGGCGCCCTCAGATGGCATGATGCCGGTCCCCAAGCACTGCATGCAGCTAGTCACTGCTGCTCACTGCTGCTCAAGGATGGGTTTAAGGCCGAGAACAGTTTCACTGTACAGTGTGTGTGAAGATAAAGAATTATTCTTCCTTTTCTTAAAAGATATGGTATCAGTGAATTCATGTATCTAGAATGTATATGTTTTGTGATATTACTTCAGCCCTCAGCGCAAATGTAAACAACTCCCACTCTCCTGAAACTACATAATGCACTCTTAAAGACAAGTTTGCAGCTTGAACTTAAACCCCAAAAGGGTTTGCCTTTGTTCATTTTAATTGTTAAAATTAAAGCAAAACGTGTTTTGAGTCATTTCTTTATCAATTGTAGTTTATTTTAAAGAACAAAAAAAAAAAATTGTAAATCGGTTTGGTGTGAAAAAATCAGATTTTATTTTTAGGCCATATCGCCCAGCCTTACGTTAAAAAGCCTTATTATGTCTTTATAGTGGTTTATATCACCTGGTCTGTCTGTTCTGGAGAGAAAGAGACCGCTATTGATAATTCGGCTTCCAGTTAAAACCTCCTCGAACATCTGGATTTTAAGTTATCGGGAAAAAAAGGTACATGTGTTGGATGAGCTGCCCGCAGCAACGTGCCAAACAGAGTTGGAAATACATGATTTGTACCATGAAACTCCTTTATTTGGTGTCTTTACCAGATTATAGTCACTGGATCTGTTTGTTTTGTAAAGGATAGGACCTCTGCAGATAATAGATCTCAAGTTAAGTACCTCCTTAATGTCTGGATCAGAAAAATACGAGCACACATTAACTTACTAGAGAAGAGGGTTGAGCAAAAATAATCATATGGTGAATGAGCTGCTCATCTCTGACATAGCGAACAACATCAGAGATGCATGATTTGTAACAGGAAACTACATCAGTCAGTTTTGTTAAACGGTCACATGGCCCATTCATTTTGGAGAGGAAGAGACCCCTGTGGATAATTCAGGTTGTTATGCCCAGCTCGTTCAAGAGCATAACAAAGAAGGAGGACCACACAATAATTATTTAAATTAACAATAAATTTATTAAAGATAACCCAACAAAAGCAAACCAAGATGTAGGTCAGTCATCAGTGGTGAGGTGTGAGTGTTGGGTGCATGAAGTGTGTGGGTGCGAACTCAAACCATAAGGAAACAAAAGACTGACCAAACAAACAACACCAAACCATGTTGGGGTGCCTGAGAGGCACCGGCCTTCAGGAAGGAGAGAGAAAGAGACATCTTGGAAATGGCCAGGCTTAAATAGACTTGGGGCAGGTGGGTTGAATCCCAGCAACGAGGTGGGAGGAGCCGAGCAGGGAGGGAGATCCGAAACAAAGAGCACAGGCAGGCCAAACAGGAACTGACAAGTGTTCCAGGGGCATCACAAGGTCCTTTTAATTTAAATTAAAACCTTAACAATGAACGCTAAAGGAATTCTTGCTGGGAAAAGTTTTAGCTGGTTACATTACACAATCCACTGCTTGACACCACCCAAATCCCCCTAAATTTTACATACTTAACCTAAAAGTGAGTACAGGCAGGGTCAAATGGGAGGCAAACTTTGCTTGCTAACTGTGTTCACTTGAATCCGGTGTAGGCAAGCAAGACATGGTAACTTGGCTTGGCTCTTAACAGTGCAGAGTGAACCAGCTGCTGCAGGGCCCCGAGGGTGACTGAAGTATTCAATCAGTCTTTCAGTGTGAACACTATGAATGCAGTATCAACATTCCTTTGTGTGGGAATGTGAAGCCAACCGTTCAGTCTGTCCAATTTGTATTTTACTGTTAACATATTCATATCATTGTGCAGCATCTTGTGTGATTATCAGTTATTATTTTATCTTTATTAAAAAGACTGTACAGGGGCTCTTTCAATAACTAATTGTACCATTGTGGAGAAACACATTATAGAGACATTCAACAGAGACTGTTGCTCCTTTAAGAAGCAGAGTTCAGAGCTGACAGCAGCTCTCATTCATCTACCGTCAGATGAATGAGAGTGTCTTGGTATGTGTTGTTGCTGTTTCAAAGTGAGAGTAAACAGACTCGACTCGACTCAGTCTCTTTGTCTCGTCATTCCCGTACTCCCAAACCATCTTCATTCATTCTGGTTATCTCTTTGATATCGCCTAATGTATAGGAAGGGAGAAGAGGCAAAAAATGGTCGTACTGGCATATAATAATGAAGCATAAATATATATTTTACACCAAACACATATTTTGTCATAGGTGACATCAGCCTGTTGATATCACTTATTTTATTTATAAAAATGTCAACTGCTGAAAATGAGGAATCATTCTAGAGTTGTTAGAATCTATACTGAATCAGATGATATTTACCTAAAGTGTCACCTTTCATTTTGGAAATGTGCAAACATGAACCACTCATTACAGCATAAGCATTCTTCCTCCGTGGGCAGAGCATAGACTGGTTACAGCCTCTGTACATGGAGCACCCGCTCTATCCACTGAGCCACCAGGTGCCCCCTCAAGTTATCCTTTATGGATGAATATCAGCTTTTTATTCAAGAAAAATCTGTGCTGCCCCACAGAACCTCTGTGTCAGGAAAGGATTAGGAAAGGAATTTCAGAGTTTACAGGGAAAGGACAAGTACAACACACTGGGGCATTGACTTTTACAGTGTAAACAGTGCATTCTAGCCTGCAAGACCGTTATCTATGCTTTCACTTTGACCACAAGGTAATTACAGAGTTCATTTCCACATCTAGAAAAATCTGTGTGAATAACTTGGGAGCCTTCAAGACTGAAAAAGTCTAGTCTAGTTTTAGTCTAGACAGCATCTTTGTAGTGCACAGCAGGCACTGTAGTGAAATTCTTTTATCTTTTTTTGCTTTTTATTAAGAAACAAAACAATATATTTTATGTAAAAAACAAACAAATAAACAAACCTAGAATATTCAGAGAAGTCATGAAATCTCACAGCATATAGTACCTGCTGAGGCCCCTCCTCACATGTAAACACACAGATGTTGATTTGAAAGATACGTGATTATCTACAGCGCATTTCTTAAATGTAATGTAGATTGCTTGCATATTGAATGAATTGCAATACTTAACATGAATGGGCTAAAAGCATTATACTAGCTGCACCGGGTTTTCTCCCTTGGATTTGTGTACAACAAAAGTATGCTTCTAAAATAATTTGAGAGATGCTATAGTCACAGAAGCATTGTACTAACATGGGCATTAAATAAAATCTCAGACCACCTTCACATTTAGAAAAAGCAGTAAGTACCCTAGATGAAAACTTTTACCTGTGCAGGTGAGTAGAGGAAAGGAAATCATAACAGTGGTAATTTAAATTCATTGCAGAGCTTCAAATGGCCAATAGGTAGAGCTCAAATGAAGAGTAGGCTGAGCCTGCTCAAATGAAGACAAAGATAACTGCTATGGGTAAACTTGAGAAAACCAGAGGAAATCCTTCTTTGATTAATTAATGAATAGGAAAGGATAATACATTAAAAACCCATATGCAGCGTGATATTTTTGTGATTTTAAACAGCTGCCCAAAGCATAAATTGACAAACACTGTTTTTTTTTCCCATCGAACCACACTCTTCTAAAGTGGTACACACCTTAACATCCCTGCAGTATCAGTAAAGCCACTAATAATGTCCCACTAACTGATAAGGACATTTCATATTCTAGAAATTCTTCACCATAAAATTCCAGTTAGTTTGGTATGTAAATGCTTTTGTGATGAATCAGCAAAATAAGGAAATGATGGGTTTTCATCAGCAGTAGCTGAACACGACTCCTCCTAGAACATGTAACGGAAAATTAAAATGGATATCTGAAGCACAGTGATGCAGGAGGAGTGCTTTTAGCAGCACTCCAAAATGTGTCCAATGGCTCGGCATGTTGAAACTGGAAAAAGGAAATGGTCTGATTCAGAGCCGCCAATGGAAAAGCCCTATAAGTGTGTATTTTGTATGTGTAAATGTGTATCTTATTTATCTTTGTCCTTCTACTGACTTATTTACTGCAATTGATTAATTTAATTAATATCTAATAAACTCAGAAACATAAAGCTGCATGAGGATGATGCAGTCGTGTACAGAAAGGGAGTACGCGTGCATATTTTCTCCACTGACACGCAGATGAGGAAAATATTGTTGAGTAATGCCAGCAAAAGTAGTCTTATACTCACCACAGATTACAACTGCAAAAAAATATGTGAGGTTATCATTTTCAAAAACTGCGTCAGAGCATTTTACCCAAACAAAGACCACACCATTGGGCAGCCTTGTATATAGTTTAATAAAAATAAGAAACAGGGAAAGGCTTGCAGAAGACAGGGAGCTGACACTCAGGATGAGGGTGTTGTCTTAGTGCAGGAAGTCTCAAGCCTCAATTGAATCCCTGTGTAGCTCTTTTCCTGAAAGAGAGAGGGAGAAAAGGACAGGAGAGGGGGTTAGACATACCGGTATAGGCCTGGGTCGGAAGCCACTTTGGGAGATAAGGTGTGTTTGCTCCCCAACTTCAGTTATGAAACTTTGTTTGCACTTCTCATAGTGAATTACTCGCTTGGAAATTAGCTTTTGCTGTGGTAACCTCAGCATTTGTCTATAGTGTTTCATATAATAGGCCTACAAATATTGATCCTTTCTTTGATAATTTATCAGACTTTGATCTTTTGTCAACCTGCCCGTCCGTGTGTCCAAGCTTTTTCCATCGTATAAAAAGGTCAAGGCTACTTCATTGTTCTATGCTGTCACACTACCATAAAAATAAGAGAGTGATTTCAATACAAAGAGTAAACTACTGCATTTGAATGCATGATTTAGTCAGATCTGTGCTCCAGAGGAGAGCTTTCATTAGGATGTGTAATATTGCCCTCTACTGGATTATAGGTTAATGAACTGCATTAAACTAGAGCCTTCTGCATTTTTACAACCCGCTTCGAAATAGTTCCTCCAGCACCCAGTGCTCCTACCAACCATACAATAACAAGATTACATATATAACATCATAATAAAAATGTTATAATACAGTAGTGTAACAATTTCAGTGTTTAGAATAATTCCCCATTAAGCCGAGTACCTTTCATTTTTTAAAATGGTAAATGGAATCAACAGAATCACAAAGCTAAAAACATTCACCCTTAAATTATTTTTCTGTTTACAGTAATGTTTTTCCATTGTTTATTAGTTTCAAATATGCACTCTTAATCCATATAAATACTTGTACCATGTTATCTTTAACAAAGCTGACATGTAACTCGCACTGACCTGTAAACTGAATTACACAAGCCTTTTCTCCCCTTTAACTTCCCAATCTTGGATGATAACATTAGCTTCCCAGTTAGCATATCTTTTCCTAAATTTACTAATTTAGCGGCAGATAATCCAATATCATGCTTTAATGCACATGTTAATTTAGCTAAAATATGCTGATAATATAAAAAACGATTCTTTAGATGTCTTACCCTATTAAAGCCCATCAGAAATGGTCTTCTCTGCTGCAATTCCACTGCGCAGCTAGCAATTAATGCTTCTACTGGGACCTATTGAGATGCTCCATGTTCCGCCATTGCTGTGAAAAAACGGTCCATTGGCATGAACGGAGATGACACGACTCTCTCTTAAAGGGCTCTGGTCGGACCTAAGTGTTGTATAATGTTAGATAGGTCACGATACCATGATAACCCAAGTGTAGCTTGCTAACACACTAACCTTACATGCAAAGTACAGCTAAAGGTGATGAGAATGTCATTGTCATTGTCACTAGTTTTGCGGTTATTTGCAAAACAGCTATTACAGGTATTTGGTAGGGCTGTAGATCACTAGTTTCATCACAATATTATATTGATTCTTTCGACAACAGGGTATTTGCAGTTATCACAAAGTCTGGCAGGATACAATATCAGTTCAATTCAGGGGCATGTGATCGATATAAGATGATATCATCTACCCATTTGACATTTGAGCCTGTCTCAGCAGCCATAAAACAATATTGTTTAACAAAAGTGTAAAATATGGTTCAACATCAAAGACAAAACTGTCTTTTGCAAGTCATTTTTCCCTATACAACATTCTAACAATGGTAATGTAAGACTATAACATTTTGCATTATATAATTGAGCCTAGCAGCTAGCTTAGTTCTTTCTACTCATAGCTTAAAAATTACATATATTATTAAAGGTTTTAGCCTGAACGGCTGAAATCCCATTATTTTTTCTTTCTTCAGAAATGTCTTCGCAAATTTGCAATGATTGGTAGTTGTGTGCAAATGCTGCTCAAGAAATATGATCACATATGATGCTTTTTGCAAAAGGCAAAATCCATCCTGTCAGTCAGTGCTCATCCCCTGCGCTCTGAGTTTCAGTTACTTTGTTCTGGTTCCCGGTTCAGATTTCCCTCTGTGAGAAGCAACACATACATGCACTTGTTTGTCCCTAGTGCCATTTATCTTCTTAATTCATGTCAGAGGGGGAGATAGTTGTTTTGGACATGTTGTAGGTACAAAGGATGTAGATGATGGTGACATTGTTTGTTGTTGCGGTGTTTCAAACTTTGGCTGTGTTGCTGTGATCTCTATACATTCACAACATAGTCAGTAGTTAATTACTTTGCATTGTTGGCTAGTATTATTGTAATCTTTTACTGTAAATATCTCACTGACGTATGAATTGCACCAGTGACTTTTATTACTAGTGATGATTATCAGTGATGTATTTATATTACATATTGACTCAGCAGTACTTTATTCTTGTATGAAATGTAGCTGCAAGGATAGTCAGTCAGGGATCGCTGCTATCTTCAGTGTCTGTTACCTCATTGGCCTTTTTAACATTGTGTCCTTTTGGTGTCTTGCTGTAAAACCAGTTGCCCTTTGGGGACAAATAAAGTTGAAGTTGAAATCCAATGCTTATTAAAAGTTATCAAAAGCTCGTTGATATCTGATATTGTTTGAAATTGAATGAACTTTTGGGGGAGGGGTGTGTCTCACCCATAGACTGCATATAAAGATGGACCATGACAGCTCCCCCAAAATGAGGCTATTCAATCTCGATTGCCCCCTGCTGTCTGACTGCAGTACAGATCCTAAAACCCGCCCCTCCATAGTAGTGAATGGTCATAGGCTGAACTAAAAACTCAAAGTACATGCAAAATAAATTTTTTCCAAAGACAATTTCTGTCACTGAAAGTAGTTCTCATCACCCTGATGTTTGTTTAATTTATTTTTTTGTGCTAAGTTTGGTTTTAATGAGTTATGAATTATACAAAAGGGGGCGTTTCTGCCATGATTGACAGCTGTAACAGCCAATCTGTGCACTCGCATTCAATGGAGCTGCTCAGGATTGGTCGGACGGGTGTTTTGGCGGGAACTCCCCCACTGCGGATATTGCTACTGCGCAGATGCAGGGCTTTCAATGACATCACCCATGCAAGATAGCAACACCCATATCCCAGATATTTAGATATAGATACGGCTGTGATTCAGTTGACCTCACGCGTGATATTGCTTTTATACAACAGTTCTACAAGCATCTTTTATTTGTTAATAGTAACAAGCGATAAACAGATCATGATTTGTTTGTCTATTTAATGTTTTTTTGGGCTCTGCTGACACAAATGGTTCCGCAGCAGATGGATGTGACAGCTGTTGCCTAGCAACATATAAACATTTTCTTGGATGCTGTGTCTCGCTCGGTCTGCATGTTATGCACAGAGCAGCTACTTAGCATCATCATAGATGGATAAATGCTTTCACTTTGCAAAGATGATATCTGTTAATTGTTAATCATTGAATCGATATATCAATCCAAAGAGATGGATAGCTTTGACCTGATGATGATTGATAGAAAATTAAGGGGTCATTTAGATGATCAAAATTCAGCATTAAGAGGGACATGGATGTCTATAAATGCCATGGCAATTTAACCAGTAATTTTTAAGAAATTACAGCCTGAAACAAAGTGATGGGGTGACTGACTGAAATTGTCATCTACAGAACCATGGTGTTAGTAAACTGAACTCCATTTTTTACCTGGTTCTTAATAAACAGGCTGAAAGTCTAACACCAATGAATCCATCCTCATCTAATGGAAGGGCTCACTCTCTGTTGAGAAGCTGAGTTTTTTTTGTCAAGCCAAAACATTATAGCAAGGGTTACATTTGAATTTCATTCTTGGTGGCATTCGAAAGTCTGAAATCAAACCTGCCTTAAGCTGTTGGAATCCTGGAATAAAAAACTAACTGGATATCAGTTTACACATGTTTCCATCTATTCAGTCTCTAAGTGGGACTGAGTCAGAAAGCAGTTGAAGAAATTTGTCTAGAGCTTTAACTTGATTTTACCAAACTCCACTCTAAAACAGCAGATTTAACAGGAACTTCATTCAAACCACTGTGTCCACAAACATTGTGTGTTGCCGTTATTTTGTAGGCAGCGTGGTGGTGTAGTGGTTAGCACTGTCGCTTCACAGAGTCATAGGTTCCGACTCAGGTAGGGGAAAGATTTGGACTTTGGGTGAGAGGCCCTTCCGTGTGGAGACTGTGGAAGGTTTCCCCTCACAGTCCAAAGACATGCAGGTCAGGTTAATTGGTGACTCTAAACTGGCTATAGATGTGATTGTGAGCCTTAACGGTTGTCTGTCTCTATGTGTCAGCCCTGCAATAGTTTGGCAACCTGTCCAGGGTGTATCCTACCTCTCGCCCAATGCTGGGATAGTGCCCCTCCACCCACTCTTTCCTCTCTCTTTTAACAGCCTCATTTATTTCCCAAACTTTCAAACTTCTAATCCATGTTTTGTTTTATATTCATGTTTTTCTCTACAACTTTCCTCTCGTCGAAAGAAATGTGAGTTCAGAGCGAAGTGAGGCAAGGAGGAAGCTGAGGGAATGCACGGGATTGGTTGATTCGCTCATGTACATTGTCCAGTCCCAGATTGATTGTAAAGATGTCGACAATAAGGTAAGTGGACCCCTGATTTATTTGACATTAAAGTGGAATTCCACCAATTTTACACATCAGTCTGTTTGCAGCTCTTGAGGAGTATCACTGCAAATATCTGAAAACAATTGTGTAATATCTGATGAATTGCCTTATGGAACCCTATACATGATGTTTTGAGTTGAGAGCACAAACATTTGTTTACTAGAAACCTTGAAGATTAAAAAAAAGTTAGTTAGTAAAAATATATCATTGGGGTGCATGGGGACCCCACCTTCCTACACAACTGATAGAGGCTTGAGGCATAACACACCCAAATGTATGACCAAACTGTCCAGTGGTCAGGATGGTTGTAATTAATTCATTCATTACTACAAAGGGTGTATGTTTCTAAGTGCTTTATTGTAGGTAACTGGACTTGCTTGAATTGCTTGAAGGCGTTTCCTCTCTCATCAGATAGGCTTCTTCAGTTCTAACTGACTAGTCAGGAGTTGCAGGCTTTAAACCCTGTGTGGGTGTGAACCCTTACAGAGTCATAGGGTCACATGTGACCCTAAGGTGGGGGTGAGAAATAAATCGAAACCGACATTCAGAACCTCTAACTGACATAATCTTGTCCGTGTTGGTTATTTTGTTTAAAAAAAAAAATCTGTTCATCCTTTCCTTACTGGGGTTACCATCTCTCATGCATCTGGCGTGAGTCTCATGCTTTCGGGCACTGTCTCAGGCTCTCGTGAGGAAAATCTCATGCCAAAACACTGACAGCAGAAGTGTTGACCAATCACATTAGCTGTATACTTACAGCCAAGCATTTGACAACTGAGCAGCAGTTCATTGTCGCGGATCAAATGGCTGATGGTCCAATAGCGAGCTTCTCCTCACAGCACAAAAGTGTCCGAATGAACAAACAGACAAAAATTCAGCAGTGGAAAGTGACTTCTTTAGACTTCTACACACTACTTTGTTTCAGTTTCAGGTTTAGTCAGACTTTGGATGGAATTATTTAGAAACACTAGGATGCATCACTCCATGTCTCATCCAGCCACTTGCGCTGAGTTCTCATTATTATTACCAGGGGCAGATGTAGTGATTTGGGGTCCGGGGCCAAAGGCACATTGCCTTATTTTCAACCTTTCTCTAACTGGAAATGTTGGCAGGCTGTTGGCAGCTATAAAAAATTGGGCCTACTCAAAACTTTTTCCCAAGTAAAGCAAATAATAGCACACAGCAAAGGTTCAAGTCAGAGTCCTGCAGTCAGGAGAGGTTTGTCTGTTATCAGCACAATGTTTTTAAATGTACCTGAAGACGGAGTTTTTATATTCTTATAGAATTCTGGATAGTTTAATAAAAAATAATGCATCTTAAGTTAATTTACAACCCAACACACCCTGCTAAAATGAAACTGTGTCAGTGAACTATGAGGGGGAAAAAAAATCATCTAAAAAGCAAAAAAAAAAAAAAAAAGATCATTCATTAATCGTAATTGAGGTAAAATGTTCAATTTATCGTGATATTAATTTGAGGTTAAATTGCCCAGCCATACCCCAAGGCCTCTGAAACTCAGGGCTAATGTGACCTCAACAACTCTGTAAGACTCCTCACCCACACAGCCTAGTATGTGTAAGAAAGAGTATGGACTGGTTAAGAAGGAGGAACAAGAAAATATGATTTTCATAATGGCTAAATAGTTTTCCCCAAACCCAAATTTATGAAAACCTTAACCATTTTTAATGCCTTTTGTAATGAATTTCAGTCATATAAGGTCACTTTTCATATGGAATAGGTCTATACTGTTTTTTTTTATTAGCCTAAATAAACTAAATATGCCCATGTTATTTATCTAATTTATGTTTCAGTCTCTACTTCTCAATTCTCCTCCTCTCCAGCAAGGAGTTGTCTCATTTTTTTATTGTTTTATGTTAGACAAAAGATTTTTTTGTACTTTTGTATCTCTCTCAACCTGCCTTGTTGTGTGTTAATTTTCATTGTTCAATAAAAAAAATACTGAAGCAGTTAAATAAAAAAACATTTTCAAATAAATAACTTGGCAGGTGAGGAATTCCTATTTTAATAATTCTTTTTATTCCCACCACAACCACCCCTCCGACTTCCCACCCTCTTTGAAGTTGATAGAAAACAGCGTGTGTCTGCTGAGAAACCTATCCTATCAGGTGCATCGTGAAATCCCAGGCTGTGAACGCTACCAGGAGGCCACACTGCTCAACCAGGGCCCCACCCCCTCAAGCCAAAAGGGCGGCTGCTTCAGTTCTCGCAAGAGTAAAGGTCTGTGCCAGAATGTGAGATGTGGCTCTGTTTGTTCTATCAGGAGTAAAAATATTTGTAATCTTACTGTTGACTGTAGTGTCACACACACGAAACCGTTCTCACAGGAATGTTAACAATTTCCCCAACTGAAAAAAAAACTCACCCCCTCTCTCACTTGAGATAGAGGAGGTGAGAAAACAAACTATTATTATAAAAAGCACCCATGGTGTTTCTCTGTCCTCCTCGGAGGACAGAAGAGGAGAGCAGAGCAGAGCAGAGCAGAGCAGAGTTCCCACCAACCACACTCACCACTGTAAGTGCAATGAAAGCCCCACAAGCAAAAAAACAACATGTCTTATAAATTAATGAAGCGTAATCTGCCCTAAAGATGTGCAGAAGATGAAAATAAAGACTTAACAGAATACAGTTTATTTAGGTTACTCAGACACAGGCTGCACCGAAGAAACAAACACTGTGGAGTACTCTAAGTACTAAAGAGACAGCGACAACAAAAGATTAGCGACAATGCCAAAAAGATTAAAGGGAGGGTCATTTTATGCTATATTTTTTTAAATAAAGTGATAATGATATGCTGTTGATATTGTCAAGCATAGGCTATACATTGGATTGATTTATTAGAACCTGAAAGAGGCCTTTATAAAGTGTGCACTGTGCAGCTGTATCATCTGGGAAAAAACAGACGTATCAGATCACGACTGTATTATCAGATACTCAATATCAAATAACTCGGATCGGGGACAATAAAATGTGATCAGGACATCCCTACATCAGATAAGATTTTACTTTGAGATATAATAGAGAGAATGACTCAACTGTTTAATGAAAAAGCAAGTTGAGAAAGTAGTTGTTATGCAAGATATAGATGTGGTACTTATTGGGGAGCACACAAGAAATGTCTCAGATCACTTAGTAACATTCTGGATATCAACTTATTGGTTAGATAATGCTTTTCTGTATATTAAAATATTTTGTAGTTGTGTTAAACAGGAATATATCATAGCAACAAATTCTCAAAGTAATACCGTACAGGACAGTTATAATGTGTGTATACAAAAAGGTTAAATGAGCTATTGTGATCTTTGATTTGCTTTATTTGGCCCTCATACTTTGCATGTCACATTGCTGATTTCTGTGTGGTGGTGGCAACAACAGTGCTGTTGGGATCTAAGCAGGTGTTAGCTGGGTGGCTCAATTATGGCTGCTTTCCTCTTACTGTAAATGCTCTCTCTTCCTCCTGTTCTGACCCCCCACCCCCCCAACCCCTTCCCTCCTCTATTCTTCTGTCCTGTTTTGTGCTGGGCTACAGATGAGTGGTTTTCCAAAGGTGAGCTCTTTACCTCTGTATGATTGCAGTAACAGAGTAGCTGAGCTAAAAGGTCAGTGTAACTGTCTCAGCACTAACATGCATGCATCATGCATGTCAGTTTTTGGCAGTAGCATACTGTATATTTAACTAAACTAGAACAATTATACTAACAGTAAAAGTACCTGTGCAAAATAAAGGCATCATATTGAGTGTCTGTGTGTTTCTAAGGCAGTGATGTTTGATTCCAGGTAGGAAAGATGAGGATACAGCTGCAGACATAATAGACATTCCAAAGAGGACCACGCCGGCTAAAGGTAACACATTTATTGTTGTATCATACAGTAAAGACAAAAACTGAAAAGAAAATGAAAAAATGCATTGTTTAAAACATTGTCATTTGTCTGTCTCAAACCACCTTTAACCTCCTTTTGCCCATCTTCTTTATCTCTTCATGTCCCCGTTTCTTCTGCATCTTCCCATCAATCATTCCTGCTATTTGCACTTGCTTCTCCATGCTTTCCCACCTCCTCTTTCTTCCCGCTTTTCCACTCTCTTCTTCTGTCTCTCTTTCTTTTCTGCAGGCTATGAGCTGTTGTACCAGCCAGAGGTGGTCCGCATTTATACTTCACTGCTAAAGGAGTCCAAGAACCCCACTGTGCTGGAGGCCTCAGCTGGAGCCGTTCAGAACCTGTGCGCCGGCCGCTGGACTGTGAGAACCACTCTTTATTATTATTCTGTTCCAATTTACCAACACTCCCTTAGCTGAATAAACACAATAGTTGAAGAAACATTGTCCCAGATTGTGGTAACCTGAAGAAACATGAACATATGCATAAATCTTATTAAACTGAAAGATATTGAAATCCCCCTACTGACAACATATTGTTAAGAAAACCAATATGCAATATTAATAAAAAAGGAAAAGGTCCAAAAAAAGGAAAAGATGAGAAAGATATGGCTTTCTTCCATGCTCATGTGCTGCCTTGGCTGACCTTGGCATGTCAACCCAGCGCTGCAGCCGCTTACTTCTCTATTACATCAGGGCTACCTGCTTGAAGGTTAGTCTTCAACTGATGATGTTTTAAAGCAGTGGGCTCATCAACAGTTAAAGGTCCTTTGTTAATTTGCTGCAAGTGTTTTTCCATCACACATTCCAGGTAAATGTAGCACACCTGTTGGAGGTAAGCTGTTTGCAGAAGTGCCATTAAAGCCTTGTTTGCAGCTTCCCATCTAACATCTCACTTTGGCTGCTCTGCTTGTGCTCTTCTTTCCTGTGGTATCAGCAGACATGTTTTTATGAAGAATATCTGCTCAAAAAGGTCCACTAATTTGGTAATGAACAACTTTGATTTTCTTATAAATTCCTCTCAAAAATTCCTCTCCTGTTATTTTGTAATGTCCAAATTTTATTATGAAGCAGCAAAATAGAAAATCTTAGGTTTTCATCAACAGTAACTTATCACAAGTCCTTAACAGCTGAAAGAGATCATGAAATGGAGAAATAAAAACAATATCTGAAAGTCATCTAACATCTAACTCGATGAAATTTGGGTTTATTTATTAATCCAGAGTTGGTGTTTGCTGGAATAGTGAACTAAATAACTGGATGACTGAGAAGACTACCTAAGACGGTTCCGATGAGTTTCATTACGTTTCTGTTGCGTTTGAATAAAGTGTGTTTTGCCATGAGTTTAAAGGCAGTTAAGCTAACCTTAGTGTTTGGCGCATCAATTTGCATTTGTATTTTCCCTTTCAATAGAAAAAAGGTGTAAAAGATAGGCTAAAACAGAATTCTCAAACTAGTGAACGTGACAAATTTACAGCCCCACTGATGTTTGTTTTCTCCATACCAACTAACACGGCCTCCATTTTGTTTTGTACTAAATGACCATGACAAACAGTTCAATGTGCTTTCTTTTCATTGTCCCAAACCCCTTTCCAAAGTGCTTACTCAGATAATGATAATGTGACTCTTCATATTTGGGATGTCCATACTTACAACTAAGCTGACCTTGATTATCAACACATTACTGCAGAGGAAAAAATTAATGTCATCTCCTGGGGTAAAAGAGGCAAGTCACATTTTGAATGACACTTTACCTATGAGGTTAAAGCCTGTTTCACACAGCATGCGTCAAAAGTGCGCCTCGCTGAGCAGCAGCGTGTTTCAGGCTTGTGGTGTTCACACATGCAGCATTGCTACAGTGTGGCTGCTGCATCACGGCCTGCAGAGATTAGTACTGTATTTCCCATGGATGTATTATAGTGAAGTCTGGATATAGACATGAGGGAGGGGTCTCGCTCATTCCATGCAGTTTGGATACTTCCATGGGGGTGGGGGTGGGGCCTTGTTCATTTCTATGAGAGCTGCTCAATGGTGCATGCCAAGCCCCCAGAAAGTGCGCCATGCGTTGATGGCGTTTATCTGCCACATGTGCCACTGCGCTGCTCTCGTAGAAATGACCCAGCGAGGCCCCGCCCCCATGGCTGTATCCAGACTTCACTATAATACATCTATGGGAAATACAGTACTAATTTCTACCGGCCGTGACACAGCAGCCACGTTGCAACAACCCTGCATGTGTGAACACCACAAGCATGAAACACGCTGCTGCTCATCGAGGCTAACGTCTTGCACTCAAACGCACTGTGTGAAACGGGCCTAAGGCTTCTGCAGCGGCCCAGGTTCGAGTCGGGACTGTGGCCCTGTGCTGCGTGTCATTCCCCCCTCTCTCTCCCACCTTTCCTGTCTCTCTCACACTATCTTATAAATAAAGGGAAATGCCCCAAAAAAGTAACTTTAAAAAAAGACTGCTACACAGATGATTTAAGAATAAAATAATCTTGGGAGTTTGAGTTCTAGTTTGAAAGTCCATTTCATGTGGGAAAGACATCACATGTACCTTCCTCCAATATAAATGCATGTGAAAATTAAGGCTCGTTAACCCAAGGTTACTCACGAAGATATTCTGTCTAAATGTATGACTGTTTTAATTCAGATTTGATCAATATTGTTGTTCAGTGAACTTTTATATGGATATACTTGAGAGTAGATTCAGATGATACAAATAATCAGTTCCCATGTGAAAATTGACATTTAAATGTTAGTTTGTATGTAATAGTGTAAAGGGCACTTATAAAACAGTTGTGTGTCAATTTAGGGGTGCACCTTTGCCATGTGTCATCGAGCATTTGAATTGGGCTGCATCACAAAATTAGAGCAGAAACTGTACAGCATTCTATCAAAGGTAGAGTAGTTTGTCCCCTGATTTCAATGAGAAAAAATGTGTTTTTGTTTAGTACGGGAGATACATTCGTGCCTTGCTGCGCCAGGAGAAGGGGCTACCCATGATGACAGAGCTACTGGCCCACGGCAATGACCGCGTTGTTCGCGCCATGTCTGGAGCCCTCCGCAACCTGGCCATTGACTCACGCAACAGAGATCTACTAGGTGTGACCTGGAGCACTCTGTGTAACTCAATGAGTCGTACTATCATAAGGCTTTATTTTATCAAAAGGATAGTGTCAGTATTTAGGTGTAATTGAATTTTTTCTTTGGACTTGTGTGTTGTCAGGAAAACATGCAGTGCCTCACCTTGTTGCCAACCTGCCTGGCGGTGGTCAGAGTCAGCCAGTGCGAGCGCTGTCAGAGGAGACTGTGGTGTCTGTATTGAGCACACTTCATGAGGTGTTGGGCTCCAGCCTGGATGCAGCCAAGACCCTCAGAGCCTCACAGGGAATTGAGAGACTGGTGCTCATTAACAAGGATGGGTAGGAGTTAATTTCTGAGTTTTTTTCTGTCCATGTCTACATGTTTGTTGCAAGTGAAATTCTTACAAGTCCCATCTTCTTTTTAACACTGCCTGTCCACTGGGATGACCAGTAATCGTTCTGAGCGAGAGGTGCGTGGGGCTGGCCTGGTGCTGCAGACAGTGTGGGGTTATAAGGAGCTGCGGCGCACGTTAGAGAAGGACGGCTGGAAGAAGACTGACTTCATGGTCAACCTTACCCCTCCTAACAACAACACCAGGGCCAATGGGGGATATGAGGACAGCACTATGCCACTCATAGACAAAGGTTAGGAAGCAAAATGTTAACACATGCATGTTAAGTGCACTGTTCTGCAAGGCCAAATATCTAAGTTTGATTAGTGAATGCAAGTGGTCAGTGCCTTCCACCTTTAACTCTCCTGTCCAGTTGAAGTATAGTTAGTATTTGTAGCATTACTACTACTTTGTTTTGTTGATACTAACAGAATTGCTTTTATGTTTGTTTGTTTTTTTTCTTAAATTTTGACACATATTGAGTCATGTCTGGGTTATTGTTTTACTTTGCACACAGGTTCAATTAGGTTTCCTTTAAAGACATAATTAAATTTGGAGGTTGGACTTTCCATAGCCCTTTTAGGTTGTGTATTGTTTTTGACGACACAAGTCTAGTATTTTACTTTCACCTCACTCGACTACTACTTTCACTTCAATTTATATTCTCCCGATTTAACTGTGGCAGTATTAAGGAGAAGCAACACTTGTTGCGGTTTATGCTATGTTTCTATGCCATTCATGACAAGTTGTTCATTTAAAATGACAACAGGCTGATTGTCGACTTTGGAGAATTAAATTAATTCTTGTATGTTTGCCTCAGCCTGCCTGGTCTGCTTCAAGTCTTTTAAGGGTTTACCACAATGAGGCATTTTTGGTTAGCCCAACCAGGGTTGTCAGTCACCATGTTTTTGTTAAAATATCTCTTTAATATACTCAAAAGGTCTTTTAAGCTTTTAAAACCCCACTCATCATCACACAGCAATGTAACATAAATTATACATTTGCAAATTCTATCTGGCTCATGTCTGAAACTCTCACAAAACACACACACACACATATAAACTCCTTTGTCTTTGGCAATTGATGATGTGGCTGTTAACACTGCTTCTCTGAGGGAACAAAAACCTGAAACATGACATTGCAGTGGTCATTGTTCTTGTGTCTTTAACACATAGGGGGCAAACAGGACCGGGAAATGATTCCAATGAATGACCTGGGGCCAGGCAAGTGTTACAACAGAAAATACACACAAGGTTTTTATACTGGCATATATACCAGATGAAACTTAGCAATGAACAGGTTTTTGTTTTTTTTTTTTGAGATCTTTGCATTACACACTCACACACACACTTGAGGCCTGTACCTCAAAGCAGGAATTGGTGTTAGTGAGGTAACTTAGGGTTTAACTCTGGGTTTTTAGTACAACAAAGCTGGTTCACTTTTTACCAGAATAAATCACTGTGGTAACCTGTGCGTAACAGCTGACCTACTCTGCAGCAGATGAACTTCAGAGTATCGGATCACAACCAGGCATACCCAGACCACTGACCAATCAGATCACTTGATAGAAAAGATTCCAACAAGACAAAGTCCTGGGTTACCCGTAAAAAGAGTGTGTTTATAGAGCAGTGGAAATTATTTAATCATTCTAGACTTTTTATTTTCACTCTGCTTTCAAAACAGAGCTTCTAAAATACAGACATTGTTTACAACATTAAACACAGACAGATGATTTTAACAGTATGATATTTGTAGTAGTAATAGTTGATATTCGATCCTGCAGTGACAGCTGACAGTGTGGTCTATTTAACACTCTGATTCCATCATGTCAGCTCAGAATAACATGAGACACCTGTGTGATGAAAACTGGAAATAAAAACCAAAGATTGTCTTTTAAATAATCCACACTGTTAATTGACTTCTGTGATTGTAAATTCAGCATTTGTTCAGATAAACTTCATCATTCATTCTCTAGTTTTCCAGTTTTTGCTTAGGTAGCAGAAACACTAAACATTAAAAAAAAAACTAATAGGGCGCCCGTCAGCTTGGTGGATAGAGCGGGCGCCCCATGTACAGAGGCTGTGTCCTCACCGCAGCGGCCGTAGGTTCGATTCAAGCCTCGGCCCTTTACTGCATGTCGCCCCCTCTCTTTCTCTCCCGCCTTCACGCTTAACCTTTCCGATCCAATTAAAGGCAAAAAAGCCATAAAAAATCTTTAAAAAAACAACTAAAAAACAACAACTTAAAAGTGAAGCTAGAGTTGTTTCTTAATCATCCAACTAAATAACAAGAAATACTCTGTTCTTAAGACATAATAAAAATTATTAAACATAACTGAAGAATATCAACATATCCTGCATATGTTGAACTGACTTTGGAGTACAGGCTTCTGGTTTAACATGTTCTTCCTCATCAGATGCCTATTCCACACTGGACCAGAGAGGGAGAGGACACACTCTGGATAACACACTTGAACCTGCTGACAAAGATGCATCACAGGTAAAAATTGGCAACATTTACACGTGTGAGCACACACGCACATTCACATACAAACTCTCCTACACTCGTCCTTCATCCAATTACTTACCTTGTTGTGTGCCATCACAAAGTTAGAAAGTGCTTTTTATCCTGGGTTTATTGCACATCATCACTTAGCTGAAAAGATTTAAATGGTTGGACATATGAAACTGGTTAACCATGTGCTACACACACAGAGAGACAAATACACACACACCTTTTGAGGTTCCAGATTTTAGGATGATACACAGGGCATTATACTCACTAACTGTGGGAAATATTTCCTTGTCAGCAGACGTGCTGTCACACTCACAGACAGCATGTTGATGCATGTGTTGTTTAAGCACAGTGGTTGATCTGTCTTTTTTTATTGGTGCTCGTTTTTGACCCCTGAAACATGAACTAACATTTAACTGACCTTTTGTAACCCTTCTTTCTTCTCTCATCTGATGATGAGATCTCATCACTTTCTCTTGCTGTTCCTTTGCCCTTCATCTCTCTTTTCCCTGTTTTGTGTCTCTTTACCTTCCCCTTGGATTTTAACTTTTAACCCCTTTGTTTCTGTATTTGCACCCTCATTGATGTGTTCTGACTTTCTGTTTGTGATCTTCGATGTCTCTCTCCTTCTCTCTCTTCCTCTATAACTGTCACACACTTCTACTCTCTTTCTTTTTGTCTCTCTCTCTCAGGGAGGGATTTATGGGGAGAAGCAGGCCTCTTTGCCTCTGATGGATTCTTACGATGGTTAGGCTACACCCACTGTCACACTGCATGTCAGGGCATGGTATGTGTGTCCCAATGGCTGCTCTCCTCAACTCACTGCATGGCCTTATATCTTAGTTGTGTATTAATAGCTGTGATTTTGAGTGTGTTTAAAAATGACTAGTGTTTTCAGTGAGCTGCCATTGTACTGTATTTGGACTGATCTGTGCTCGCCCTGCTGGTAAAAAAAAAAAAGTCAGTGATTTTTGTTCTCCTGAGATTTTTTTCTCTTTGTACAGTATGTGTAATTGTTGTTGATGTGTGATAACTTTGTTGCCAGCAGACATTATTTTGTACTGTATTTTCTACTTTTTTTTCCCATTGAAGCCCCTGCTGTGAATATGAATTTTTATAGTGCAATTCTTCTTGTCTGGGCATGAATGCCTCACACTGGCTGCTCCTCCCTTAAAAGCAAACTCACTCTCTTGTGCCTCTTCTTCTATTGCAGAAAAACTGATTGTGTGCATCACAAGACGACAGCCTCCTCCTGCCTACTGCCCATGCTGAGCTGACAATGGGGGACTACTACACAACAATGGGATGAAACTCCATCCTTTACACTTAACTCTTCTGTCCCTTTTACTCTTTTGCAGCTTCTCCTGTCTCTTTCCCTTTGTTGCATTCCTTTGTTGCAGCTAACAAACTAATGAAATGACACAGACTAACTGATGTGGCTCCCTGTGGACAGCCAGAAGAGACACTATGACCACTTTGTGCTCTGCAATTCCCTCAACTCCATAATGCTAACTAATCAATCAGATACCACTGGCCACAACACTACACACCCACACTACACTACAACTTGCCTGTACAACCCTAATTCTCCCTTTGCCAAAAATCAAAGACTATGGCTTCATCTGAGAACATTTATATGTTGGGATCAGAACTGGACACTTTTTGGTGAAATTTTACATAAATGGCTATTACTGTTTTGAAGAAATTTGAGAAAATGTGGTTTTGTTTCTCTCTGATGGTTAAATACGAGAAAAAATGATTTCCTTCCACTGAGAACCAAATTTTAATTATTTAATCAGATATGCATTTATGCTCCTGCTTGTGTTTTGGTAGTGGTTGCTCCTCTTCTACCTTGGCTCTGTACCACAGTAATGTGCATGTGCCAAATGAAACTGCTACTGCTTTGGCTGTCAATACATAATACAAGAAATTCATACACTCAGACTTTTATTACAGCTACATAGAAAACTGACAACTGCTTTGTTTTGTGTGCAGCTTGTGTCAGTGATAGTCCTTCAACAGGATGCACAGGGATTCAGCATTTTCTGTATTTGATTGTGATCCATAGATATAAACAGGTGGAGGTCCCAATATGGATATTCTTGCAGAAAGAAAAAGACTAGTTTTTCTTCATCTCATTTGAATGGATAATACAGTATATGTTTCTAAAGTGATGTTTCTGTTAAATGTAAGCAGCGCCATAACTTTGTAATTCTTGGAAGATATCACAGTGAGGTGCATTTTCTTGTATCTGCAGGTCTGTTATCTCATGAATGTACATACAAGTCTGCATCTGTCTACATCTGTGTTGGATAATTGGAGTGTCTCACTAATTCAGGATAGGTCTAATGGTTGAGCCCAACATGACATCGGAAACCAATCAAGTTTTGCTTAGTAGTCTATTGGTGGGGAGCACTGTATATGGAATTCATCTGTTTTCTATTTTTCACAAAAATGAAATGTGTGAGCTTGTATGCATGTAAGACCTGACTCCTGTTATTGGAATCGGTTTGTTTTATAAGGTATAAGACTCTTTAAATCCATGTAATTTACTGCTTCACAAACCCATAGCCAACTTGGCTTGAAGGTGACAGAACATGGATGTTTTTCTTAAGTACAGTGCTGGTTCTGTAGAGGATTGCATATAGGTATTCTTAGTGCAGAGTGAGATCTAGATACTTACTGACTTGATTAAAAGGAGCACTAGGGGGCACAATGTGTGTTTTTCTTCTTCCATTAATATTTTTGTAACAAGTTGCCTTCAGGAGATGACTGACTAAAAGAAGAGAAAGAGGAGAGCGTGGATTTGTGATAGAAAAAGGTCTGTGTAAGGAGATGTAGACTGGATTTTGAAATTAAGTGGAGAAAAAAGCACATTTAAACTATATATACAAGAGAATATTTGTTGATTTAAAGGTTTTGTGTAATTCCTTTTATATTGATTTGGGTTCTATTATTTTGGGTGCTCTAGGAGAACGCATATGCAATCAGTTTTCATATTTTGATCTTAATTAAATGATACTATCCTCCAAGACAGTCATAAGATACTGGAACACTAATAGGAAAAAAATGATTTTTGACTACACCTTAATCTCTTTGCCTTGGCTCTTAAAGTTGCACATTCTCATTATAAATGAATTATGTAACTAGCAATACTGTTTTTATTAATAAAAATGTGTCTAAGCCTCAGTTTTCTTTGTTTATCACATTTTCTGCCGTCTTGTCTGGTACTTTTTCTCACAGTCATTTCACAGAGCTGCCACATCGTGGCGCTTTGAGGTCTTGATATGCAACAATCGTTGGGCGTGTAATGCTGAACAGACGTGTGAGGCTTCTGGTAAGTAGAATTGCCAAGCAAACGTTAACGTTAGCTCGCTTTAGCAGCGGTATGTAGAAACGCTAGAGTTAGCTAACGTCACCCCTAACCTCGATTATAAATGCAGTTACATTATCAAGCTGTTTTTGTGAATGAAGAGAACTTCGCACAATTACTTAATTTATCGAATCGACTTTTTTCATTTAAAGATGGAGATGCTAACGGGCCAACATTTACAAAAAAGGAGATTAAATGGTAGCATGAAATTACGGCTTTATCCTCAAAAGTAAGATGTCTGACAATTAACACGAAGTTCACCAACGCTGTTAATAAAACAATGCAGTTGTTGTCCTCCACGTGCTGCGTGACGGCTGCCACCGGACCGAGTTCACAGTAAAGGCGGAAACACGACCCCAACCATGCCACCCTCATGACAGACAATGTTGATGCTGCAAAATTTCGGTATGAGTTCACATTTGCCCATTTTTTGGAAATAGCATACAGGCAGAACACACTGTTACGTAGTTATAGGGTAGCACTTAATTCACAATGACCAAGTTTAAAACTGCTTTTAAACAAAATTCTAAAAATAAAATTAAAAATTGTCCATGATCCTGCTACATCTTTAGTGTTGAAGGTTGAGTTGATTAAAATTACCAGCTATTGGGAAAATCCCGTTACATATTGTACTTGTAGTGCCGATAATGATGGTGATGATGATGATGGGGTGACAGTAACAGTACATATTTTACTTGTAGTACTGATGGTGATGATGATAATGATGATGATGGGGTAACAGTAACATATTGTACTTGTAGTACTGATGATGCGGTGACATTAACAGTACATATTGTACTTGAAGTACTGATGATGATGATGATGGGATGACATTGAAAGTACATATTGTACTTGGAGTACTGATGATGATAATGAAGATGATGATGGGGTGACATTGAAAGTACATATTGTACTTGTATTGATGATGTTGATGTTGATGACAGTGATTGGGTAACAGAACTATTGTACTCATGAGCTGTATTGGCCTTTATGGTAATGTTACTGATGCTGCATCATTGTAACTGTCATGACCTGTTGAAGGTGCTGCATACTACACTGGAAATGGTTACGTTATCAGGAGATGTCATATTTAATACTCACTGAATTATTATAGGCTCTATGGAGTTATGGTGGACACTTTTCTGCTCCCGTAGAGTGTGAATGTGCACTGGTGCAGGTCATCTCTTGTATGTTTCTATGTCATGTTGTTTTTGCGTTATATGTTATTACTGTGTTTTTGCTACTTGCTGCAACACAAACTGCTCTCTGGGACAAATAATAAAATTGAATTTAATTGAAATAAAATATGATAAATCACATTCCAACATGTAGTAAAAGCAATGCAGAGAGAAAGGTTCATTATTTGCAACAATGAACAGGGAGGTTCAATCAGTTGTGGGTGTACTTCTGTGTGTCTTTCACAATAGATTTAAACATACTTCTTTATCTGTCATCCTCGCCTCTGCCATCCTTCCTTGCCTCCAGTGCCCATATGAACATGCAGTGCTACCGGTGGCCAGGTCATGAGATAAGGCTTCTTGGAGAGCTGCAGAGACAACAAAACAATGCCCAGTACTGTGATACCTTGTTGCAAACTGAGGGTGAGCTGTGCGACATACGTTAAATTTGAAATGAAAGGGAATAAAAAAATTAATTAACCCTTTATTTTCTTATATTTGTAAAGGTATCTCAGTCCCAGCCCACAGTTGCATCCTTGCAGCCCTTAGCCCCTATTTGTCTCAGAAGTTGTCGGCCTCTTTGTCTCCACGATCAGGCCAAAAGCGGCAACTTCAGCTCCAGGCAGTGAAGGCTCAGACCCTGCTGAAGCTCGTTGGTCTTCTGTACTCTGGGGAGCTGGTGGTAAAAGGAAGCATAGAGCAGCATGAAGTGCTATCTGCAGCCTGCCTGTTTGGGATCACATACCTTGTTGAAAGACAGGAAGATCGGGCAGGGAAGGAGAAAGAACCCCAGAAAAGGAGTTTTGGGAATTGCAGAGACAATGAGGAAGCAGGCAGAGAGAAGAATGAAAGCAGAAAAATGCAGGATGCACAAGTTCAGGCTGAAATGGCTGGAAGGAGAGAGACAGATTCCCCAGATGTGAAGAAAAAGTTTGTATCCATAGGCACACAGACTGTTAAAACTGGTGAGAAGATAATGGACAATTATTTTACTCACTCTGGTCAAACCAAACACACAACACCAGAGCCTGCATCATCTGTTGCTCAAAAATTAGATTTTTCCATTTCATTGCAGTGCCAAAACTTCTTGCTGGATAAACCAACCAACCATTGCCCATCTATTTCCAGTATGCTCAGTGGAGCATGCAGTGATGGAGTGTCTACATTAGGCCAAACCTTTGACAGTGTAACAACTCCCACAACTCCAGCTTTGTCCAGCAACGTGATGACCTTCCCCATTTCCTTTAATAATGACTCAGACTCTCCAACAACTCAGGAAGACAGCAACTACCAGCAGTCATCAGAGTTTGGGGACAGTATACAGGTGTCAGCTGAGGAAGGGACGGGATTGGAAAATAGAAAAACAGCTGAGAATAGTGAAAATACAGAGTGGCCAAGCCACAGCAACAGAATGGAGATGCTAGGACAGGAAAGGGGAAACTTTACAAAGAAGAGGTATGAACATGAAGGGATAAAGAGCCTGGTTAAGATGAAACCGATGCAGCAGATGATGGAGACGGCACAGTTTTCTGTCAAGGTAAGAGGGGCTACTTAATTATGTCACATATCAAATAGCAAATATTTAGCTTCACAGAACTTTTATGTCTCAGCTTTGATGTGTTCCAGATGCCTTCAGACTGTCATAACAAATGTGTAGGATGCCCTCTCATTTTTACCCTTGATGTTTTCTTCACTGTATTTTCTTCCCTCTGTGCAGGTGAAGCTGAGGAGGAGGACCAAAGGAGAAGTGTGGGAGGTGGTGAGCATGCAAGACACAGATGAGACATTTTCAGGTCTTACCTCTTTGAAACAGGTACACAAGTATCATGATGGATTTGTAGACAGATACAGTTGTCATCCAATTTACATGGATTTGATTTGATCTGTTGAGAAAATGAAGATCTTACAGTTAAAATCACTAAATCTGCCATGTGCAGTAACTGCTCAATAACTGCTGTAGTTTCTTTGGACCTGTTAGTTATCCCATATTGTAAGGGCTTTTTTATATATTTACTCTTTACACATAACTGTCTTTGTTCATGGGAAACAAAAGAACAAAGGTGGAAAGTGTTTAGTGAAAGAGTCCTGCCACAACAAATTTGTTAATCAATAGGTCCAGGCAAGAATTGTCACTAATTGGTACCACCCAAGGTGGCAAATTCTAGTTTAGTATTTTGATTGTAAATTGTATCTCTAGATAATATATCAACATGATAACCCTTGCCAAGTGGCAGCCTAGTCACAGTCATCAGCCTACAATAACACCAATGGTTAATCTGACACATTTGAATGGAACATGCCATACATTAAAAAAAAGAATTCTGCTTCTTTCATTCACTTGTTTAACCACTGAACGTTATTGTCATAATCATAACAAACATCATATTACATTTTACATGCTATCATCACTTCTTGAGCATTCATGTTCTGTCATTTCCCATTGTCATTATTAGTAAGACCTGACATTCTTCTTAGTCATTATTAGCGTAGTACATGAACGCAACCCATTATGGGTTCTTTTTTTTCTTCAGCAGCAGTTTGAGGAGTGTGAGTTGCAGGTTAGATAATTGATCAGTCATTGTGGTCAAAGCTAATCAGATCGATGGATTAGAAGAGCACCTGTTGCAGAGGCAGATGACTGCAAACATTTAGACCCCATGCAATGAACAGTTAAGTATAACTTTCACTGCATCTGACATTATGCTGCTCAATCTGTGACCAGAGTGCTCCTTGCACTCCGAGCGTGTGTTTCAAACAATAGTTTAACTGTATCTGGGTTCTAAGAGCGCTTCTATTCAATGGTCCTGCTCCAAAAATAAATAATTACCGTAATTCCTAAAATGTTAGTAAATCTGTAAGTAGACCTCCACATAAAACACCTTGGTACTAAAACCTACCCAACATTCATAAACACCATGTGACATTCAGATTTGATTGTAGACACGTGTGTGTGTTCATGAATGCTAATCAATAGGAAATTGATGGCGTGCTCCCACCAGTCAGCAATTACCATTCATCTCTGCCTGTGAATAGCCAGTGAGCACCATATAAGGAGGTGATAATTACTACGGATGGGTGCATCCTTTCGACCTGCGAACATTATCATCACTATTATTATTGTTGTTGTTATTATTATTATTATTATTATTATTATTATTATTATTATTATTATTATTATTATGTGTATATTTGACAGGGACAAATGTATGAAACATTGCTTTATAAGAAATATAAAGTAGATGCTATGCATACAGGTTTCTAGCCAAGGCTAGTTTGCAACCCCAGTCCCTGGCTTCCAAAATTTAAACAGACACAACAGAGTACTGAGTTGAAAATACAACAACCATTAGAAACATACAATAAAATCAATGTATATAATAAAATGTAGGACTTCAACAAAGATGGAAGCCTGCATAGGTAGAGACTAAAATAAAATAAAATACAATAAGCATGCAAACAAAGAAAGAGGGAAAGAGAAAGGAAAAACTTTTCAACACTGAAAAGTTATTTTGGCTAAAGTGGAGTTGAGAAAAAATATTTTATTTTCTTCTGTTAGTAGTGGTTTGACACAGACAAGTAAATGAAAGGCCTGGAAGGAGGTAATGGATGCTTTTAACTGTGTCCTCAGAAGAACCATCCAAAAAGTTTAACAAAAATTGTTAAGTATGAAAGGTAGATTTACAAGGTACAAGGCAGATTTATTAGTCATTATAAAACATAGTTTTAAAGAAAAGAAATTAAGATTTGTCGTTGCTCCTGCTACATCTTTTGGAGTTGAAGAAGGAGTTGAGGAGAGCTGTTTTAATCACCTGCTGTAGAGCCCTCTTGTCCTGGGTTGTGCACAAACCATGCCAGTTTGTGATGTTTCCAGTCAGTATGCTTTCTATTGCTCCTCTGTAGAAGTTAACCAGGATCTTGCTGTGGAATTCACCCTTTCTAAGTTTCCGTAGGAAATAGGGCCTTTTCTGTCCTTTTTTTAACCTGGGTGGTGATGTGTGATGATCAAGATAGGTTCTCAGTGATAGTAAGTCCAAGGAACTTATAGCTGTTCACCTGCTCCACCTCAGCTCCAATGATGTAGACAGGGGTGTGTAGCTTTGCCTCCTTCTTTCTAAAATCAACAATCAGCTCCTTGGTTTTACTGACGTTGAGCAGTAGGTTGTTCTCTGTGCACCACTCTGCAAGATTGTGGATTTCCTCTCGATATGAACTCTCATTGTTGTTTACAATACGGCTGAGGATGGTTGTGTTGTCAGCATACTTCACAATAGAGCTCTCCTGATATCCCGGAGTGCAGTCATGGGTGTACAGTGTGAACAGGAGGGGGCTGAGAACACAGCCCTGGGGGGTTCTGGTGTAGAGCACTAATGTAGAGGAGGTGGAGGAGGTGTGACTGCCAATCCGAACTCTCTGGGGTCTGCATGTGAGTCCAGTATCCAGTTGCAGAGTGTTATACTGAAGAAGAGAGTGTTAAGTTTTCCAATCAGCTTTATGGGAGCGATTGTCTTGAATGCTGAGCGAAAGTCAACAAACAGCATCCTGATGTAGCTGTTCTTATTCTCCAGGTGAGCAAAGACTGAGTGAAGAGCAGTAGATATGGCATCCTCTACAATATAGGCCTATTTTTACAGTGCAAATGTGGATTTTTAATCTGGTTTGGGTCAGTTGTAATTTATAACAATGACAAGTGATATTTATGTGCATTCCTTATTTATACAAGCACTACGAGCAGTCAGAGGCTGGTGATTTTGTTAGTACCAACAGAAATAGAGTTACTGGAGTTACTAACATATTGATGAATGCTGAAAATGTCTTTCTGTAGACAATTTACATACATATTTGTTATGCTAATGTTTCATGAATTTGACCCAATATGTTGCGGCTGAAGTTTTAATTGCGGCAGGCCGCCACAAATGAATACCCTTGTTTAGAAACCCTGAGTGTCCTCTAGCTGTTTCCTCTTTAGTGCTCAGTTCAGCACAAAACCAGCAATCTCTCTGAAGGTTTTGCCATTGAATTTGAGGGGGGGGACATGGTGGAGTAAGTCAATAAAACTGCACCAATGAAAGAGGAGACCTTACTAGCTGCATTTGCTATTTGGAGCTGAACTTTTGTTCAATGCCGTGTTTCTATTTATTCTTGTTGCTCAATTTAAAAGTGCTACAATGGACCAGGAACAGCTGATTCATGAAGCTGCAATGAGGAATTATCTACACAGTATCTCCTTTTCACTACAAAGAAACAAAATACAGTGGCAGCTAATTGAAGGGAGATCTCAGGGGAACTTAAAGTTTTTGGTAAATGACCATAGCTAATAACAAGCAAGGCTACTTACTGCGAGCTATATTGTAGGCTATGCCGTTTCCAGGAAATATCACAATACACAATGACTGTTTTCTGGTTTAAAAAGTAATGTTACAAACATGGGGATATAGCGTGTAGGCTACTCACTCATCTTTTAAGTGGTTATGTTTCCACACTGATCTCGAGCACACAGCTGATACTTACTGTATGGGGTTTGTTTACATGAAGTAACAGACGTGAATATTCAAAGCATTCAATGTGGACAGAGAGCTATGCTATGCAATAAGTCAGGTGCTAGTTTTCTATGGAGACACGATTATGAGATTATGATTGTGAGACATTGTTATTACAGTGTCACACAGGATTGGCCCAGCTCTAATCATCTCTGTCTCCTTTCAAGACCACCTCATTGTATTGTGTTTGGTTTCCTCTCACACATTTCACGATGCTTGAGAATATCTTCAGATCCTGTTTTCTGTTTTTTCATGGAACTTGACTGTTAGGCCTGTTTAACACAGCACGCGTCAGCAGTGTGTGAGCAGCACCGACTGTGTAAATTTTTAATGGTGCCCATGTTAATGGGCATGCAGTTTGAGCATGCACACTGCCCACCCGAGCAGCGCTTGTCAGACGTATTTCAGCTGCATGTCAGCTGCAGCACATCCACAGAAATGGTGGCTCGCGATTTTTTACGCATACCACACACACTTGTGAGTAGAAATACAAAGTGAAAATGGTGTTTTGATGATTAGATTGACTTTAGACTACCTTTAACTGCAGTTTAAAAAACTCTCTGTCAAAGAGATGAGGAAATACAAAGGCATCTATTTTACTCTAACTTCCCTGCTTCACTTTTGAAACAAAATCCCTCTGACATTGTCTTTGTGGAAGGAATTCCATCAGTTGCTGATACAAGGCATTTTATTTTGAAGCATTTACAGGACTGTGTTACTGGCTGTGCAGGAGCTTGTACAACTTCATAAATGAGTGGAATGTATGCTTATAAATGTGGAAATACAGTACTACAGTACTACAGCAGCGATGCAGCAGCAGCGACGCAGTAGCAGCAGCAGCGACGCAGCATGTGCCAACACCACAAGCGTGAAACACGCTGCAGATGATGCTTGTTAGTTGCCTCTGATACTAACTTATCCGATTTGAGATAGTATCTGGGGACCGCTCCTGTTTTCAGACCCTTGGTTCTTCTGGCAGTCTGGGTGTCCTTATTTACATGCGCCTCAGTTGTCTGGTCTACCATAATCTTTCCTATGAAATTCTTCTTTCCCAGCTGGGCAGAAAAAACACCCACTACAAAGTTTACATGAACAAAAGGATTATCAAATTCCATGGGGACCTAAGAATTGCTGTGTTTTTGTTACCTTAGAATGAGCCCTTAAGAACTACAGAAGGTTGGGTCCTCTTGCATAGAGCCCGTCATGTTGCACTGCGGTGTTTCTTCAGTAGCCCAAAACAGACAAGCTCATAGAGCCTGTTTATATTCTTTATATATATATTATATTATATTATATGTGTGTGTATATGTAATTTATGTTTAATTTAAACTTATTTAATGCAAATGTTGGTACATAAGATCTTACAGTAAACTGCACACAAACCTTCTGTGTGGATACTGTAGGGCAATACTGGCAACAACGACTGACCCAAAAAATTAGTGAAGCTGCTCATTTAAAATATATACATGGAGAGATAAGTGTACACAGAAGAGGAGGTGGTGCAGGTGGATAGACTGAAGCTTTGAAGAGTTGTTTAGGCGCTGGGGCTCTACTCTGAAAGAAGTGAAAGGCAGTGTGGTGTAAATGTCAGGTAGAATTCTAACCTAGTGGGTCCAGAGTTGCTGCCTGAGGCTTGATGGACAACAAGTCTGTTTCGTGATCTGCTCCCATACTCCACCTCAGCAGCACCACAGGCATGCTAATAATTATTAGGAAAGTTTATTATTTTATATATAAATATAGATAATTTGATTTAAATGTACATGCATATTACATAATTAATGAAATTATAACAGAAATTGGTATTATAAAAAGTGTGTGAATGTAGTGGTTCTGATATGAATTTGATTTCATTAAACTAAACTTGAAAAAAAAATAATTGACCTCTTATTTATCTGCCTAAAGGATGGCGCCAACCACAAAAGGCCACAGAAGGACCTTACAAACAGAGAGCCCCTTCCCTCCTCTGTCCGGCCAGGCCTAGTTCATGAACCAGAGGCCGCAATTCTTCAGCCTGCTACCACCAACTCCCCTAACCAACCACCTCACACCAATACCACCTTTGACGCCCAGCTTCTCTCTGATGACCGCTTCACTCCAAACCAAAACAACAGTCCTGAGTCAGTCCCACTTCCCCAGCCTCCAGGCCCTGTTGAGGAGTGTGATGAGCAGATAGAGAAGCTATTGGAGGATATCATGATGGGCCTGAACATCCTGCCAAACTTTGAGAGGGACTGCAAGAAGTCTTATTATCTGCAACCAAACCATGATGAAGCAGCAGCCGTTTACCAGGCCCCAGCAGTGGAGAATGAGTGGCTGCAGAGTGGGATGCACACTGCTGTCAGTACAGCAGGGTGTATCTATGACCAGGATGTTGGGACACAAACTGGTCACTCATCAACTGATACAGGTATCTAGATGCATTTGTTTTTATATTTTTTCCACTAACAAGTTGTGAAATAGGGCTTGCAGTAGGGCTTTAAATTTAATCAGAGAGCATTTCCTAATGTTACAAGTAGCCATTTTTAATCCTAAAAGAGAACCTCTTTTAGGAACCCCGCTGCTCCTTTTTTCTCAGGCCTCTGTTCGAAAATCACTTGTATTTACATATAAAGTAAATCCCAGCAACTACAAGGTCAGTATGAAAAATCATGATCTCAAATTAAACATAACACTTGAGATGAATTCAGAGGTTTAAGCTTCAATATAGATTGCATTAGGTCACATTTACTGAAAAAACAGAGTAAGTCGACGATTCAAACTTGTCTGAAAAAAACTTGACAGTTTTAGAGTGAATATGCCTTTGAAATTATGTAGCTGGTGCCCAAAACCTATAACTACCCATATAACAACATCTGAAAGTCACTTGTACAGAGACAGATGCTTATAAAACAAAGAAGAGCACATTTAAAGAGATTTTAGAGGAGAAATGCGCAGGCGAAACCTTCAAATTGGCCTTTTTAGGTACATTTGTGCACCTTTTTTGCTCCCCCGATAACAGTGCAACTTATTGTGATATGACTTAGATGCCATTAGAAGTATTAAATCCATCTAAACAACTTGTTTTGGCTTTATTAAATGCAAAATAAATCTATCAGACCTCTGTTCATGTTCCCATTCGTAGAAAACCATAAAAAAAAGAGTTTCTATGGGCACCAGCACCAATCAACCAAGCTCATTATTAATTATTCATCATTATATTATGCAGTTCCCTTTTTAACTTTAAAGGTGACATCATACAGCTTCCTGCCATTCTGCCTTTAGCTGTCATTTTTCTTATTTTGTCTGAACAACAGTTCAATACCAAACATAGTAAATTTGCTATCATGAAATGGAGAAAAATCCCCACAATTGAAAGGCTATGAAAAAAAGGAATTATACTTGAATTATACTTGATTAATTGATTTTTCAATGAACACATTTTTTAAACTCAAATTTCAAACTTTGTGTCTTTAGTATTTAGCAGTACAGTTAAAACAAATTTAAATCATGCACTTTCCAGCAATTTCTAAATCAAACAAAGAATTCGGATCCTACCTTAAAAGTTCCTCAGTCCCAATCCTTCGCTTTATGAGAACTTCTCATTTTATCACATCAACAGTCTCACATGAACCTGACTTCTGCCCATATCGTAAATGCCAACAAGCTCTCCTTTTGTCAATCCTGTACTATCCACAAGCCCCACCTGAACACCAGTCACCTTGGCTTTGTAAATTCAAGATGGATTGATGGCAGTCTTCTCACCTGTTGTGTAGGTATCTATTGTTTCACAGCTCAGAACCAGCCCAGCTGCTCAGGCCCTTCACCTGTACAGGCCGATGCTATGTTAATCCAGCAGCGGCGCTCTCCTCACTCATCTGTCATGTGGAAAATGGATGGACAGAGTCACCAGGGCATACCACTGTCTAAAAGCCAAAATTGTCCGTATCCTGAAGCACCTGCAAGAACACCAGTCATGGCTCTCCACTCCAGTGGGAAGAAACTACTGACTTATCATCCAGCATGCCAGGAACCGTCTCCACAAGACAATCAGAACATCCCAGAGTTTCTACCCCTGATGAATGAAAATGAGCCATTACCTTGCATGGATGATTTGCGGCTTCCTCAATGCCTTTCTCCATTAGAGCTGTCTACCTCAGCAGTAAAACATCAGTCTGTTTGCAACAACTCAACAAACCAAAGTAATAAAAGTCTGCCACAGGCATCTCTACATGGGCGACCCTGGCTCACAGTAAACCCTGGACCACTACAATTTCCTCTCAGTGCCATCACTCACAGAGCAAATGAAAGTATGTCTTCACCACGGGGTACAAACCCCAGCTGTTGGTCAGGGAAATCACAGAGACATCTATTAAATTTACAAAGTGGGGGAAGTTGTGAAGCATTTTGTGCTGTGAAAGAGGTGGAAGAGAGAGGAGCAATACCTGCTCGTCTTGAAAATATAGCAGACCTGAAAAGTTATCCCAGGAAGATGAAAAAAAGTTTAAAATGTAAACAAGGTAACACTGAAGGTGATGATGCAGTGCCTAAAAAGAGGAAGAGAGGTCATCCACAAGAGGCCAGTTCTCTTTTTGCATACAAACATGTGAAAGCCAGTGATGGTACGAAAGGTCAAATCAACCTGAGTGTTTGTTCAGTCAGCTTGTCCAGCAACAATGTGCTGGTGAAGGAAAGAGAAATGGCTACCAGTTCTTCAAACATGCTAAATAAATTTGTAGAGAAACCAAATGAGCCATCAAACACAGAAGGTTGGAGTGAGAAAACTAAGAGACCTGGGGATCCCAATAGTGACCAGACACGGACCAGGACCTTTCTTAAAAAAACTCAAGAGACGCCAAGTAAGTCGAGCATAGAAGATTTCATTTTAAAACCCATGGAATGTAGATCTCAAATTGTGATTAAACAAGGAGTCGCCAGTCAGGGACATGGAATGTCATGGAAAACAATGCTTGATGAAAGCTTGCTCGAGAGCGCTGCTGCCAAAAGTGAAGTGAAGGCAATTCCACTGAAAAAGACCAGAAGTGCTGAGAGTGTGGTCGAGGCTGAGGGAGACAATAACAATGTAATCCCAGTAATCCCAGTGGAAAGAAAACTTCGGACACCCAAACGGCCACGGATAGTCACTCTGAAGGAGTTTCAAAAGATTATCAGACGCCAACACTCAAAAACAAGGGAGTCAAAAGAAAGCCAGAACCGGGAAACAAAAGATATTGTAAGAGATGTCAAAAGTGAAGGAAAGGCATGTGGTAGCACATTTGAAGAATTAACTAATAAGACAGAAATGGACACAGACATTGCTCAGCCTCACAATAGCAACAGTATTGAAGACTCCCATGTCTTCCTCAGTGTCACAGTTGATAAAAATCCTAATCGGATTTTCAAAAAATCAACAGCTGAGTATGGCAAATTGCAGCAAGATGACACAAACAACTCTACTAGTAATGAGACCAGTCTTTTTGCTAATCAATCCTTTATGGTCTTTGGAGAAGAGGGGGACAGGTTTGCAGCTGAGAGGAAACATCCACTGGAGAATCTGGAAGAAGGTAAAGTGTTTGTTCTTTTAGTTGTGGTTGACAGATTTTCAGCTCCTTTTTTTATGTGTATAGTGAGAGAACAAATTGGGGAATATAAAATTAAATATTGGATAAACTAACTGCAGATCATTGAGCTATTAAATATTTTTAATTTGATATATTGGTTAGGCAGAAAAAGATCACATTCACGTGTTTTTCAATTCTCACATACTGATGTGAGAATTGAAAAACAACCTGATTTAGTGTTATCTGGTAGTATTATACAGAATAACAGTGTGAATGATAGCAATGACCACAAGATGCTTGAATTGTCATTTCAATCTAATTATTCAGATTGAATGAACTTTATTGTCCTCCTCAGTGGAAATTTGTCTTTGACTTTGCTCAGACACACAAAGGTGCATACAAACATATAACACCGTAAACATTTAAAAACCCACAAAAGCATACTTGCCATCATTGGGCTGTGAAAAACAGATTTTCTGCTGTATTGCACCTACTCACAACGTCCCTGCCCCCACTTAACTGCACACCACAAATTAGTACATAAAATGCGAGGATGTAAACTAAATTACTTTTAATGAGCCTAAAACCAATAGCTCACAGTAGCAAACATTGTGAGAGTGTCAGTGAGTGATTGAGTGTTTAGGAGCAATCATTGCCAGGAACACCTTCAACAGAAGGAACAGGAAGGATGAAATGATGCAAGACTATGGTCTGCAGTCCACTTTGACGCTAGCTGAGCCTAGTGACCGTGTTAGCGCCGCCTTGGACGTGAGCTTGAACGTGCGTAGTGAGAAGTGACGGACAATATGTCAGGCACGGTTGTTTGGGTTGGTTTGCCAGGTACCATAGCACATCTAACAGTCTGGACATACCACAGAAACTGTGAAACACCCTTTTGAGTCGTATCACTCTGAAATCAGATGAGAAATTACCAATCATGGGAAGCAGGGCCGGAGAGAATGTTAAAAATAGGGAGAGTTCTGCATAAATCAGGATTGTTAGCAGGTATGCAAATGTAAAATATATATAAGATACAATACAATAGCGCAAACAGGCTGGAAAAAAATAAAAATGAGCATGTTACAAAATAGTAACGTTCCCTGATATGGTCATTCTATGCTCGTTGCCTGTATGGCATAGGGAATAATGATAATGTTGGATTTATGTAAAGATAAGCGAAACGTTCACCCCATTACAAGACAGCCCTGCATACACAATTATAAGTAAAAGTACAAAAGTATTATCAGCAAGATGTACTTCAAACTATCAGCAGCATCAAAAGTAGCGTTTGTGCAGTGAAATGTCTCCTGTGTCTGATGTATTATTTTATATTACAATATTACAGTTAACACTGCAATTCACTGTTGTAGCTCCTCACAGAGATACAACAGCTGGTTCAAACTACATAATATACAATTAGCTAGAAAAAATAGCAATAATAAAAATGATTATTATTTTGCTTTTTCTTTTAAACATTGGATAATTGTGACTCTTGGGACAATAATTTAAATGAAACCATTTAAGAAGTTTTGAGAGAAAATATCTTTTTGGTGGAACTACTAACAATTCAGTGACATAAAAATGTCGAAGAGGTACAAAGACACAACTTTTTGTAAGAGGTCACAAGCCAAAAAAAAGGTTTGAAACCACTGGTTTAATCAGTGCCTCCTGTTTGAAAACTGTACCATGCTGCGTTATCATTATGTTAATAACTTTCTGAAATACAGCTTTATAACTCCAGTTGTCAAATAAATGAAGCAGCACAATGTTTTCCCCTGAATTGTAGTAGAGTGGAAGTACAGAGGAGTTTACCATAAAACTTCTGTTAAAGGTACACTATGGACTCATGGCCTCATTGTGACCTCATCAGAGAACAATATGTTTCAATGTGTTTGAAGAGAGTGACGAACTAAGTCAGCTGTTTTTGACTGCCCTTATGTTCACAGACGCCCACTCACGGTCCAACACTGTTGTGTCAATATACGCAGAAACAACTTCCACTGCTTTCTCCATACACCTTGTGGCAATCATATTTCCTTATATAGATAAATGAGGGCGTGGCAGCATGCTGAGCCCGTCAGTTTAGAATGATTCTGATTTACCAACATACGCACAGAGGTAAGACCAAAATCAGGTGATACGCACGTGCCATGAATCCAACAGTAATTTTGTGTGCACACTTATTTAATGTACACAGTAAGAACGTTTCTACGCACACATTAGTACATGAGGCCCAATGAGAGTGGGTCAGAAGTGATAATTAAGAGGGGTTACTTTTTTAATGAGTCTATACATTGTTATGTAGGAAAATAATGCATAGTATACATTAAATAGCACTGGCTTTTATTTGCTTCTATCACTGACTCTACCAGTCTGTATATGGGACAGGCATTTATATGGGATGGGCCTTTAATTCCTTTCTCACAGTTACTTTAGGAAATTAATATGTCACATGAAATTACAAACATGACTCCAGTGAAATAAAACACAGCAAAACTCTCTGCTCTGCAAAGGTAGGAAATGCTATCACATTGCTTATTTAATTACGCATTAAAATGAAGGCACAAGTAAAAGGGCTACCTGAGGGACTTTTCTGGCCAACGCATCTCTGACAGTGCCAGTGGGGGGCGGCTGCAGAGTCATCAGCCAGGAACCACCCTTCACAGACATTTTGCTCCATTAGGGATATCTTGCTGTTGCCCCTGCAGCTGACCCAATGACCCTTGCCTTCTCCACACCTGACTTCCAGAGGTTAGCTGTCTGCCAACCACCCTGCATCTCTGCAGTCGTCTGTCGCCTCTGTGTACTTGTCCTTTTTCCTCTCAAAGGCAGCCTCCATACCCCCCTGCCACAAGTAGTGAGTTCTGCCATGATCACTGTTCGAGCTGTGGTGGACCATAGGATGATTTCAGGTCACAGCGAAGTTGTGTTGATGTCTGTCAGGAGCTTAAGCAGCCAATCGAGGTCCACTCTCTCTGAGATCCACTGATCTCTCCCTCTGGCAGATGTTCTGTGCTGCAATTCCTTGTCAATCAAAGTGGATTAGCATTTGTGGTGCTGCCTGTGTGTGTCCAGGATTTCAGCCAGTTTCCGCAGGACTCGGCCGTGGTGCCACCTGTACTGATCCTGAGCCAGTGGTGTTTTACAACTGGACACGATTTGCTGCAGGCTTGGGTTCAAGGCATTGCAGAGTTGGCAGTTTTCATCTGAGCCATGCCAGTGGAACAGGTTGTTGGTGCTTGGTAGAGTGTCATAGTTGGACCTAATGAGGAAGCTCAACCTGGTTTGAGCTATCTTCCTCATGTCAGCCCAAGTTATGGTTCAATTGACTAGGGGCCTCATGTACAAAGACTTGCGTGGATTTCCTACTGAAACATGGCGTACGCTCAAATCCAGAAAACGTCGTACGCACAAAAAAATCCTGATGTATGAATCTGTGCGCACGCATGAATCCAAGCACATTCCCTTTGTACATCCCAATCAGCGTGGAATTGAGCGCACATGTTGGAGTACCCGACCACTCCCTGTCTACGCCCCCATTTAAATACACAAATCATATTTAAATAAGCCCTGCACCTGAGGTTCCCCTCTCTGCACGATCAGAAAATAAGAAACAAAAGATGAGTAAGACGGGATTTTAAGCTTCCATTCATTAAGTTTATACACTTACACGGATCACACACTATTGTTGCAAATTAGTGCAGAAGTGCGCCGGGGAGAAGGTGAGGCTGATAAGTCTTTACGCACACTTTATGCACGGGGTTATTAACATGAATACGTTACGCACAGAGATAAACAGGGGCTTGTTAGAAAGATCTGAAACTGTAGTTTAACCAGCAAAACACAGCAAGTCACTGACTCTAACCGCTGACTAGTAATGATGCGGTGAAGACGGGATATGATTTGGGGGCGCACATGCTCAATGCGCATCACATGGACTAATATTAGGATAATTACACGACAAATTTACTTACCAAGAAGCCACCCATCACGCACAGTGCCAGCTTGTAGTCTGTCTCCAACCATGCTGTTACTCAGAATGCGTGAATCGTGCGTTGAACCAGGCCACCTCGCCACAATGTTGGTTAACTGCATTTGCGCATCACATATGATCTGTACATTGATGGAATGAAAGTGTTTCCTGTTCATGTATACAAATTCATCATGTGACGGCGCTTTTATAGCAATGTGTGTGCAGTCGATAGCTCCGATTACATTAGGAAAACCGGCTCTCGCTGCAAATTGCGCTTTAATGTTGACCTGTTCAGCTGCATGGTATGTGAATTTGATATATCTGGCTGACATACGGATAATTCCATCCCACACGGCTGGCATGGCTCGGCTGAGGGTCGACTGGCACGGTCCCGATCGGTCGGCCAGCTCCCTCTGGAATGCCCCGGTTGCCAGGAACCCCAGTGTGGTCAGCACCTGTATGGGCACAGGCAGCGCATGGCTCCTGGCTGTGTTGCGCTCCAAGGCCGGCCGCAGCTCTGCGCACAGTTCCACGAGGATTGCCCTCGGGAACCTAAAGCGGCTGATGAGCCAGTCGTCATCGTGTGCCAGTACATCGTCTCTGTCTCGAAACACACTTTCTCTTCTAATTGCACCATTTGCAATGTCCTCTAATGCTGCTAAAGCTGCCATTGTTTTCAGCGGTACTTTTTGCACCACTTTGCGCACGCTTTTATATCCACTCATGTAATTGGAGACACGTATGTGTGTGTGTGTGTGTGTGTTAATTGTTCACTAGTGTTAAGTGTCTCTGATGTGCACATCATTAAGTCATCATTCAGAGGACGGATTGGTTACACGTGTTTATTTTATGTTTCCCAGGATCACCTCTAAGTGTCGCCAAAGTATCAACGGCTGTAGAAACGTGCGTACGCCAGCTATGAAGTTGGCGTGAGGCACCGCACATTTCCACGATCATTTCACTCTTGATACATCTGAACTTTGCCGTGAGAAAGAGCGTACGCCACGTTTTTGTGCGAACGCACCCTTTGTACATGAGGCCCTAGGACTGTTTAAGGATTACATCTGCTCCTCACTATGCCCCCTTAACAGATGCTTGAGGAGAGGTTGGACAGCTTCAAATACCTTGGTGTCCACATTGTTGAGAGTCTGACCTGGGTCCCCCCCCTACAACATACATTTATTATTATTACACTGTTTTAAATCCACAAAGTGAAGGAACAGACAGATAGCATAGCATTCATATGATTTCATGTGAGGAATAAATTGAATTGAATCGACTAAAATTGTGTTGGGGGCAAAGGGAGATCTTCCCTGTGACACTGCTGGGATGAAAGGACACAGTAAATGCACCACCAACATGTCAGGGAACACACGCTATGGTATTGCTACATTGTGAACAACAAATCTGTGTTGGTAATGCAGGAGGAGAGTTAGCTGTTAGCCATTAGCAGGCAGTGGCTGGAACTAACTGCTACAGCTTTGCATTCATTTACATCATGATGCGATGAATTCCTTTTCAGTAAAAATTACCATTGGGAGAAGATAAATTATATCTCTTCAATGTATTCTTGTAAAATGTAGTTTTTGTTAAGAAACTTGAATAAATACAGCTGTTGGAAGAGAAATTTGTTGATTTTTTCATAGCAACATTAAATATGTATTAGAGAAGAAAATATGATATATTTAGTTAATAGAAGAAGAAAACATACTTTAGTAATCCCTGAGGTAAAATTATTTTTTTTTAATGCCTTGTTATTTTAAGATATTTTATGTGAAAGATTACTTTGAAGGTTAAGGTGTATTCAAAAGTTTGTCTCATTAAATTTCTGCTCATTCAAAGGTAGTATAATGAGGGCTTGATGACTTCAAAACAGTTACCTCTTTACAACGAAGATTTCTTTGTTTCCCTGGTACCAAAGGGGGAATAAATTTAAATTTAAATTCAATTTAAATAAAAGGCAGCCAGACACGGCATCTAATTGAGACCAGCGTTTGTCTCTCTATGTATTTTCCACACCCAGATAGTAAAAGGGATGATATGTTTAATTGGGGCTCAGCTTTTTATTGAAGTTTTATGGAAAAGTGGAAGTTTAAGGTACAAGTACCTCAAAGCTGTACTTAAATCCAGCACATGAGTAACTGTACTTTATTAGTTTCCACCACTGCTTTGCAAAAACTTTGTTTTATTTACTTGGGCTGATCTGCCACTTCAGTACAATTGAAGTGAATCAAATTTTGTTTGTCGTGCTCCAAGAATAAATAAAATTGCCTTTGAAAACTCAAAAGCAACACACATTTCTAAAAGCAATGTCTCAGCAGTTAATCTAGATAATCTTAGTTTTTCCTTTTTCAGCAGGGGAAACCTGGGGTGCACGAGTGACAGATACAACACAGCAGACTGCTAGCCACGGTGATGGCTCGGCTCACATTAACACTCTCCTGCATCGAGAAGACAAAATGCCCTGGGACCACAACTTGAACCACAAGTCCCCTGAGAGAACTGGTTCACGTCTGCCAGACCCTGTTGCTTTGAGCCAGAGCTCAGACTGTAATCGAGAAGAAGAGGACGAGGGGGAATTAGAGGTGGATGTTCTGCTTTACTCTCCAGAAAAAGTGCCTCAGACCGGAGTGTATGAGAATGGACTCAACAGCATCATAATAACTCCTGAGGAAGAAGAGGAGGAAGATGTCAACGAGATTGATGTGACAGGACATGGGGCAGAGTAACCTTTGTGTATGTGCATAGTTTTTACTGTTCCGTGACGATTTCAGCACTATTTTGTGCCAATCCTAATCCTCTTTTTGTTCTATTTTTATGTATGATCACAGAGATCTAAGACCAATTCTGTTTTGCTGAGAAGCTATTTTGGAGATTTTTATGACCTTTCTTTTCTGTTGTCAGCACCAGTCAGTGTCTGGTGATAAAGCTTCATCTATGCATGAATCCCAGGCTGAGTGCTTGTTTTGACCTTTGTTTAGTTCCATTCAAAGTTTCAAATGGATGTTTAATTTCCATTAGTAATATGCATAGCAAACAAATGGGGAAAAGGTTCTTACTGTTGGTTATATTTGTTTATGTTTGTATTAATTTGGCATTTTCAGGGTAAAGGCACTTCAGGAGTGTGTCTCTGTGAGTAATAATTGTAGAAAAGAAACATACTTTGAGCCAATATTTGTAAAGCACATTATGTTTTGTGTAAGTTACATAACTATGGTTTATTTAAAAAATAAACGTGTCTTTTAACGCATGTGAACTTTTTGACAAGACACCATTAAGTTGGAAATAATGTGTAGAGCATGGTGTGGAGGTGTACAGTAAAACAGCAGAGGGCGCACTGTTTCTGCCTTCGTTTTAAATGTAACTTTATTAACAACGGAAGTGTGAGCGGAAACGCCTCATACATGTTTTCTTGCAGGTTTGAAGGTTAAAGCAGAAACGCCCGGTAGATCTGTAGTCGGCTGAAGAGGCTCAGCAGAACGACGTGTGTGTAATTCAGAGCGGCTGTGAGCAGCACGGAGGACAGACATGGATCCCATGAAGGCGCAGCAGCTGGCGGCTGAGCTGGAGGTGGAAATGATGGCCGACATGTATAACCGGTAAAACAAACATGATTGCGCTAGCTGTTGCTACTATATGATACCTTCCTGTCCGCAGCACATGGCCCTGACTCCTAGTGTTTATTACAGGTATAACGTGGTAAAGAGGGGTAATGTCCGCTCCGCTGTGAGCCGGAGCCCGAAAGTCCTTGATGACTGTTGATGACTGAGCGACATGTGTTAGATTCACTGATGCTCAGTCCACACAATGCGACTATACAGAGAGCTCAAAGAAGCCATCGGCAACAAACAGCGCAGAGTTAATCATGTTCAATAGATTTGCAGATTCTAAAACAAATCCTAGAATGTTGAATTACGGTAACACAGGCTTAAATTGATGGAGGTGATCGAATACTTTTATTAACGCCGTCTTGTCAATCTAGCACAGTGCGAATTGATTTAAGGGTTTCAATGAACAGAAGTGGTTGTTTAATTCATTGGGTATATTGTAAATGTCAGAAATAAATTAAACAATTACTTGTCCCAATCTAAATTTACTCCAGGCCACATTGAAGTCTTGAATTGTTGTGTATTTATAATGGCATTTGTGAAGCTCTGTTGTTTTTCAATCAGTTTACTGCACCTTATTTTCCTTTTCTCTGCATCACAAGAGTGACTGAATGTCTCTCCTTAGAGATGAATTAAATTTGTTTCTCATCAGCTTTATGAATTCCTTTCTGCTATGACAAGCTGTTATTACTCTATGCACTCTTATCTAAAAAATGAGTCGGCGATGTTATCAAACTCAATTTTAATCAATTGCTAGTTTAAAAAAGCAACTGAAATGCGCAAGCATGACATTTTAAAAAGCTTTTGGGTCAAACCCTCCTCCTTGTCACTTCCTTCATGTTAGAACCTGTGTTTCAGTAGAAGAACAGGGCAAATCAGTTTGTTCTGACCAGAGTTTGGTTAAACTGTTGATCTCAAAATGGTCTCAAAAAATCTTTAAGACGTTGATGATGCTCAGTTTTGAGATCAATCGAGTCAACCTACTAGGAGCTGGATGTCTTACTGTAAAACTTTGTCTTTCTTGTACCAATAGGTGGCACTCTCATTATCGCTTAAAATTGTGATATAGATGTGTTCAAGGCGGCGCTCCTATCAAACGTGAAGTTTGGGTCATATTGGACCATTTACAGCAGAGTTACATACCACTTCCTGTTTACTTCCTGCTTCATGGCAGAACATGCAAATTAGGTGCCTCATACAGATCACACAGTGTGATGAAAACTCATGAATTTGATAACTTTTGCTGTCAAAGGTCTTTTGAAGGTAGCCATTACATTTGAAATCAATCTGATGAAAGCTCTAGGACAAGTTCTAAAAATTACGACCCCTGAAAATGGCCAAAAATACACCAAAAATCTTTTTCCTGGCATTAAGTTATCCTTTTGTCTCCTCACTGAACTGGATTTTATCAACACTGTAAAAATTAAGAGAGATGGCAAAGTCGAAACTTGTTTCAATTTTGCTGTGAAAGTAATTTTTAATAATTAACTTGCATTTTAAGCAGAAATCCTACTCATGTATAAGCTGTCAAAAACACAGCCCTGCAATTTTTTCAAAATAAAGTACCTTGTGTCAACAGCTGATGGGATTCTGTCAACAGAGACGTTTATCAGACGACTTTTATTTTGAAATGGAAGCAGGGAAGTCAGGTCAAAGCGCACCATGGAATGTGATTAATCAGCATAAAAAAATTTAATTGGTTATTATTTTGACAGCCTGAGTTTCAATACTTTCAAACCATTGTTTTTTTTTAAACATTTCAAAACCTAGTCGCTCAACATTGGCATCTACTGGCAGAAGCTGGCTTTGCATTTATTATTACTTTATGCGTTGAAAGCTCCCTTTTTCCCAGCCCAAAAGGCTACCTACATAGGTGTCATACATATAATCAAACCGTCAATTAATTGTTTAGTTCTTGTAGGCTATGGTGACTATTTCTTAGCATAATTATGCGGTCCTACAGTTTGTTGATTGTGCAATTTATTTGTTTAATGGAATTATTTTCAACATACTACATGCTAAGTAGATTATTTTTTTTGATTACCACAGCCCAGGATATGTCAGAGATTAGCAGCTACATTAATTTTTATACTTTTTTGTGTAGAGTCAAATACTCACACCGCTCTGCACACAAAATGTACTTTTCAAAGTGAGGCTATAAAAATATAAATATGATTTTGCACTTTCATTGAATGATTGTTTTTAAACCGACATCAGTCCTAATCATAAATATCAAGTACTCATTAAATTTCATAATTTTAACCCCATAAATACCAGGTTTTTGTCATGATGCCACTATGTTTTTAGATTTAAAAAAAAACACAACAAAAAATAATTATTTCCAATAAACTACATGCAAAATAGATTTTTTATTTTTTATTTTTTTGATGATCACAGCCTGGGATACTTCAGTAATTAGCAGGAACATTAATAGAGTGGTGAAGTAATGAGTCTTAAAACGCGGAAGTCCGTTAGCCTCTTAGCACTCCCGGTTCCCTCGTCCTAAAGTCTATGGGTTTTTTGAATGAGTTTTTGGTAAAATGTCGTAAATAAGCTCTGTGGATATTTATGTTTTGTTCTGCAACATAACATACGTCCACTTAAACACGATTTTTGAACTTTTAAGGTTTTACTCGTCTTAAAAAAAGTGGTTGCTAACAAGTGGCTAAGTGCCATTACAGCTTTACAGACTCTCATTCGAACTTGTACATTAATCTGTTTATAATATTTTTCAATGTGTTTTAACATGTTTTAACGTGTTTTTACAGTGTTTGTAGTGATGACGTTTAATACGTGGGACCATGATGATGTTTGTCTATAGCCTAACAGTAGCTTTTTGCTTTTGGCGATTTAATTTACGCTTAAAAACACACAAAAGTGGTCTTCATCTGTGAAGATTATCACGCTGAACAAAACATGTAAGTCTCATGAACTTGTGTAAGTTACAGAGCTTATTTTTGGCGATAACTGAAAATCCCATTCAAAAATCCCATAAGATTTTTGACGAGGGAACCAGTGCAATGCTTACTTCCTGGTTGGCCTACAAAAACACGTCATCCCTTCACCACTCTATTGTGACAGTGCATTTTGAAATCGCATGTATGTAGGCAGTTTGGTTTGTTTTTCCTTGGGCACAGGAATGACGGAGGACATCTTAAAGCATGTGTGTCTGACAGATTGAGCCGATGACCTGTTGAATATTGTTGTGAACACTGCTGCTAGTTGTTTCAGCACACTGTTTAAAGCACACCCAATTAGACTGTCTGGACCTGCTGCTTTCTTGGTGTTCACATGTTTTAAAGTCTTCTCACATCATGCTCAGAGAGGGAGAAAGGTGTCAGAGGTGCACCCACCCATCCATTAACTTCTGCTTCAGCTGCTTCTACTTGTTGATTACCGATTTCCTCAAAGCGGGCATAAAAATAGTTTAGCTTACTCAATACACTCTATGTGAGTACTGGTGAGACACCATGTTAAAGTGCTCAGGCATAAGAAAATATCTTAGTATATATTCCGATCTTCATGAAGTGTTAAAAATCTGCTTCCTCTCCTCCCAGAATGACCAACGCCTGCCACAGGAAGTGTGTACCTCCACATTATAAGGAGGCAGAGCTGACAAAGGGTGAGTCAGTGTGCCTGGATCGCTGTGTGGCCAAATACCTGGACCTTCATGAGAGGCTGGGACGAAAGCTGACAGAGCTCTCTGTTCAGGATGAGGAACTGATGAGGAAGGCAGCTGTGGGCAGTGGATAGAGATGCAGTGTGGGGGTTGAAAAAGTAATGGGGAGGGGATGGCATGTCTGGTATGACAAAAGACTGGTTGTTTATATGTATTGGTGGTTTTTGTTGGGTAAATCAGAAAAGTGTAATAAATAATGCTGTTGGGGTTCCAATGAGAGAAAGTGCTTCCTCTGCTGCAGTAGAGGATGAGACAGGATGGGCTGAAGAAATACTGCAGGACCTGCTGGAAGGACGGCATGAGGACATCTTCAAAGTGATCACTGTTACACTAGCCTCTGGATGTGTCACATGACGATCAGCTTGCCTGGTCCTCAAGGAGTCACCTGAAGATTAACTGGAAAGGATTAATGCCATGTAATATTACTTCTAAGTCATATTTTGTGCTTGCTTTTAGCTGCTTGGAGTGCAAGAAGGGTGCTACTTCTGCTGCAGAAACACAGACTCTGTGGTATCAACTGTGTTGCTTGCTGGTTATAACAAATGCTAAAAATGATTTGGATGTAGTCTTTGATCCCAAATTGCCCATTGAACTCGGGTGATTTTTTTTGTGGGGGGGTCTTCATGAGGTTGCAAGATACAGTGTTTTAAAGTGACAAGCTGTCTGTCATGCAGACATGCGTCAGTTATACAGAAGGATAAATGTACGGATCATGGGGACGAGCTGAATGATGTATGGTGATTGGTCTTTTTGTCTGAAAAACAATGCGTCCCCCCTCAGCCCTGTATGGTGCTGCGTTGGCTTTGTCTCCACCAACAGACTGCCAACCTATTCTGCTACTTGGACATGTGTTGAAGATGAACTCATCAGTCATGCTTGTGTAGACTGTGTGTTGTCAGTGGACCATGTTTTTGACAGTGAAACATGTTTTTGGCTGTTTCCATGTGCTAACCACTGTCAGTCAGGTAGCATTTTATTTGCATGTTGGAAAAGCTGTATAGTTATTTGTTAAGTACTCTAATAAACCAATGCCATCCTTTATCTTAACATCATGACTGTTGTTGTAATGATACTAAAGTCATACTCTTTGTCCTGTACACTTCTTTAGTACGTTTTATTTGCGCCACTGGCACAGAAGAGTTAGGTCGTCTGTACCTTTAAGACAAACTGAGGCACAGCAGGAGAGGAAGTGAACATAACTGACTTTCGTTTCCTTCGCGACAAATTTATTTATACATGCACCTTTTACATCGAAAAGGGGAACTAGGCAGCAGAGAGCAGATGTGACCAGGACAGAGGTGCTCTGTGTGTGTTTCGGTCACTCAGCTGGAAAAAAAATCCTTTATGCCTGCCACCATCCCCGCGCGAGAGACATGGTAAGTGGCTTTCCGCGTGCTTTTAAATGAACAGAATAACTTTTTGTAGTTGGGTGTGTCTGAAACAATAACTTGTCTCATGCTGGATGTTTCAGAATAGTTGAAAATCGCTAAACTTGTGTGGCTGATGTTATTGTAACGTCGCCAGGTTACTTACCTGGCGGTTCAAAACACGGTTACACCAATATTACAGTAGAAGTCATTCGGAGTTTTCCAAAATGTAATAAATGACAGAGGGATATCAAAAAGCACAGTTACAATAGCTTGGACCCACTCAAATCACGCAGATAGTAACTAACGACCAGCGGAAATGTTAAAGGGTTTTTCGGAAGCTGTGCTGGGAGACAGAATATACCGTGGAAACCACCTGCAGGTAATCTACAATACATTCAACAGCCTACCTCTGTGAGAAAAACATGTCAATCATTCAAGCCTGAAAATGCCCTTAGTTTCTGGCCTCATATAGCCTACGAGTACTGTATATGTAACATTAAAGAACTATTTTGTATTTCTCGCCCACAATTTTGGAGAACATATCGAAGGTCACATCCTCTTTAAAATAATGGAACCACGGTTGAGAAATAAGGAAGGTCCAGAATTCGAGGGAGGGGGGTTGGCCTAAAATTTCGCCCTGTGGCAGAAAACTTTGACATTATTTGACTAAAAATTCAGCATTTTAACATCAGTTTGGACCATTGTAGTTAGTAGCGCCTTTATAGTGGGCTGCCCATAATCCTGCAAACGTGTGTGTGTGTGTGTGTGTGTGTGTGTGTATGTAAGGGGATCGGTGGGGAGCGGAGAAGCTTAAACCTAACCTTACTATAGGGGTCTGGGGGCATTTTCCCCCAGGAAAAAATGTTGATAAACATACCCCGTCTGGGTGCTTTTTATGCACTCTGGCGCCTTATATACATTGAAAGTACTCATCATAATTTTGGTAAAGTTAAAATGAGTTCCTGAAAAGGTCGAAACTGGGGGCACTTCAAAACTAAGGTTCATACACTAAAGCATTTACATTTTATGCTAGTTTGTGGACTACTACTACTCCTCTACATTTCAGAGGTAAATCTTGTACTTTTTAGTGCACTATATTTATGTGACAGCTTAAGTTACGTTACAGATTCAGTTAACACAAAATATAAATCAACTCATGATATATGATGTATCATTAGCTATAGTCATGTTTGTGTGTTGGACTTTACTATAATAAAGTGGTGAAGTAATAAGTTGCTGACAAGTGGCCAAATGGGACTACAGTGTTGTCATGGACGTTAGACGTCATCACACTGCACACAGAAATTAACCCCGCCTTGTCCGCCTTTACAGCTCGCACTCGAACTTGTAGATTAATTTGTTTATAATATTTTTCAATCGTGTTTTAATGTGTTGGTTTTTACAGTGTTTGTAGTGGTGACGTTTAAGCCGTGCGACCACAATGTAGTTTGTGTATAGCCTAAAAAGAGCTTTTTGCTTCTTGCGATTTCATTTACGCAAAAGTCGTGCTTATCAAAACGTGTAAGTCTTATAAACTTGTGTTCGCCACAGAGCTTATTTTTGGCGATAATCGAAAAAGTTCCATTCAAAAATCCAATAAGGTTTTGACGAGGGGACCAGTGCAACGCCAACTTCCTGGTTGGCCTACAAAAATACATCATCCCTTCGCCACTCTATACATCCATGGTTGGGGTTGGGCTGCCTGAGTGAATGGATCGTCCGGAGGGATGTAGACGGGATCTCCGCCACAAGTCATAAAATGCTTACAGCGGAATCACCCGATCACAGCAACCTGTAGTTTCTGCACGCATCATTGTGCTCTGAGTAACTCCTTGTACATGCAGCACATTCAACTCTAAATATAATTTCTCGTCCAGCTTCAACTGAACAAATTAAACAAATGTATGTTTTGTGACACGAGGATGTAACTGCCTTTGAGCTGATTTCAAAAGAGGTCTGGAAATTCAGGCTGAATCTTTAAACGTTTGATTAGCATGAGTGCAGTCTATGTAGTTACTATATGAATCTCGCAGTTAGAGAAGGCTTGCAGTCCTCCATGTTAAAAAAGCTGCAAGAAACTACACGCTGATGTGAGAGGTTGGCTCAGCTGTGAGTATTTGTTTAACGTGCAGTGAGGCTCCCGCCCACCTCCCTCCGGACGATCCATTCTAGCATCAATACCGCCTGAGAGGGTGGACTGTATGAGCTGGGTTCCTACTTACGTCCGATTGGCTGGCCGAGGTGGCTTATCCGGCCTGCATTTAAGGATTACATCCGGTCATGGCGGCGCACGGACACCGCAGGTTAGTCTTGTCGGTTTTCTCTCTAAATGCACATTTGTCAGAGACCCTAACTCAAAGAGAAGAGTTTGTATTTAGGTTGATATATAGGCCAGCAAATGATAGAGATGGCAAAGTCAAAACAAATGTTTCAACTCTTTCAAACCATTGTTTTGAAAAAAATTCAAAACCTGGTCGCTTAACATTGGCATCTACTGGCAGGAGCTGGCCTTGTATTTATTATTACTGGATGTTTTGAAAGCTCCCCTTTCCCCAGCCCAAAAGGCTGTCATACATATAATCAAACCGTCAATTATTTGTTTAGTTCTTGTAGGCTACGGTGACTATTTCTTTGCATTATTATGTGGCGGTCCTATGCTACAGTTTGTTGATAGTGCAATTGATTGGTTTAATGGAATTAAATACTACATGCTAAATAGATTATTATTTTTTGATTACCACAGCCCAGGATATGTCAGTGATTAGCAGCTACATGGATTTTCGTACATTATTATTTTTTGTGTAGAGTCAAATACTCACAGGCGATAAAAATGTACATCAATGTGATTTTTTCTACTTTCATTGAATATATATATTTTTTAGGGCGGCACGGTGGCTTTGTGGTTAGCACTGTTGCCTCACAGCAAGAGGGTCCCTGGTTCGAACGGGGTTCGGTCCGGGCGGGGGCCCTTCTGTGTGGAGTTTGCATGTTCTCCCCGCGTGGGTTCTCTCCGGGGTCTCCGGCTTCCTCCCACGGTCCAAAGACATGCAGCTCAGGTTAATTGGTGACTCTAAATTGCCCTTAGGTGTGGTTGTGAGTGTGTATGGTTGTTCGTCTATATGTGTCGGCCCTGCGATAGTCTGGCGAACTGTCCAGGGTGTACCTCGCCTTCCGCCCGATGACAGCTGGGATTGGCTCCAGCCCCCCCGCGACCCTTACGAGGACAAGCGGTTACAGAAAATGACTGACTGACTGATATATATTTTTTAATCCATCAGTGCTAACCATAAATATCAAGTACTCATTCAATTTTAGAATTTTAACCCTATAAATGCCAGGTTTTTGTCATGATGCCCCCCCCCCCAACCCCAAAAAATGAATTATTTCCAATATACTACATGCAAAATAGATTTTTATTTTTGTTGATGACAGTCTAGGATATGTCACTGATTAGTAGCAACATTGATTGTGGCAGTTAACCTAGTGGAAATAGCATGTATTTTTTCCATATGCCAAATATGTTTTAAAAAAATGACATGATCGGGTGAGAAATAGTAAAAATGACAAATTCCAAGGCAAAAGCCCAGAATGACACCCAGAAATAACACAATGCATGTTTTTATGCTTTGATGGCTGTGGGATAAAAAAAATAAAATAGTCTGAATGGGTTTCAATGGTACATTTTTTTGTAGTTAACAATATAAATGTAACAATTTAATTTCCACATTGTATTTTAGACTTATTGTGGGAGCTGGGCTGGAAATTCCAAGATTCAAAAAAATACACAATCTTGCCAAAATTTATGCCATATGCATGAACACAGTCAAAATTATGAAAATATTAAGAATGAAAAGCACTTTAAAATGTGACTTTAAGCAACGCAAATTCCAGCATTTCCCGCAGTCTTTTTTTTTCTCTCTATCCTTTTTCTTCTTCCACTTTATTTAACACAGACAGTTTACAATGGCACCTTATTTTTCAACAGTAGTGCAATGGATCAGGTGCAACATATAAGATTGTAAACCACTTCATAAAATTAATAGAAAAAAATATTTTAAAACAAAACAAAAACAATGCTAGGGCTTCTTTCGTTGACCGTACTCATCTACAATGTCATCAAGTCTCACTGCACCACCCTTCCTCATATCTTCAAGGGCCTTGACTTGAGTGATAAACCTTTGGTAAAATACACCACAGCATCAACCACTATGAAATTTCCCAAGAATGAGGATGTTTTTAATAAAAGTCATCTTTGGGACTGTCCATAACCAGTCCATAAATAATGTCTTTTTGAGAGAAGAATATCACATATATCATGGTATAGTATAGTGCAGTACAGTATATAGAATTGTATAGTGTAATATATATAAAAGTAGTAATATTTATAATAATAGTACAGTATGAAAAAATAGTAGTAGTACAAAATTGAAGGACAAAGGATGAGTTACATTTGCACCTGTGCAACTGCAATACAAAAATTACCAGCTGAACAAGCTTGCACCGGAAAATGTTTATCAAGACAGCTGGAAATGCTGAGTGTTTGATGCAGATGAGGGTTGAGGGAATGTCCTGAGTTGAGAACATTTCACAAATAGCTAATGAGGAAAATGACTTAAAAATCAAAATTCTACATTGATTTGACAAACGAATAATACAGTTTTAGAAAAATGAATTCAGTTTTATAATTTTCTATTTTTCATTTTTGATATGGAAAATTGAACTGATAAGCGTTACACGGTCCCACAAGCAACCAAAACAAATGAATGTGAATACATTTTTGACCAGATTCAGGAGGATATTATTATCTAACCCCATATTACTATTCCATTTTATACTTGTGAAATCTGTTATATTAAAAAGATCAGATCTTTTTGAAAGTTTTATCAAAAAGATGGCTCATGGGTGTTAGAGTTGTTTTTTACGCCCAGGCCACACTGCCCGAATAAGAAGCGCACATGGAACCTGTTAACCTGAGTTAACCTTGGTTTTTAACTATGGTGTTCCACAGTATATATATATATATGTGTGTGTGTGTGTGTGTGTGTGTGTGTGTATAGATAGATGATAGATGGCAAATAAGTAGATTCAGAAGAAGATAGTGAGGGGGGAGGAGGGAGTGTCCAGCATTTCTCATTTCTGCTTCCTCAATCTGCTCTAATCATATGTAAACAGAAGAAACATTCATTAAATCAATTTTGAATTTAGAAGAAAGAAATATCATCTCTAAATTGCACATTGGATCATGCTCGTAAAGAAGTCAAATTAATGGGTACCATAAGAATTACTCTCAAGGAGTATTCAACTACATACCCCTGTCCTAAGAAGTGCAGGTGAAGCACTGAGGGATAAAATAAACAATAAATAATAAATAAGGATTGGATATATTTAGGTTTGCTCACCATAAAAAAAACAATGTTCTGCTCCCTTTGGTCACTAGATAGAGCCATCTGATCAAGACGAGTTGGCCGTGGCTGGTGATCGATTTCTAGCACCTCCCAATGGCGGCATTAATGAATTGCTCAATGTGGGACAAGAAGACAACATGCAGGGCCAGGTGAGCTCCCTGCTGTCTTGGAAAAAATCTTATAAAGCCAGTCTCTGTGATTCTCGTGTCTCACTAGAAGATTCACACTTTTTCATGATTGGTAACACTGTAAAGTCTTGTCTCCCTTCTTTCCTGAGATGGAGGAGTTTCTGGGTCCACAGGCAGAGTACGATGAGGAGGAGGAGGAGAGGAAATACTACAGGAGGAAGAGACTGGGAGTCATCAAGAATGTTCTTGCAGCCAGTGTTGGAGCCATGATTGTGTACAGTGTGTACATGGGTGAGTTGGACAGGAGAAAATACATTTAAATGAACAAAGAAACAGAGATGCATTGATATTCATCTCTGTTTCTTTGTTCAACTCTTGTCAGAGTTGCAAAGAGTCTGGTATGTTCTCTGAAATGTATTTTTGTGTGTGCGTGCCATAGGCCTCCTGCAGATGCAGCTGATCCTCCATTATGATATGACCTACCGTGAGGTGAAGTACAGCAGCCTTGGTCTTGAAGACATCGACCGCAAGATGCTGATGGGCATCAATGTCACGCCCATCATAGGCCTGCTGTACACGCCTGTACTTATCAGGTAGACACACTCGCACTCTTAACACAAATGATAAAACCTTTATAGTAAGTATGCCCTTGCTCTGCTTATATGTACTCTTGTTGGAGCTATTTGTGGGTAGTATTTAGTTGTTTCCTAAACATATGTCGTATTGTCTTGAGTAATTTAGGTGATGTGAGAGAGCCTTATTTAGATTATATTTTGATAGTGTTCTTTTTTTTGCTAGGTATTTTTTTAGGTTTATTATTAGTATTATATTTTATGTATTTAGTTTCTGCAAGTAGTGTTTGTTTTGTTTTCTGTTACGTCAGTGAAATAAGTAATACTAGGCATCCATGGTTATAAAGATAAGTAGACAGGTAAGGTACCAGTATGCACCAGGGTAGGCAAAATGTTTTTTTGTTGTTTTTGCTTGTTTTGGAGAAATATATCAAAAGAATCACAGTAACTTTGAATGGACAATGGACTTCTATTGCCTGCGGACATTACATCCTGTGGTGCATCAGTTGCCTTTTGATTGTTTGATTTAAGTTTGATTTTGTCGACAAATGGCCCCTACACTCCATAATAATAATATAAACTATATTTATCTCTCTGAAAGGTTTCTAGGCACTAAGTGGATGATGTTCTTGGCCTCAGGAATCTATGCACTCTTTGTATCAACCAATTACTGGGAGAGGTACTACACCTTGGTTCCATCAGCTGTTGCCATTGGTGTGGCCATTGTGCCACTATGGGCTTCCTTAGGAAATTACATCACAAGGTGAGAAACAGGATGTGGAAAGGTGAGGCAGATAAAGATGTTTCATAAGAGACGGAATTCCACTACCCATACCTACTGTAATCACTAACATTGCAGTGTCTTATGTTCCACTATAGTTTAGTTTAAGACTGAACTGTGCCTATAAACAAAATTTTATTTTACATGTTATACAGTTAAAACTGACTGGGCTGATAGCTAGTCATAATGGGGTGGCACCTGGGGTGGCCAATCAGATTAAAGGGGTGGCCTATGCCACTCCAGGCCACTCTTTAGACACTGCAATACAGATGGTCAGAGGCATGTCTATAACCACCTTTTTCCAAACTAAACATAATCAGTAATATCAACTACAAAAAAATAGTGGGTAATCATTTCAGGTAGTCATATCCATAGTAATCGTAATAGTCTTCATAGCCGTAATAGTCAGGAGGGTACGAATAACCTCCTTGGCCACCCTGGACTCTGCCTCTTGTAGGTGGTGGCATGTGGGGAGGCCCGTAATAATAGTACAGTCTATGGTTTTAACTTAAAGATGTTCCAGATATATCACTTAAAACGAGTTAAATTATTGTTATTATTTTTTTTGTAAATGTATTCCCATGTAACCAATGAAGCCATAAACTCATAAAGCACAGAGATCATAAGAGCCTCATACACCAAGGCAGAGAATAGTCATGTGATTGCATGGACATACAGTGAATGCACAGGCGAATCCATACACACCCACACAGGCCTCAAATTAACACACACCTAATTGTACATAATAAGTATGTTTGTTTCACTTAATGTGTTGTTAATTTTTTCTCTCACACAAACACATGAAGGATGGCGCAGCAGTACTATGAGTATGTCAACTATAAGGAAGAGCATGTGCTGGAGCAGAAGAAGCTCCCAAAAGGAGCATGCCATAGCTACATCATTGTCTTCCAGTCAGTCTTCTCTATTATTTTTCATGTGAGTCTTCCATCTTTTGACCACTAATGCTTCAATTCACACTGTTGTTTGTAGTGTTTAAGATTGGAAAAGAAGTTCGTATAGCTGCACAAATTAATGAGCAAAACCCCTTCATCTTTCCTTTTTCAGCTGAGTTTTGTCTTTGCGGAGTTCCCCATGCGCTTTGTCCTCAACAGTTACCTGCAAGACAACCAACACATTCTCTACAATGTCAAGTCCTGTGGTAATGACACATGTTACTTCATCTCCATTGATAGGCAATAGGCCATTTATTAACATGCTAACCAGAACATCTAAAGTTCATATGTTTGTGTTTTCAGCTTATTCTGCTGGTCCCAAGTGGCTAAAAATCAAATAGTGCAGCTTTAAACACTCACCTGTCTATTTCAAAATATACCATTTTCATACCAATTTTGTATTGTATTGTATTGTTGTTATTTAAATTCAAAGTCATCTTTATTGTCAATTGTTAGACATAAAGAAATTGAAATTGTGTTTCTCTCCATGCACATGGTGCAGATAGTAAGAGGACAAAAAGAGAATAGAAAAACAAAGAGAAAAAAAAGCCCATCATCTTCAGCTGAGCTGGCTTTATTGCAGAGCATCACAACATGACCATCATGCGGTTACAGCCTCTTGTAGCTCTGCCATTATTTGCTCTGCATGGTGCTTCTACATGCTCTCACTATCTCAGTGGCACTGGAGCCCTCTATTGATCTTAGACTGCAAGTGTATACAAAAGCCACTTCATAGCACTTCCCCTGGTTTGTTCTCTACTCCTGGTTTTACCAAATGCCAGTTTCATAGGTCTACATGAAGTAGAAGCACATATGTGAGGCTAGTTTATAGTTTCATCCACTTTGCTTTAGAAGGGGGCAAAGTGCTAAAGGAAGCACAAATTGACCTCATAAGGCTGATATGAAACTAGAGAAGTGCAATGTTTTTCCTGCTCAACTTTCGAAGGGATAAAAGATTTTTATGTTACACAAGAATAGATGGAAGAGAACTCTTTGTTCACACCACCACAGATGACCTCTTAATAAAACACAGCTATGATAACTGTTGCTGCTCTATCAGATAGTCATTCAATGTGCATTTTTTTAATCACTTCTATTGAGGTGCTTCAGGTGTGGCTTAAGACTCTGTTGGACTGGACCCTGTTGGTTGTTTCCTATCACCTCCTTTCTAAAGGCTGAACTGTTTTTCTTCCTCTGTCAGGAGCAAACATCAGTGGAGTGATCCCTGGCTTCAACACCACCGTGCTCACCAACCTGCCTCGCTCCATGCTGCTCATACTGGTGGAGAGTGTCCTCATGGGCTTCGCCTTCCTCGCCATGATCATCGTAAGATCCAAACATCACAATACACACACACACACACACCTCTGACTCAGAATTCAATTTGTTCAGGTTGTTTGTTTTGTATTAATCTAATTGTTTTATGTCTGTCCTGCATTTTAAAACTCATGGAAAGAAGGAAATGTAAGCCAGGGAGAATGCTCATTTACTGTGTACTAGATTTGGTATATATACCAAACCAAACGTAAAGCTGTGGAGAAAATAGTGTACACACTAAACTATGTGAGGAAACTAACACCCAGCTGAAACAGTAATCTGCTCCTTGAAAATAGTTAAATACATATATTTTTTTATTTAAAGAACCATCATAAATGTACTTCTCCTACTAGACACCAAGAATCATATAGAATAAAATTGTAAGAGTGGAATGTTAAATGACTTGCTTTTGTATACTGCCTTTCTAGTCTTCTGACCACTCAAAGTGCTTTTACACTACATGTCACATTCACCCATTGACACACTGGTGGCTGAGGCTACCATACAAGGTGCTCTCTGCTATTTAGTAACTATTCACACACACTGACATTGTTGGAACAGCCACCAGGAGCAATTTGAGGTTTAGTATCTTGTTCAGGACACTTTGACATGCAAACAGAGAACACATCGCTTAGTCTGTTCAGACATGCATAGGGCTTGAACTTATCCCAACATGCAGTGGGAAACCAGTCTATCAAAATGGTAATCCATTAGAGATTAAAGCGTCTGAAATTTCAAATCACAATTAGAGAGACCCACATTATCAGTGTTCAGTGTTATCATAACATTATCCAAATGTGCTGAAGATGTCCAAAAAGTATTGATAAGCAGTAGAGCTGGTGCGATTCATTACGTGATCAATTACGGAAATACCTCCATTTGAAGACTGTGCATCGCAATATAGTGAGCTGTACCTGTGCATTGCCTGATCGGAGCATGGATTCCACTGGAGAGCTAAAATGGTTTTTCACAGGAGTACAACCGCTATGCACAGACACTGACTATGCACTGACACACAGACTGAAGTGAAAGTATCCCAAAAAGAAGCAAGACAGCACCAACCCGTTTCCTTGAGTGAAACGTGTTGATTTTGGAAAATTTTACAGTTCGTTTTTTTGAAGTGTGGGTGGTTTTCATGATAATTAAAATTTGAATCTGTAATACTAAGTGCTGGAATTTTACTCTGGTTTATTGTGATACAGGTAACTGTTTGAGCTCTGTAACTCACAGGGAAAAAAAACACTGAAAATAATGCTTAAAAATCCACACCTTCATACAATTTAGAGCAATTTACACGGCTGGTTTGAGAATTGGATTGTTGTAAATTAATAGAAAGTTGTGTTCATGGATTGGCCTATGTAGCTTAGCTTTGTAGTTGAAGTTGCAGGGCTTCAGTGGGATACATGGCGTATTCAGTGCTCAAAAGAACTGCCTTATTTTTCAAAGCAGAGCAAGTACAAAATCTAATTCAAAATGATTCAATAAAAGTGTATTGCTGTTTGTTGCTAACCACAGTTCCTTGTGCTGTGTGGTGCTGCATATCGCCCGACGGAAGAGATTGACCTTCGCAGTATTGGCTGGGGAAACATCTTCCAGCTGCCTTTCAAACACCTGAGAGACTATCGCCTGCGGCTGCTCTGCCCCTTCTTCATCTACAGTGGATTTGAAGTGCTGTTTGCTGTGACGGGATTCTTTCTGGTACTGCACTCTCAGTGAAGCTTGTTGTACAGTAGAATAGCTTTTACTTGCATTGCTTAATTTTCTTAGTGTCTTTGTGTAGTGAAAAATTCAAAACAATCAAACAGATACCAAGCACACGAAGGAGCAGACAGATTATAGTAATAAAGACAGAGGATATGGAAAATAAAAATACTTATGTGATTTATTTCTTTTCCTCTACAGTCCTATGGTGTCTGTGTTTTGGGCCTGAAAAAACTGTGGCTCCTTATACTCGTTTATGGCCTCTCCTGCTCCATCTTTTCCTCCCTCTCCCTTTGCCTCCTACACCTCCAGCGCTGGGTGTGTCTGGCGGGGGGCGCTGCTGTGCATGGGGTGCTGCTTGTGGCTCTCTTGGCGTTGTCTCTACCTGCTGACAAGCCAGATGAGTATGAGGGTCCTCTGCTGGTCATCTCTGTGCTATGGGGCCTCGGCACAGCCCTGAACAAGACGGGCGTCAGCAGTGAGTAACAGCTGTGGTCAAGATTGTATCATAAACTGTAAAAAAAGATGGACGACGCGTCTCCACTTCTTTCCACTGTGTCAGACTGCAGTCACATTATCCCGGATATGGGCATTGCCACCTTGCAAGGATGATGTCATTAAGAGCTGGAGACTGTGAAGTAGCGATCTGGGATGGGGGAGTTCCCACCAAAACACCCATCCAACTAATCAAGAGCTCCATTGAATGTGAGCGCATGGATTGGCTGTCACAGCTGTCAATTGTGGCGGAAAAGCATCCTTTTGTATGATTTGATATCTCCTTAAAATTGAACTGATCATGAAAACAAACACTTGAACAAACTTTATGGCAATGAGAACAGCCTTCAGTGACAGAAACTATCTTTGGGAAAAATGTATTTAGCATATGCTTTATTATTATAGGCCAAACTAAACTTTGAGTTTTTAGTTTGGATTATGTCAATTCACTGACATGGAGGGGTGGAGGGGTGACTCCAGGGGGCAATCCAGATTGAAAAGCCTCACTGTGGGGGAACTGGCATGTTGTCTATCTTTATATACAATCTATGGTTTGTATGCACCCTACGCTTACTTTGTGTACACATGACATGTTAATATGAACTCCTGTGTGTGTGTGTGTGTGTGTGTGTGTGTGTGTGTGTGTGTGTGTGTGTGTCTGTGTCTGTGTCTCAGCTCTGCTCGGTATGCTGTATGCTGAGGACAAAGAACGTCTGGACTATGTCTATACCATCTATCACTGGTGGCAGGCCATCGCCATCTTCATAGTCTACCTCTGGTCGAACCTGCCTATGAGGGTACGATGTGTATGTTTAGAAAAAATGTGAGTCGATAACACCTCTGAGAAAAGTGTAGCCTTTTTACGTCACCCATTTTTGTCTATTTTCCTCAGGCCAAGCTCTCCATCCTGTTGGCCAGTTTATTGCTGGCCTGTTACTGTTATTGGGTGATGGAGCATCGGCTGGCCATGAAAGTGCCTTACAGACTGCCTCGCATCCCACGGCCACGGCACAAGGTAACCAATCACAATCAGTCACAAATGACTGGCTGATTGACCTTAGCAGAGTTATGCTGTCAGCCAAAGATTCAGGTGCAACTTATAAAGCCCAATAAAAAGGTATTCTTTGACATCAAATTGTGTTTCAGAATTTAGAAGCATCATTCAGAAGAATTTAGAAGCATCATATACAGTGCCTATCATAAGTGTTCACCCCCTTTGATGTTTTACCCTTTTATTGCTTTCATAAATCAATCATGGTCAATCAAATTTGGCTCTCTTAACACAAAAATTTATTGGAAAAAACTCTTTAATGTCAAAGTGAAAACAGATTTCTATAAAGTAATGTTAATGAAAGAAAATTATATAAATAAAAATAATTGTTTGCATAATTATTCACCCCCTTTTTAATTTAATGGTCTAATTCAATAGAGGTCCATCAAATTGTTGCCAATAGTTGCACAATTAGTGAAATGAAGATCACCTGAGTGGTGTGGGTGTGTTTCAAGTGATTGAGTTGTAAAACACCTGTGTCTGAAGGGTCCAGAGAGTGGTTGATCAGTATTCCTGGCTACCATTACACCATGAAGACAGAAGAACACTCTAAGCAACTCAGGGAAAGGGTTATTGAGAAGTATAATTCAGGGGATGGTTACAAAAAAATTTCCAAGGCACTGAACATACCCCGGAGTTCAGTGAAATCAATTATCAAGAAATGGAAGGAATATGGCACTTGTGTGAATCTGCCTAGATCAGGCCGCCCTCGTAAACTGAGTGACCGTGCAAGTAGGAGACTAGTGAGAGAAGCCACCAAGACCCCTACAACTACTCTAAAGGAGTTACAAGCTTCAGCTGCTGAGATGGGAGAGACTGTGCATGTAGCAACTGTTGCCCGGGTTCTTCACCGGTCAAAGCTTTATGGGAGAGTGGCAATGAGAAAGCCACTGTTGAAGAAAAGTCATATTAGATCTCGACTAGAGTTTGCCAAAAAGCACATGGAAGACTCCATGGTCAAGTGGAAGAAGATTCTTTGGTCTGATGAGACCAAAATTGAGCTTTTTGGCCATCAGACAAGACGTCATGTTTGGCGGAAACCAAACACTGCACATCACCAAAAACACACCATCCCCAGTGTGAAGCATGGTGGTGGCAGCATCATGCTGTGGGGATGTTTCTCAGCAACTGGACCTGGAAGGCTTGTAAAGTTAGAAGGCAGAATGAATGCTGCAAAATACACTGAAATCCTGGGGGACAATCTTTTTCAGTCTGCAAGAGAACTACGACTTGGGAGAAGATTTATTTTCCAGCAAGACAATGATCCAAAACATACTGCAAAAGCTACACAGGAATGGTTAAAAAAGAACCAAGTAAATGTTCTGGAGTGGCCGAGTCAAAGCCCAGACCTCAATCCTATAGAGAATTTGTGGCTGGACTTGAAAAGGGCTGTTCATGCCCGATACCCGCGCAACCTGACAGAGCTTGAGCAGTTTTGCAAAGAAGAATGGAGCAAAATTGCAGTGGGCAGATGTGCAAGACTGATTGAGACCTATCCACACAGACTCACTGCTGTGATTGCAGCCAAAGGTGCATCTACTAAATACTGACTTGAAGGGGGTGAATAATTATGCAAACAATTATTTTCATTTATATAATTTTATTTCATTAACATTACTTTATAGAAATCTGTTTTCACTTTGACATTAAAGAGTTTTTTCCAATAAATTTTTGTGTTAAAAAAGCTAAATTTTATTGACCATGATTAATTTATGAAAGCAATAAAAGGGTAAAACATCAAAGGGGGTGAATACTTATGATAGGCACTGTATATATATATATATATATATATATAATGATACTTCTTTTCAGCTGAAACAATGAGCTACATCTCATCAAAACGAGCCGCCCTCCAAGCTGGACAGATAATGTCCTCAGTAACTCTCCTGCCTGTGGGCACATGGTGAGAGAGGAGAGGGAGAAGAGAGGCGCTGTGCTGCTGCCAGAGCCATTGAGATTACTCTGAGCAGTGAGTTGCAAAAAGCATCTTAAAAGTCACAGAGTCTAGTGAGCACCAAGTCACCAAGTGTTTGGTGTGTCTGTTCACAAAATGCCCACAATCTGTTTTTTTCTATTTTGTAATTGTGTAAGTGTGCACGCATACTATAGCCTACTCCTTATAGAAAACTCAAGCGGAAAAATTACTGTGTGTGCGTGTACTATACCCTACTCCTTATTAAAAATATCTGCGATTTAAATCTATTTAAACCGCAGTGGTGCAGACTGAGTAAAGCATGTTTTCACTTGCGTCCATTATGTAAATATGCCAGTGGTCTAATGTATAACTGCGGTGGTTATTTTAAAGGCTGTTAAAAATCTAAAAAATAAAACAAAACAAATTAAAATAAACCAATTAAGATAATCGCATGCTACTGTGTTTTTTTAAGTTTAGATTAATGTTTAATATATATGAAATATATATATATATATATATATATATATATATATATATATATATATATTTAATCTCATGGGGCACTGTAAGGACCTAAACATATGCTGTATTCAGAATCTTCACTCTCTGCTGAACAGCCTCAACCTGTCTTAGAAAGGAGAAAAAAAACTTACTATACTATAAGATGTCGTCCATATTATCTGCTGAGAGAATTCATCAGTGTTTTTATTGTTGCTATGTACATTTCCCCAATGCAAATTCAAAACATGCACTGCAGGAATTGTATGATGCCATCAGCAGCAACATCACCAAGAAACCAGATGGAATTTTCATAGTAGCTAGTGACTTTAATCAAACCTCAAATCTGTCTTACCTAAATTCCACCAGCATGTCCAGACCCCCACCAGAGGAAAAATATCCTGAGCCACATCTACAAATATTCCTGTCAGCTACAAAGTCCTCCCACGCCTTTAGTTTGGCCTGTCAGATCATATCTCTCTGCTCCTTCTGCCGACGTATTGTCAGCTGATAAAAAGAGTCAAACCAACAGTTCAAATTGTTAAAGTGTGGACAGATGAAGCCACAGCAGGTCTACAGGACTGTTTTGAGTGCACAGATGGGCAATTGTTCAAAAAAGCTGCCACTCAAGATGACAAGATCAATATTGAAGAATATGCATGTTCTGTGATATCATATATCAGCAAATGTGTTGACAGTGAGATCATTCCCCAACTAGAATGCCTGGATGAATAGGGAGGTGATGGCTCTTCTCAGAGCAAAAAAAGCTGAGGCAGAGGCATACACACGTGGACAAAATTGTTGGTACCCTTCGGTTAATGAAAGAAAAACTCACAATGGTCACAGAAATAACTTGAATCTGACAAAAGTTATAATAAATAAGAATTCTATGAAATTTAACCAATTAAAGTCAGACATTGCTTTTCAACCATGCTTCAACAGAATTATTTAAAAAATAAAATCATGAAACAGGCCTGGACAAAAATGATGATACCCTTAACTTAATATTTTGTTGCACAACCTTTTGAGGCAATCACTGCAATCAAACGATTCCTGTAACTGTCAATGAGACTTCTGCACCTCTCAGCAGGTATTTTGGTCCACTCCTCATGAGCAAACTGCTCCAGTTGTCTCAGGTTTGAAGGGTGCCTTTTCCAGACGGCATGTTTCAGCTCTTTCCAAAGATGCTCAATAGGATTTAGGTCAGGGCTCATAGAAGGCCACTATAGAATAGTCCAATGTTTTCCTCTTAGCCATTCTTGGGTGTTTTTAGCTGTGTGTTGTGTGTTTTGGGTCATTGTCCTGTTACAAGACCCATGACCTGCGACTGAGACCAAGCTTTCTGACACTGGTCAGCACATTTCTCTCTAGAATCCCTTGATAGTTTTGAGATTTCATTGTACCCTGCACAGATTCAAGACACTCTTTGCCAGATGCAGCAAAGCAGCCCCAGAACATAACAGGGCCTCCTCCATGTTTCACAGTAGGGACAGTGTTCTTTTCTTGATATGCTTCATTTTTGCGTCTGTGAACATAGAGCTGATGTGCCTTGGCAAAAAGTTCCATTTTGTCTCATCTGTCCATAGGATATTCTCACAGAAGCTTTGTGGCTTGTCAACATGTAGTTTGGCAAATTCCAGTCTGGCTTTTTATGATTTGTTTTCAACAATGGTGTCCTCCTTGGTCGTCTCCCATTAAGTCCACTTTGGCTCAAACAACGACGGATGGTGCGATCTGACACTGATGTTCCTTGAGCTTGAAGTTCACCTTTAATCTCTTTAGAAGTTTTTCTGAGCTCTTTTGTTACCATTCTTATTATCCGTCTCTTTGATTTGTCATCAATTTTCCTCCTGCGGCCACGTCCAGGGAGGTTGGCTACAGTCCCATGGATCTTAAATTTCTGAATAATATGTGCAACTGTAGTCACAGGAACATCAAGCTGCTTGGAGATGGTCTTATAGCCTTTACCTTTAACATGCTTGTCTATAATTTTCTTTCTAATCTCCTGAGACAACTCTTTCCTTTGCTTCCTCTGGTCCATGTTGATTGTGGTACACACCATGTCACCAAACAGCACAGTGACTACCTGTAGCCCTATATATAGGCCCACTGACTGATTACAAGATTGTAGACACCTGTGATGCTAATTAGTGGACACACCTTGGATTAACATGTCCCTTTGGTCACATTATTTTCAGTCTTTTCTAGGGGTACCATCATTTTTGTCCAGGCCTGTTTCATGAGTTTATTTTTTTAAATAATTCTGTTGAAGCATGGTTGAAAAGTAATGTCTGACTTTGATTGGTTAAATTTCATAGAATTTTTATTTATTATTACTTTTGTCAGATTCAAGTTATTTCTGTGACCATTGTGAGTTTTTCTTTCATTAACCAAAGGGTACCAACAATTTTGTCCACGTGTGTACATCATCGCCTGAGCACGACTGAGAGCTGGCATCAAAGGAGGAGACTGTTCCCTCCTGCCTCAAGACAGCCATCATTGTCCATGTACCTAAAAAGTCTGCTGTGTCTTGTCTTAATATCGCTGTATGGCTCTAATCCTCATCATGATGAAGTGCTCTGAGAAACCGGTTCTCCAGCACATCAAAGACAGCATCCCTGCCAACGTGGATCCTCAACAGTATGCTTTCAGAACCAACACATCAACAGAGGACGCCATATCTACTGCTCTTCACTCAGTCTTCTCTCACCTGGAGAATAAGAACAGCTACATTAGGATGCCTTGTTGACTTCAGCTCAGCCTTCAACACAATCTCTCCCATGAAGTTGATTGGAAAACTTAACACACTGGGCTTCAGTACAATGGATACTGGACTTCCTCACATGCAGACCCTCAATTTGAATTGACCATCACACCTCCTCTACATTAGTGCTCAACATCAGAGCCCCCAAGGGTGTGTGCTTAGCTCCCTCCTATTCATACTGTACACCTGTGACTGCACTCCCAGACATCAGGAGAACTCTTGTGAAGTATGCAGATGACACCACCATCATCGGCCGTATTATAAACAACGACGAGTTCATACCGGGAGGAAATCAACAATTTTGCAGAGTGGTGCACAGAGAACAGCCTACTGCTCATTGTCAGTAAAACCAAGGAGCTGATTGTTGATTTTTGAAAGAACGAGGCAAAGACACACACCCCTGTCTACATCAGTAGAGGTGTCTGCACAGAGCCCAAAGGATACTGACCCCAGCCACAGTCTGTTCACCCTGCTGCCACCTGGAAAAAGATGCATAAGTATCCACTGCAGAACCACCAGACTACGGAGCAGCTTCTTTCCCTGGGCTTTGAGACTCCTCAACTCCTCCTTCAACACCAAAAAGACGTAGCAGGATTTAGGATCAACTTTAATTTCATTTATTCTTTAACCACATTTAAGACAAATGACAATTAATCTACCTTGCACCTTGTATATTCAGCTCAAAATTCATCATAATTGCTAATTTTACACAAATGTAGTGGATTGCCTTGGCGCGGTCTTTACATTTTCCCTCTGAGGAACTCCAGAGCTCAACGCCCCCTGGGCAAGTGGGGGACATGTCAAAAGACAATGTTTTATGGACCCAAAACATTTAACAGAGGGTTGTTAATTAACTTTACTGAGATTTCCTGTGGGCATCTGCAAACACGTTCTGCTTTTAAGCCACAGGAAATGTCAGTACTTGACCCTTTCCATCGCGAGTTGCAGTGGGAGATAGGTATTCTTGAGGCCCCATCCAGCATACAACAGGATGTAAGACATCTGCATGACCTCCTGGGGTCACTCAGGCATACAAAGCAACAGTCATTCATTGCCCCCCCCTTTGAGATGACAAAGGCAGGACATGTTGTAAATTCATTATGCATTCTTGTGTTGAGACTAACATCTGACAGAATCGCTTGGACCAAGGTTGCGAGTTAAGTTTAACTTAATTCCCTAATCTTTCTCTTTGTAGGTAAGAGTTTGTCTATGTGCTTTGATGAGGACCAACTCCCATTCTTATATCATTTAATTTGAATGAGTTAGGTAAAAGCACGGTTTATTCCCTTTTTGTGATGGAGCCGCACCCCATATTCATAGATAAAAACCTAGTGAGCTTCTCTTCAGGCTTCTTCTGCTTCTTCTAGTGCTTCTTCTTCTAGTGCTTCTTTTCGTTTCCTTTTGCTTCTTTCTGCGCTCCCTTTTACCGCGGCGCTTCTTCCGAGTTCTGTCAACTCTGCCACGGATCTAGAAGAAAACACCTGCTGCACAAACTATCAGCATCCGTTGCCTGCCCTTAAGGACTTTGTTTAAAGACTTTCACCAGTTCGCCGAAGCGAACACTGAGGCCAGTTAAAGACCGCCATACACCGACTCCACCTGCCCGGCTGCCGCCGCCTTTCAGTGGGTCACCTCGTCTGGAAGACGCGCAGCAGCTCTCCCCTGGAGTGACGCGAGGACCTGGACCTCCCCGGAGAAGTCTAATCAAGTCGGCAAAAGTAGGCAGAATAACATTTTCTAGTGATCAGAGTTGATGTCGTATAGCGAAGCTTTAATGCCAAATTTATAAATTCTAATTCACCGTTCAGTGCGCATCCACGCTTTAGACGGTCACGTATTTCCACCCACTATCATCCATAATTAATCATTTACATCACCTGAACATACACCACTTAGGTTCCCTTTCATTTGTTCACTGCCCTTTATATGTCATACTACTTCCTGTATTTACTCATCATTTTATTAGTCTAACTAAATTATTTTCATTTATCGCCAAGTCATTGTCTGTGGATAATATTTCATGAGAGAAACAAGATCAATGTATACAGGATAAACGGTACAGATTGTGAGATTGATTAAAGTGATGACATGTTTTAACACTCATTTAAGATTTAATTTTCTCCTGAATGGAAAATGGTGCCCCTTTTACTTTAACGAGTGCAAAATCCAAATTCTAAGGTAGTTATGGGGGGGTAGGTGTGTGCTCTATGTTGAATAAGAACTGGCATAACAGTCATAATATTAAACTACTATCCTGTTCCTGCTCACCTGATGTCAAGCTACAATCAACAGCTACTGTATATATCAAATGCAGACTGCGCTTTTTAAGGAGGGACTTCACATCAGTCATTATCATAGCGGTCTACATCCCTCCACAAAAAAATACAGTACTGCCCTACCTTATCTCTGCAAAGACCTGAACAACTTACAGACCAGTAATATGTCTAATATGTCATATTGACTGAACCACAGAGGAAATGAGGACACTGGATCATTGTTATACAGGATTCAAAAGTGGCTACAGAGCAGATTCCCTTCCCTCACTCAACAAAACTAAGCATCGGAACCATTCTGTAGAGATCAAAGTATTATGTAAACAAACTCCGGTCCAGAAATGGTCAGACCAATCAGAAGCCACCCTGCAGTCTGCACAACATGATGCCGTCTGAAGCATGCCCCAGGACACCACCACCATCGTCACTGATGACATAAATGACACTGAGTCTGTGCTGGATTTAATCTGTAAAACTACAGAGGCAACTGAACCAAAAGTGCTGTCAAATCATTTCATAGTCAGAAATCAGGGATTACCAGAACCATCCGGTATGAAAACAGACGCACTGCAGTTTACAAAGTAGGACTGCAATCTGGAAACATGGACAGCAGCCTACAATGTAAGAAGAGCAGTAAAAAAAAAAGCAAAAAGGAACTACAGAAAGAAAGAGGAACTTCAATTCCAGGAAAGCAATCCCAGAGGCATGTGTCGAGGTCTAAGGAAATGACAGATTGCAAACTTGCACCCCGCTCCTTGTCAAGTGTCCTTAGCAGGTGAGTTAAACAATTTTTATGCTCATTTTGAGGCCATCAGTAGTCAACAAGCAGAAGCAGCTGAAGCAGAGATAATGGATTGGTGGGTGCTCCTCTGACACCTGTCTCCCTCTCTGAGCATGATGTCCCGAGGCTTTCAAACATGTGAACACCAAGAAAGCAGCCTGACTAGATGTTATCAATGAGCTTGTCCTCTAACAATGTGCTGACCAACTAGCACCACTGTCCAAAACAATATTCAATGGGTCATTGGCTCAGTCTGTCAGATATGATAATGACGGCACATGTAGATTCAGCAGCCTGTAGCTCCTTAAATATTTGCTTCTCTTTTTGCTGTATTTTTATAATTTTTCTACGATAGAAAAGCACTTATCATAATCGAAAAGTTGTGTGGGATCTCCACCATACAGCATACTCCGAGTGACCAGTCAGATCAGAGGGGGAAAATGAAACTGAAAGCGCCGGACGAAGAGAGGGAGGAGGCTGACCCGACTTGGACCGAGAGCTGTTCCTCTACTAAGCCTTCTAATAGCTAATGTCCGGTTGCAGGAGAGTCAGGTGGATGGGGTGTGATTGAGGATCAGGACACAAGACTCTGATGCAAATTCAAAAATTGCACTAAAAGAATTGAATAATGCCATCAGCAGCAACATGCCCAAGAAACTGGATGAAACCTTTATAGTAGCTGCTGATTTTATCAACTCATCCTTCAATGCCAAAGATATAGCAGGATCAAGGACAAATAGTAATTTCATTTTTTTTTTAATTTCTTTGTTTAAAAGATGACTAATAAATCTACTTTCTACCTAGTTCACCAGTCCACCATCATTCCTGTGCTCACGGAAAACAAAACCAACCTGCCTGAATGACTATTACCCCACCTCACCTCTGTTTCGAAGTGCTTTGAACGACTGGTTAAGGATTTCATCTGCTCCTCACTAACCACCACTACCACAGTTAGACTACCATCCCAACCCCAGGTGTGGGCAGAGGACATTCTACCTTCAGGATACAGGGCCTCTTAATGAAGAAAAAATCTCTTGAGTATTGAAGCGCAAAATATGACAACAGAGACCTTGGACTGTCGAGCAGCTGAAATTGTATATCAAGCAAAAATGGAAAAGAATTTCTCTTTAATTCAGAGTGCGTGCATGTTAAAAAAAACAATAAAGTTGATCAGTTTATTTTGATAATCATAAAAGACACGCTGCGTCCCCTGAAGAGACTTATCACATACATCTACAACTGTTGAGGGATAAATTACACAATAAAGCCACAGGCATATTTCCATTACAACAGAGGTGCTGAGTTTATCATTATTTCTTTCTTTATGTGTTCAGGAGTGAACATGATGAAAGAGCGCTTACGGGAGCAGCAAATTATTGTCTTTGTATTCAATTAAATACAGGTTGAAAAGGATTTGCAAATCATTACATTCTGTTCTTCTTTATATTTATATTTTGAAATTGATGTTGTACCTTGGGCATTTATCCAAAACAAGATCTATAATGCTGGCCAGAAGCAGAACAAAGTTTTAGGTGGTGTGTTCTATATGTCAGAAACAAATATTCTCATGGCCATGACCATCTTCTTTTATCTGAATTATTTACTGTTTGAGCTTAATGTATTTATTTCTTGGCATATTTAATTCTGCTGTGAAGTTGTTTCATTAATGTTAAACATGAGCTTGATTACATGTAGAACCAAAACTAGGGCCCCCTCTGCAAGCCAGATCTGGGAGGGGAGCATGCCGATGACCATGGGGCCCAGTTGGGCACAGCCAGATGGAACTATGTGGATCTTTTAACAGAGATCTTGTGTGGGGTGAGATTTTCAGTCCTGCAAATAGTGATGTCCTGCGCTCTAACAAGCGTTTATAAAAATGAAATTTTTTTTTTTAAGAAACTCCTTTAGCTGCGCGAGTCAATAGAGTCTTATTACAGCCAGATTTTTATTGCAAAACCCTTTACTGGTGACAAAAAGGTGAGTAAGCACATTTTGATTTAAGAGCAGCTCACTTTTTCTCCTCAGTTACAAATATAATGAATATTTTTGTGTCTGCAGGTCAAGGGCTACCGCTACCTAGAAGAGGATAACTCAGATGAGTCGGATTCAGAGAGAAGTGAGGAAGATGATAAGGAGGAGAATGAGGACGAAGAGAATGGGGCAGCAGAGGACAGAGAGGAAGGAAGTCAAGACACAGGGGTCCAGGAATCACCCAGAGCCAGGGGGAGAGGTGCTGAGGGTCACTGCTGCAGACGGGAAGGTGCTCTTGTGATGGAGGGAGGGAGGGAAACGCGTTAGGTAAGGTGAGAGCGGAGAAAAAGGAGGACAAATGAGGAGATGCCAGTTAGAGTACTGGGTGCTGTTGCACTCATGACTCAATTTATATATATTTAACAGACAGTTATATATAATGTAACTACAACATTTTTCTGCCAAAACTTAAAATGAAAAGCTCTAATCACCTATACATAACATAATATATTTACAACAGTGATCCAGAAGAAAGGGTACAGTACAGTGTTCAAAGTTTGTGGCTCATATTTGCCAATCTGCCAATAATTATAGGGACAGAGCAGCAGCTCCTTCTGTGCTTCATTAAGTAGAAAACATTTACATAACAAAAAAAAAGAGAGCACTTATCTGGTAAGAAAGAACTGAAAGTGAGAGAAAAACAGAATGAGGAATTGATTTTCTAAGTTTATTTTCAGGTTGAAGTGTGTTTTGATAGTGATTTTTTAGAGAGCTTAATCCTTCTGGATGTTAACAGTGTGAGCAGCCTTGGCAATATTTGTTCTTTTGTCTTTGTTTACTTTTAACTCCTTCATTTATGCACATTTCTTTGAGAAAACAACCCAACTCAAGTTATTATTAGAAGCTCAGGCATGTATCTGTTGCCGGATGTATCTCTGTTATGGGAGGAGTGAAACAGGCTTTTTTGCAGAAGTTTAACATGAATGTATATTTCTGTTTTGAGATAGTTCAATATACATGACATCTATAACACGTATGTCCGAAGAGGGATCCCTTCTCAGCTGCTCTTCCTGAGGTGTCTACCATTTTTCCCCCATTAAAGGGTTTTCGATTTGAGGGTCAGAGGGATGTTATTTGCTGTAAGCCCACTGAGACAAACTGATTTGTGATAATGTGCTTTATAAATAACATTGACTTGACTTAACTTGGCAATAGGTACTTGTGATCATTAATGTATGGCCAATGCCAATAAGGCATGCATTGTCCTAAAAGTGGCCTCAGGAATAAAATTATGCGACTGTAACTGTGGACTATATAAATAATAAAGTATTTGTCAACACAACTATAAAAAAGATTCAAGAGTTCAGCTTGTGTAGCTGAGTACAATTACATGCACAAAATATTGTGGTTTTTGCCCTCAGTCCAAAAGGGCAGAATTCCTATTGAGTTGTTTTCAGGCTAATGAAAATGTTAACGTGCCCTAACATTTTATTCATTCATTGTTTGTAACCTCTTGTCCTCGGTCACGGTGTCCTCGCGCGGGGACTAGAGCCAATCCCAGCTGACACTGGGCGAAAAGCGGGGTACACCCTGGACAGGTCGCCAGATTATTGGAGGGCCAACACATAGACAACTTTTCATGCTCACAATCACACCCACAGGCAAATTAGACACCAATCAACCTGACCTGCATCTCTTTGGAATGTGGGAGGAAGCTGGAGAACCCGGAGAGAACTCACACAGGCACCAAGAGAACATGCAAACTCCGCACAGAAGGGCCCTGCCTACGGACCGAACCTTGTTCCAACCCAGGGACCCTCTTGCTGTGAAGCTACAGTGCTAACCACAACACCACCATGCCGCCCAACATTTTATTCATGTCAAAATATTGATAAGTAGGATAACTGGCGTCACAAGTCATTTTGCTTGTAATGCAGCAAGATAGTATTTTTCAAAGTTTTCCAGGGAGGGACTTGTGCGAACACAGCTTCTCTCAACCAGCTTCTGTGTCATTGTGATAGTTGTACAAATTAAAAAACTCATTGATATCCAAGTCTTTAATATTCTTTAAAAGTATGTGTTTTTCTTCTGCAGAAATGTGGCCTTTTCTTTTGGGCATGCATATTTACACTTCCCCAACAAACTTTTTGCTTTTTTGTTTGCGCGCAACACATCCATGTCAATGCACAGAAGTAACTACAAACAGGCAAGAGGCTGTGTGTTGCAAACTGCAGCTAACATCCAACTTTACATATTCTGAATGCACTGTACAAATGTCCAAAGAATGCTCCTAAAACCCGAATAACACTGAAATGTCCCCCAAATTAAACTGAAAATGCTACATTTGGAGAAAGGCCTGATTCAGAAAATCCAAAGGGAATATGCTATTTACATGACCTGGGTCTGTGTAATGGTTATTAGTTGAATTTTCCACATCAAAAATAGAAATAGAAATTGATCACTTCAAGCAAAACACACCAGAGCCACATCCTGGAAATCTCCAAAAGGACCTAGCTTAAAAGCCTGGCTTGCAGGCCTGTCACACTCTATTGCCGTTGAAAAACTTAGATTTATAATTATAGGTAAATTTTCTACTTTGTACCTTTGATAAGATATGTGTTTTATGAAATTTCAAGAAGGGGAGAAGGCTACAGAAGTCTGCTTGTCTAATTGTATCAATAATTGTAAAGGTAGCAATTTGATTCCCTGATTTAGACCTTTGAAAACGCTCAATGTCTTGGGGTATTATCTATCTACCTGTCTCAGTGATATTATTAAGATGAAACCGTGCTATGAGTGTTCTGTATTGTGCCTTGTTTTCAGTTTTTTGTTGTTTTTTTTTGCTGTACAAAAAACTCCCGAATTAAAATACTTAGAAAATTGAAAAAATTGGATTAAATTTTCTAAAACTGCATTTTTCATTTGTCAAATCAATGTAGAATTAAGATTTTGAAGTCGTTCTTCTAATTATCTATTTGTGAAATGTTGGAATAGGAAAACGGAAAATTGGGAAATAGTAAATCTGTATAGTAAATCTAGTAAATCTGTAAATAGTAAATCTGTTCTGTATAGATGCTCCAGCAGCTTCATGATAATAGTTATCATCTATTTTTGTTATTGCCATTTTGTTTAATATTTATCTTTTTCTGTTTGTTTTACGGCCCTGCGATAGTCTGGCGACCTGTCCAGAGTGTACCCCGCCTTCTGCCCAATGACAGCTGGGATTGGCTCCAGCCCCCCCGCGAACCTTACGAGGACAAGCGGTTACAGAAAATGAATGAATGAATGAATGTTTGTTTTACATGTTCAAAACACTCATCCATCCATCCATCCATCCATCTGAGCTGATTAAATAAAATCTCTCTCTTTGTCATCAGGTCTCTTGCATGCTCCCTGACTGTGCAGCTGCTCCATGCAGACCCTCACATCTCAACTCAGGACATTCCCTCAGCCTTCCTCTGCATCAAGCACTCAGCATTTCCAACTGTTTTGATAAACATTTTTCAGTACAAGCTTCTTCATTATTTAGCTGTTGACTGATATATTTGCACAGGTGCAAAGGGGACAAACAAAAAATACAATTTTAGAAAATTGAGTCTAATTTTCTATAAAAACTGATAAGTGATAAGTGTTACACAGACTGAACTGTATCAAATGTGTTATTTTGCCATTTTAAGAAAAATAGTGGAATATATATGTTGTCCTGGTCTCAGTAACAATGTTAACTTGCTGCAGGTATTATGTTGAACATGGGTGGTTGAATAGTAAAAGACATTTTTCTTTGACCTTGCTAAAAAAACATGAGGAAGGATCTGAAGGACAATTCATGAGGACATATGCTGTGTATGAGTGACAATGTGCGAGCATGAACCGCTACATTATTTTTGAGTCACTTAAGTGTCGCTCAAGCAGTTTCTGCTACTTGTCCCAAAGCACTAGGGGTGATAAAATTAATTGTTTCTAAGATGCACCGCAATACGAACATGGATGATTCTGCACTGATGCAGTAACAGCACATAATCAATCGATTATGTGCTGTCACTGCACTGTCACATGCAGTATTTCCTCTGCAATGTTACAAGCTTGGCGGCACGCCAAGGAGATCCCCGTGCCAGGCGCTGCTGCTGTATTTTTTGTCCTTAGGAGGTAGAAGCTTATTTACTAATCCTCCCAAGACTCCTGTTTTTCACTCCCCTGTCCAGGTGTCCTCCCAACGACACATTTATCCCATATTATAGAGCCCTTGACATCGAGGCTTAATGTCCACGGGGGGGCCAAGGGTCACATCCGCCCAAATAGCCTATACTTCTCGGTATACGTCTCAGTGCTGATGTACTGTGGGTAACCTCACTTCCGGTGCATCTTTGTCTGTGCCTCTGGTAGCGTCTCTGAGCTGCTCCTACGAGCAATTCCCAGCTAATCTTTTAACTTGTTCCTTACTTCGACTGCTTTTTATTTGTCTGTGACTGAAAGCTCACAGAAGTTTTATTTAATCACTCACAGTTGTCTCCTCCTCTCAGCGGTTTTTCTTGTTTATTCACAACCGCTTACTCACTGTTAGCCCGTTAGCTTCTTTAGCATTAGCTCTGGTTAGCGATGGCTTCTCCCTGCTCCTCTCCCTCTTCTGCTCTCTCCTGCTCAGTGTGTCAGATGTTTAGTTACTCCTCTGCCTCCTTAAGTGATAGTGGTACCTGTAACAAGTGTAGTTTATTTGCTGCGCTGGAGGCGAGGCTTAGTGATCTGGAAGCACAGCTCCGCACCGTGGAGAGATAGATAGATAGATAGATAGATAGATAGATTTTATTGATCTCAAAACTGAGAAATTGGGGTATAGCAGCGCCATACAGTATGAATAAAAAGAATAAAGAGCAAACAATATTAATAGAATATAAAAGGAATATGCTTAAAAAAACTTAAAACTAAGAAACTATACATATATACATATATACAAGTGTAAAGTGCGGAACAGTATCTGAACAAATAAAAATAAAGTCAGCAGTGTAGAGTGACATGGAGCTAAGACCAGAGTTTAAAGAGCAGACAGAGAACTCACCTCTGTCTGCTCTTTATTGTACAGATGAATGGCTTGTGGCAGGAAAGATTTCCTGTATCTGTCCTTTCGACAGCGAAGCTGAATCAGTCTGTTGGAGAAGGTGCTCCGCTGTCGGTCCAGTGTGTGGTGGAGGGGGTGCTCAGCATTGTTCATGATAGCGAGCAGTTTTTTAAGTGTCCTCCTCTCCACCACAGTCTCCACGGTCTCCAGCCTGAAACCCACCACAGAGCTAGCTTTCTTTATAAAAAAAAAACCACTCTGTCACCGCAAGTTTTTTCTCCATTTAGGAGGGCTCTATCTGCTCGGTAGCACATTAGCTGCTCCAGTTACACGGCAGAGTTTGGGACGTTGTCATTTAGCCTTGTTTCAGTGAAAACAAGAATACAGCAGTCACTCATGTCGCACCGTGCAGACCTCAGCAGTTGTATTTGGCCCATTTTGTTGTCCAGAGCTTGCACATTGGCTAGGTTGGGCGAGTGGTTGGGATAGCTGGCCCAGATGCCCCACTCTTGCCTCTCTTCGGGTCCCTCTCAAACCACTTGCGACATCTCCTGTTGCCACATAATCACTCGTTCTTTCACCGTCGCTCAAGCATAGAACTCACCCCTCCTCCCCCTCAGGCGATTGTTGAGACGACCTGATCGAGTCCTGTGACTGGAGCATGGCGGCAGCGTGGAGACGGGAGACACTGCTGCTTAGCTTGGCCTCTGTTTGTTTCCTTTTGTGCTTTGGTTATGCCACACACCCTCTCTCTTTGCATGCTGTTCCTTGGCCTGCTGCTTGCCGCTTGCCACAACAATGGCTGAAGACCACAATGCTATGGCTGGCATGATTTGGGCCACAATGTAGCTTGGGAGTTTGTTTAAATTGTTAACTCAATTTTACTGGTCATTAAACCTGTGAGGTTACCTCCCTTATGTTTTGTTTCAATTTTTTTCTTTTTTGTTTCTTTCTTTTCATGTGGTTCATGGTTTATTTTATATTAAGTCTCTTTTGAATAGTCTCCTTTTTGTGCTTCTTCTTCTTTTGGCAACTTATACATGCTGTTAAGTTTTGATTATTTTGAGCAATTTGCCATTTTGTTCACGAGTGGCTGGGATGACCTTATTTTTTTTGGGATCCCTTCACACCCCTTCCTGACGCATCTCCCCCACTGGTGGAGCTGGTGGTCGAAGAGCAGAGGGTGATGACTGTTATATTATTATAATCATACCAATTTACTATATTATTTCATTAATATACAATCATTGCTTATATATACTTATTATGATATATTTAATGCATTGACACCGCCTTTTTCTTCTCTTTGACACACATCACATATACTACTCCTTACCCCCACAAACAAACCTCTGTAGAACCAGTAACTACAGTACAGTAAAGTACTACAGAGCCCCTCTGGTGACATTTATTAAAAAAAAAGAAAAAGAAAAAAAAGATATATATCCTGCGTGGCTACAAAATAATTAAATGGTGGCCACGAGATAATAAGTTTGGGTTTCGTGAGATGAAAACGGACTAAAATCACCAGTGGCCAGTTTGTTTAAAGATGAGGCAATTTGGCAGTAAAAATGTAGGCTTGCTTATAAATGATAAAGTTCTGTCGGCCCATTTTTTAAAGAAGCAATACAAATTTGGTGTAATCTGAAAGAAGCCTTTATATAGGCTACCAAGTTAAAAGCTTGGGCAAAATAATGCCGAAATACTCTTATTTAATGGATAAAAGGAGACTGACGGTAGTGATAGACTGTTAGTTTATACCACAGCGCATTGGTCATGGCAGTGCCAGTTGCCAAACAAAAAAAAACCAAAAAACCCAGCAACAAAAAAAAAAGATCATTGATTTAACCATGCAAGAGAATACAGTATATACACATTCTACTTCAACTGCTGCAAATTACTGTCTGAAGTATAAATCATGATTTACAAATATCTCTCTGTCCTCCACTTCTGTTCAGTACTACGGACAGCTCCATACTACCCTCTTTCATTTAGTATTTCCATCAAAGACATGTCTGGCTTCACCTAGATGTAAGCTTTGATCAGTCATTGCATATTATTAACATTACATTTGCCATGGCAATAATAACAAAGGTTGACTATATAAAAGTAGACTATAATAACCTTTACTCATAATTAATAAACAGCATCAATCTAAAAGTTACAGCTTTCAAAGTGACAACCATCTCACTACCGAAGTTGAATTATCGTTGCATTTGTACGTCATCTAATACATTTGTCCAATTTACCTTTTATACATATTTATCAGATAATTAGATTTTAGGAACCACAAGTATTCCTGCATTTTTAGACCGCAGTGCTCTGGAAGGATAATTAGGAACTATGAGCTCTGAAGACCATTCAGAGCTTTATAAGTGAGGAGAAGGATTTCAAATTCAATTCTGGATTTTACAGGGAACCAGTTGGAAAGTCATTAGAGAGTTGTTGGAGCAACCTGATAATAGAGAATTACAATAATCCAGCCTAGAAGTAACAAATACGTGCACTAATTTTTCTGTGTCTTTTTGAGACAGGATATGCTTATTTTTTTTATTATGAAAGTGAAAGAATGCAGTCCTTTTAAAATGTGTTTCATATGAAAGGGAAAAGACCAATCTTTAAACAAATATAACTCCAAGTTCCTCGCAGTTGTGCTGGAGGCCAAGGCAATGGCATCTAGAGAAACTACATCCTTAGCAAAAGAGTTTCTGAGGTGTTTGGGGTACAAGTACAATAACTTTGGTTTTGTCTGAATTTAAGATCAGAAAATTGTGGCTCATCCAGGCATTTATGTCCTGAAGACATGCTTCTAGTTTAGGTAACTGATCAGTTTCCTCTGGCTTCATCTGTAAGTACAATTGCGTATCATCTGTATAACAATGGGTGAAGCCTTGAAACTGAGAAGAATGATGATTGTTCAGAGATCACATTTATCAATACCTGACCATTCCTACGCTGAAATTGGCGAGATTGGAAAATTTCATGAATCACACGTGAATCCCATGGTAGGATCATTTCTGCGATCGAATCTGTGCTGGTTAGCACATTATACTGACATGATGGCCAAGGTGCCAGACCATAAACAGCCTGATCCAAGAGGAAGCTAAGAAAATCAAAGATACAGTTTCATTCACTTTCACTGGCAACATTGTTTACACAAAGTTATTAACAATCCTTAAGACCACACCTTAAATATTTATTTTAAGTTTCAGGAAACTTTGTGATTGGAAGTAATAAGTAACCAGCAAACTTGGCCATATAGAAAAGGATAGTAATGGTATGGATAGTTTTAAGGTTTCGGGCAGACGGATCTTGACATTTCTCTGTGCTTACACTGAGAAAACGAAGTATCACACCATTTTAACAAAAAGATATATAAAAACATTCATGTGGCCTTAAACTATCCACTGCTGACTAATGATACTGTTGACCACAGGTGAGGTACATAAGCCAGCTCTGAAATGGGTCCACAAAGTCCTGCAGTATGAACAGTTTTCTTACTGACTCCATCCGTTCCTCAGGTGATCATGCTAAAACTCCTCAATATTTCATCTGCAAAAGGCATCTGTGGCAAGTGGAAGATGACCTCCTACTGCTGATGCTGTGTGCACCAGACATGTAGGATAGAGTGACTCCAGAGCTGACTACACTACTTCCTCTCTCATCATATCTACCTCTGTTCCACAGAAACACACTTATATAAACACACACACACACACACACACACACACACACACACACACACACTCTCTCTCAGCTGTCCACAGAGACGTGAAGGTGTACAAGCTGTGTGACTCACGCTCCACTCTCTACTCGGATGGAGCGGATGTTGGACAGGCACTCGGAGGTGAACTCTAGACACTTGCCCTGGAAATGTTCCTGCTCAAAAAACAGTCACTTGCACACAGGGGAAGACAGGACATGCGTGGGTGCTTACAGTATGTGTGTGTAAATTCAACTAAAAAATAAAGGGGCAGTACCCATGGGAAGTACATGGGTGAGGTTTCATTGGATTTATTATATCTATTCCTCGCAAAATAAAACAAGAAACACAAAGAACATTAATGAGAGAGGGAGCGTAAACTAGCATGTATGAGTATTGGCAAATTTAGATTTATTGGACAACAAAATTATTTTCTTAAAATGTGAACTTAAATTATGGCTGTCATGGCATTAATGCGTTAATCACAATAAGATTGAAGTCAGGGCATAACACCGGGGGACATTCCTGTCTTTAAGAGGCCGTACCAGGCTGAGTTTTAAAGCTACAGTGATGATATCATATCATATGACTAGAAGACCTGAGGAATCCAACCATGTACCAACCTTGTCATAATGCTCCAAAGTTAGGCTAAATTTTGGTGACAGGGTCATTTCACTTTTCACATGCTTACATTGGTCAAGTAGCTTTTTCTAAATCCTAAATTCTAACTTCCTATTACAGTCTGCAGTATTAAGCTCTGTTAAACAGCACACACTCTCACAATGTTGTTTGAAATAATACAGAACGTTAAAATAAAAGTGAAAATGAAAGCCCATTTAGACCACATGATTTTTTTGTGTTTTTGTGTGTGATTACCATATTATGCAAAAATATTATTAAACACTTCCTGATTGCAGATTCTACAATCTGATAATTTGTTGTTTTTTATTGATTCATAAGGAGATGTTTTTTGTGTGTGTGTTAAATGATGTTAGCCAGGACAATTAACAAATAGGCCTCATGAAAAGAATAATTTCATACATGCCTCAGAACTATGAAGATTTTTATTTTGAGGGCTGACAAAGGATTTCCAGTATTCCTATAACTGTTACCACCTTGACTCAGGGTTGGCGTGGACCTCCCATGCAATTGTCTATGCTCATGTTTGTGCATAAAAACAGTTTGTGCGTACACAATGAGCCTGCTGCAGCCGCTCAGCTCTCTCTGTCTGTCAATTTTCACTTTCAATGTTAATTTAATTCTCTGCCTCTCTCTGTCTTACTGTGTAAGTCTCTCTGTGTGCCTTTTCCTCTCTCCCTCTCTGCCTCTCTGTCTCACTCTCTCCCTCTGTCTGTTTGTTTCTCTCTGTCTCTGTCTCTCTTTCCCTCTGTCTCTCCCTCTCTCTCTCTTTGTAACCGTAGGCGGCCTGTCGACTCAGCAGATCATATAGAGCGCAGTCACAGAGGTGAGGGTGGGGGATGCAGGGCTGTTGTTGGTCTATTCGTATAGGTCAGCAGTGCCATCGTATAGAGTAACAATGGTCGGGGCTATAGGCAGAGAATGACAAGGATTTGGAAAGCCATCCGGGAAGCCTGTTAATGATGGCTCTCAAAGTTGAGAAAATTGGGACAGATGAATGCAATTAATAATTAAAGCTGCAAGTAGCGATGAACGGGCCCCCACACCTCAGGCATGCCGGGGCTTCTGGCAGGATGCCAACTGATGCAACTGTGTCTCTCTGAGAATGGGGAACACTCCACGCGGCGGTGAATTAGTGTTTCCTCCATCTAGTGTTGAGGCTGGAGATGCCTGTGTTTTTTTGTTGCAGAATGGTGGAGCTATAACCAAATATTGACATGTAGATGTCTTTATGCTGTGACACTTCAGCAGGATGGGAAGTTTGAGACAGATTGGACCATGCAAAGTCAAATGACAGCAGCTTCCTGTGTTATTATGGGATATTACCAATATATAGCTGACAGTCAGTGTAAATGGACTATGGTAAATGGACTATTCTTGTATAGTGCTTTTCTAGTCTTATTGACCACTCAAAGCGCTTTAACATTAGTCATGTCAAGTCAAGTCAATTTTATTTAAAGAGCCCATTATCACAAAACATGGTTTGCCTCAGAGGGCTTTACAGTATACGACATCCCTCTGCCCATCACCCAAGGAAAAACTCCTGAAAAAGAACCCCTGCAACAGGGAATATAAAAGGAAGAAACCTCAGGAAGAGCGGTAGAGGATGATGAGGGACCCCTCTTCCAGGACGGACAGACATGCAATAGATGGCGTAAATAACTAATGAAATACAATCATGGCAAAAAGGAAAGAGAAAGAGAAAGGGGAGGAGAGGGGGAGAGAGGCACAACAATAATAGAAACAGATGCATGTCATATTACAATAACGACAAGTGTGAAATTATTAATTGCACTCTATGATGATGTTGAGGGTGATGACAAGAGTCTCATGCGTATATTGATAGGGAGATGTCCAAAGGCAAGATCACAGCATCGGCGCAACCAGGACCAGACCACGCTCAGGGCGAACAGGGGGTACAGTATCAGTACAGCCACAGCACGAGCACAACCAAAGGCAAGGTTGCAGCATCAGCACAGCTATCACCACGGCTAGGCACAGCCAAGGTTATGGCCAGGATCCAGGAAAATTCAGAAATAAGGGAGCAGGAATGCTCCCGAGAGGCAACGGGATTAGCGTAGTGCAGTTCAACAGACCCAGGCTCTGTAATCGCGAGCCCCAGGTCGTGACAGTACCACATGGTTATCACAGATGTAAGGCTAAGCTAAACTACTGAGGCTAAGCTAGGCTTGCAAACGGCAATGCAGTAAACAGACATGCATGATTTTCCGATGGTGGCATTGAGAGAAGGAAAAGGAGCTCAGCGTATCATAGGAAGTCCCCCGGCAGGTTAAACCTATGTCAGCCTAACTATGGGCTGGTCCAGGAAACCGAGAAATATGATCCCTTTTCTTGCTTCCTGTTAGAACACGAGCAGCAGCATTCTGCACCAGTTGGAGAGACCTAAGAGATTTGTTGGGGCAACCAAATAATAGGGAGTTACAGTAATCCAGCCTAGAGGTGACAAATGCATGGACTAATTTTTCAGCATCTGTTTGCGACAGGATATGTCTAATTTTTGCGATGTTTTTGCAAGTGAAAGAAAGCCGTCCTTGAAGTTTGTTTTATATGGGAGGCAAAAGATAAATCTTGATCAAAATAAACTCTGAGGTTCCTTACAATTGTGCTAAAGGGCAAGGTAATGCCATCTAGAGAAATTACATTGTTGGAAAAGTAAAAAGAGCTTCTGAAGTGCTTGGGGCCAAGAACAATAACTTCAGCTTTGTCTGAATTCATCATCAGGAAATTATGGCTCATCCAGGCTTTTACATCCTTAAGACCTGTTTGAAGTCTAGATAGCTGATCAGTTTCATCTGGTTTCATAGATAGATATAATTGCATATCGTCAGCATAACAATGGAAATTTATAGAGTGACACTTTAATTATGTTGCCTAGAGGATACATATATAAAGTAAAAAGGATTGGTCCAAGCACAGAACCCTGTGGCACTCCGAAGTGAACAAATTGGGAACGATCTGATAAGTATGCTAGTGCCATTCTTTTAAGGCCAATTAAGTGTTCCAATTTGTGCAGTAAGATTTGATGGCCAATGGTGTCAAATGCGGCACTAAGATCTAATAGGATTAAAACAGAGACCAGACCTGTATCAGAAGTGATAAATAAGTTGTTATTAATTTTTGCAATCTTTTGCATCTCTGTACTATAATAACCTCTGAAGCCTGACTGAAAGTCCTCGAATAGACTATTATCTTGGAAAAAGTCACAGAGTTGATGAACAACCACTCTCTCAAGGATTTTAGAAATAAAGCTGAGATTAGATATCGGTCTATAGTTAGCTAAAATCTCAGGATCGAACATGAGCTTCTTTAGAAGAGGTTTAATGACAGCTACTTTAAAGGACTGTGGTACATAGCCTGTTTATAAAGACGCATCGATTATATCTAATAAAGAGTTGTCTAATAAGGGCAAAACTTCCTTAAGTAGCTTAGTTGAGGGTCAATAGGGGAAAAACGGTCCAAATAAATTTCAGGCCTTGCTGCCATATCCAGGCTATCTGTGTACGGGGTCAGGTCAGGTAAGGGCAAGAGGTGATGGATTTTATCTCAAATAGTTATAATTTTATCATTAAAGAAAGTCATAAAGTCGCCACTGCTTAGGGCCGAAGGAATATAAGGCTCTATGGAGCTGTGACTCTGAGTCAGCCTGGCTGCAGTGTTAAAAAGAAACCTGGGATCATTTTTGTTTTCTTTTCCTTTATACTTTAAGACTATCCAGCCAGACGAAATGGGACTCTTCCAGGTTGGTTGAATGCCAGTGTCTTTCCAATTTTCGTGATGTTTGTTTCAATTTGCGGATGTGGAGGTTAGACCATGGAGCTAATTTTCTTTGTTTCATTATTTTCTTCTTGAAGGGTCCAACAGAGTCGAGAGCTGATCGCAGTGAGCCAGTAGCATTATCGACGAGACAGTCAATTTGAGAATGACATAAGTTAATAAGAGTATTCTCAGTCGCTGTACGACATGGTAATGATGTCAATGCAGAAGAAATCAGTTTCTTAAATTTACCCACTGCTGAATATAGACACCTAGAATAGTAACTCTTTCTGAGAGGCTTGTAGTCGAGTAATTAAAAATTTAAAGTTATTAAATAACGGTCTGACAGAGCAGGAATCTCAGGAAAGATGAATAAATCTTCAATATCGATGCAGTATGCAAAGACTAGACTAGCGGTGGTTGGGTTTATGTACACACTGACTGAAGCCAATTGAATCCAAAAGCGGAAGCAGAACTAAGGCTATGATTATTAATATCCATGTGAATGTTAAAATCCCCTACGATAATAATTTTGTCTGATTTAAGCACTAAACTTGATATAAGCTCAGAGAACTCAGATAGAAATTCAGAGTATGGGCTGGGGGGCGCGGTACACAATAACAAATGGAATTGGCTGTAGAGTTTTCCAGGATGGGTGAAAAAGACTAAGAAAAAGGCTTTCAAATGAACTATAGTTTAGCTTAGCCTTAGTGTGAATTGCTAAGCTTGAATCAAAAATAGCAGTGATATTAAATAATATTAAATCAGTGACTAAATGAGCCTTGGTTGATAGGGATCTAACGTTCAGAGTCCGCATTTAATTCTCCTGTTATGAAGCTGTTTGTCAGCAGATGTATTAATTTTTATGAGATTTTCTTGTACTCCCTTTTTGATTATTTTAGCTTTAAACAAATGAAGTGGTCGGGGAACAGACACTGTTTTTATAACATTTACATTATGGGTGTGTGACTGTGCTAGAAGCTCAGAGAAGCGTGTAAGACTGCGACTCTGCACCCTGGTCCCAACTCTGGGATGTCATGGCTTTGGACCTCTAATAAACTCAGCCAGATTCCTAGAGAGGAGAACGGCTCCATCCAAAGTGGGATGGATGCCGTCCCTCTGGATAAGACCAGGAATACCCCAAAAGGAGTGCCAATTATTAACAAAGCCCACATCATTTACTGGACACACCCACAACAACCAGCCGTTTAGTGATGACATGTGGCTATACATGTCATCACTGGTCACATTGGGGGGGGGGGGTCCAGAGAAGATTATGGTGTCCGACATCGTCTTTGTGTATTCACACACCAACTTTATGTTCATTTTAATGACCTCTGATTGGCGTAACCGGGTGTCATTGCCGCCGATGTGAATAACAATCTTACTGTATTTACATTTAGCCTTAGCCAGCAGCTTCAAATCTGACTTGACGTCGTCTGGCTCCAGGGATATATTTGACTGTGGCCGCTGGTGTCACTAACTTCACGTTTCACAAAATAGAGCTACCAGTGATCAGGGTTGTGTCCTCAGCTGGTGTGTCGCTGAGCGGGGAGCACTTATTTGAAACGTGAAGGGGGGGTGGGAGGTGTACCGTGGGCTTCGGCTTACTATGGTTCGCTTGGACAGTCACCCAGCCTCCCAGCTGCACGGGGGTTGCCAGAGGGTGGCTAGCATGTGCATATGCTATGTCGGTCTGCACCAGCAACAGGGAACTTGCTAATTATCGCAGCTATTTTCCATGGGATTTTCCATGGTGCACACCACGGTCCACATTTGGTGCTCGGTGGGTGTTTATTTGGGACGGTCAATTTTTACCATGGTTTTAAAACAAGCACCACAATCATGCACAGTTATCATGATGATTAAAATTTGAATGGTATTACTAATCCTCGTGGAATGTCACCGCAGTTATCACTGAGTGTTGTGCCATTTGTATTCCCTATGTATTTTAATGTGGCTTACCGTGAAAACACAGTTTAACAATGGAGTAAGTGAATTACAGTATATTTCCGCCTTGTCCCCGATGATCTAAATAAGTATAAATGTGTCTCTTGTTGCTTTTAAAAATCAACGCCGATGAGAGGGTCCGAAAAGTCGCTCGGACCCTAATTGGGATTAAGTCGACACGTTAATAGTCCTCTCCTTCTGTCACACTGGGACCTTAGATCTTCTTCACAGTATGTATTTCAATATTGCTTACTGTGAAAACACTCTGACTGACTGCACCACCGTCCACGGTTCTGCAGCGCTCTCTGTCACAAGGTGCTTGAATGCTGAAAGTATTTTTAAAATGGAGTAAGGGTGCACTCTGCTGGACAAACTGTAGAAAACAATTTATAAACCACCAGCCATCATTTTCTGCATTGTATGATTGGTGAACAAAGTTTTCTTATCAGCGATATTGGAAAAAGTAAATGCTGATGCTGAAATGCTCCATAGCTGTAAAAGGCTCATATTGGCTGATAATATCAGGGAATTAAAAAATTTGTTGGACTCTACTAGAAATGTCAAAAACTTGACCAAAAATTTCAATAAAATTAAAAATGATGGGCTTTGGGTTGGGTTTAGAACATGGCTCCAAGAGGCTTTTTTGTAGGTCTTGGTATGTTAAATGTGTCACCCAAGTTTTGTAGCTCTAGGTTAAACGGTCCATGGGGGCTGCTTTATTGAAAATTTCTAGGGGGCGCTACAGAGCCATTTTGACAGATCAGTGCAAAAAACTCATATCAACTATCACAGTTGGTGATTTCTGATGTGTATAGCCACATTTGTTGAGTTTTGGTGCATGCCTTGCCCCTCAAAAAGGGCTTCCAGTTTCATGGCGAATAATGCCTAACTTTGGCAACAGCGTTTGATGAAAACTCAAAAGTTTGATTTCTGTGCATAATGAAGGTCTTTACAGCATTCTAATTGAATATGAAGTCAATAGAGTTAATGGGGAAAAATCAAAGAATAAAAAAAGTAACTTCCTGCTATTATAGATGACTATGATTCAGAATTGCACTGCAGATGTCTTTAGGCTTGGACTCTCATCAAATCTGTGAAATTTTGTAAAGATCTGACCATCTTGGGCGAAGTTACAACAGTTTTTTATGTCATGTTGAAACATTGAAAATGTCCACCCCACCACAGGAACGGCTTTGAATGAAAACTCATAATATTCATTTTCAAGCATCATCAACGTCTTAAGGATGTTTTGAAACCATTTTGAGATCAATCGAGTCAACCTACTAGGAGCTGGACATCTTAGTGTAAAACTTTGTCTTTCCTGTGCCAGGTCATTATCACTTAAAATTTGTCATATAGATGTGTTCATGGCGGGACTCCTATCAAACGTGAAGTTTGGGTCATATTAAACCATTTACAGCAGAGTTACATACCACTTACAAGTTCGAAAAATTACGACCCCTGAAAATGACCAAAAAAACACCAATATTACAACTTCAATTCAAAGTGGTCAACTTCCTGTTGGTTTGACGATATGGCCTCAAGAGACTTTTTTGTAGGTATTGGGGTGTTGCACAGGCCTCCAAAGTTTTACAGCTCTAGGTCAAACGTGCTGCGGAGGCTCCTTCATTGAAAATCAGTAGGAGACGCAACTGATATATTTCCTCCCACCCACGCACAAGACCATTAAAATATCAAATTTTTCACCAGACCTGAAACGTTTTATGACTTTTTGAGTATGTTAAAGCCCCCCAAAAGGCAAATAATTTGTGAGAAAAATAATAATAAGAATTCCTTCAGTTTCAAGAGGCTCCTTGCACCATCCGGTGCTCAGGCCCTAATAATAATTAAAGCTGCAAGCAGCAATGAACGGGCCCTTGCACCCCCATGCAAGTCAAGGCTACTGTAGGGACTCCATCATTTCAGTGAAACTTGGAAAAAGTATGTAGAGACTTTGGACCCTTGAGAGAGATATTTCACATGGTGAATTACTTCGTTTGGACACACAACATCTGTGGCATCTTGGTCTACATCATTTGTTGAACAAAACATGTAAACTTTATGAAAATCAAAGGATAGTTGTAGTACGAGGCGTCCTTCCTGTTGACAGTAGGTGGCTCAGTGAGTATCATATTAAAGGACATGTTGATGTGTTAAGGGCTGCAGCCTGACCACAACTGTTAAATCTGGGGCCAATTGGTCGATGCAAAGTTAAGTGACAACAACTTCCTTTATGGCGGCCACCACTGGGTCTCCATGGCAACAGCATTCATGGAAAACCTAATCTTCAGAAGGAGACATCATTAAGGTCTTTAAGGTTTTGTCACCAGATTTGAAGTCAATCATATACAGTCTGTAGGAGCATTCCATCAAAGAAGAAAGCAAGTAATTTCCATGACATTTTATGTTGCCAGTAGGGGGCGCTAAAAGTAATGCTAATGGTTGTCATGTAAATGTGTTCTGGGCAAGACAGTCATCAAACATATGGAGTTTGGTGAAGATTGGACCATGTCCCTCAGAGTTATAAACTACTTCCTGGTTAATGGTGAGACATGGAAATGATTGGCCAAGTAACAACCACATGATGTGATGAAAACTCACAAATGTAATAGCTTTTGATGTCACAGGCCTTCTGAGAGGATTTTTAAATTTTGAAGTCAATCGGATGAAATCTGTAGGAGAAGATCGAAAAATTGCAAGCGCCAAAAATTGCACATTCAATTCAAAATGGCTGACTTCCTGTTGGGTTTAGGGTATGGGTCCAAGAGGCTTTTTTGTATTTCTTGGGCAGTTTCTCATGCCTCCCAAGATTTGTATCTCTAGGTGAAATGTACTGCAGGGGCTGCTTTGTTGAAATCTGTAGGTGGCGCTACAAAGCCCTTTTGGCACATCAGTGCAAAAAAAATCATATCAGACATCACATTTTAGGACTTCTAATGTGTGTACTTAGTTTGGTGAGTTGTGGTGCATGCCTTGCCTCTCAAAAAGTGCTTCCACTTTTATGGCGAATAATGCGTAACTTTGGCAACAGCGTTTGATGAAAACTCAAAAGTTTAATTTCTGTGCATCATGAAGATCTTAACAGTATTCTAATTGAATATGAGGTTAATTGAGTAAATCTGCTACAGGGAAAAATCAAAGAGTGAAAAAGTAACTTCCTGCTATTAATAGGTGGCGCTATGACTAAGATTCAAAATTGCACTGCAGATGTCTTCAGGCGTGGACACTCATCAAATCTGTGGAATTTTGTAAAGATCTGAAAATCTGGGGGGATGGTACAACAGTTTTTGATGTCATGTTGAAACATTGAAAATGTCCAGCCCATCGCAGGGACGCCTTCCTGTGAAAACTCATAATATTCATTTTCAAGCACTATCAACATCTTAAGGATTTTTTGAAAACATTTTGAGATCAATCGAGTCAACCTGCTAGGAGCTAGACATCTTAGTGTAAAACTCTTACTGTCTTTTCTGTGCCAATAGGTGGCGCTCTCATTATCGCTTAAAATTGTCATATAGATGCGTTCAGGGTGGGACTCCTATCAAACATGTGAAGTTTGGGGCAGATGGACCATTCACAGCAGAGTTACATACCACTTCATGTTTACTTCCTGGTTCATAGCAGAACATGCAAATTAGATGCCTCATAGATGCCTCAAGATCACACAGTGTGATGAAAACTAATGATTTGAATAACTTTTGCTGTCAAAGGTCTTATGAAGGTAGCCATAACATTTGAAGTCAATCTGATGCTCTAGGACAAGTTCTAAAAATTATGACCCCTGAAAATGGCCAAAAATACACCAAAATTAAAACTTTAAATCATATTGCCCCAAGAGACTTTATTGTGGGTCTTGTGGTGTTACACAGGTCTCCAAAGTTTTACAGCTCTAGGTAAAATGTGCTGCGGGGGCTGCTTTATTGAAACCTGTAGGGGGCGCCACTTATACATTTCCTCCCACCCTGCACGAGACCATTGAAATATCAAATTTTCACCAGACATAATACATTTTGGAGTATGATAAAGCCCTTAAAAAGGCAATTCATTTGAGAAATAATAATAATGATAATAATAATAATAATAATAATAATAATAATAATAATTCCTCCAGTTTCAAGAGGGTCCTTGCACCATTCGGTGCTCGAGCCCTAATAATAAGAATTCTGTCAGTTTCAAGAGGGTCCTCACACCGTTCAGTGCTTGGGCCCCAATAATTAAAGCTGCAAGCAGCAATGAACGGGCCCTTGCACCCCTACGCAAGTCGAGGCTACTGGCAGACTCTGAGTGATGCAATCATCCATTTCAGTGAAAGTCGGAAAAAGTACGCAGAGAGTTTGGACCTTTGAGTGAGGTATTCCACTTGTTGAAATACTTCCCTTGGACACACAAAATCTACGTCATCTTGGTCTACATCATTTGTAGACGAAACCATTTAAATTTCATGTCAATGAAAGGATAATTTTGTGAAAGCCATACTTGTTGTAAGTTGGTGGCGCAGTGAGTATCATAGTCCAATGACATGTTGATGTGGTCAGGGTGCAGCCTGACCACAACTGTGAAATATGGGGCCAATCAGTCAATGTAAAGTGAAGTTACAACAACTTCCTGTTTGGCAGCAAATAATGGGCCTCATGGTGACCGGGAAAACCTATATGTCAGGGGGAGGCATCATTAAGTTCTTAAAGCTTTTGTCTCCAGACATGAAGTCAATCGGATAAAATCTGTAGGAGCAGTCCATCAAAGAAGAAAGCATGTAATTTCTATGGCATTTCATCTTGCCAGTAGGGGGCGCTATAAGTAATGGTAATGGTTGTCATGTAGATGTGTTCAGGGCAAGACTGTCATCAAAAATTCGACGTTTGGTGCAGATTGGACCATGTTCCTCAGAGTTATAAACTACTTCCTGGTTAATGGCGAGACATGGAAGTGTTTGGCCTAGTAACAGCCACAAACTCACAAATGTAATAACTTTTGAAGTCAACCAGATGAAATCTGTAGGAGGAGATTTAAAATCTGCGACCCCTGAAAAGGGCAAAAAATACGCCAAAATTGCACATTTAATTCAAAATGGCCGACTTCCCGTTGGGTTTAGGGTATGGGCCCAAGAGGCTTTTTTATAGGTCTTGGACTGTTACACATGGCTCCCAAGTTTTGTATCTCTAGGTGAAATGTACCACATGGGCTGCTTCACTGAAATCTGTAGGGGGTGCTACAGAGCCATTTTGGCACATCAGTACAAAAAAAAACACTTATGGTGAGTTTTGGTGCATGCTTTGCCCCTCAAAAAGTGCTTCCAATTTTATGGCAATGTGTGATTTTGGCAACAGCATTTGATGAAAACTCAAAAGTTTAATTTCTGTGCATCATGAAGGTCTTATTGAATATGAGGTTAATTGAGATAACCTGCTACAGGGGAAAGATCAAAGAGTAAAAAAACTTCCTGTTGCCAGTAGGTGGCGCTATAAGAAATGGTTAGGGTTATCATGTAGATGTGTTCAGGATGGGACTGTCATCAAACATGTGACGTCTGGTGCAGATTGAACCATGTTCCTCAGAGTTATTAACAACTTCCTGTTTACTGCCTGGTTCATGGTGAGACATGGAAATGTTTGGCCCAGTAATGGCCACATGGTGTGATGAAAACTCACCATTTTGATAACCTTTTTTGTCGGATTCCTTTTGAGAAGATGTTTTAATTTTGAAGTCAATTGGATGAAATCTGTAGGAGAAAATGTAAAAAACATGACCCCTGAAAATGGCCAAAAACGTGAAAAATTGCAACTTCAAATCAAAATGGCCGACCTCCTGTTAAATTTCCTGTATGGGTCCAAGAGACTTTTTGTTTGTCTTGGGGTGTTACATGTGCCTACCAATTGTGGTTAATGTAAGTGAAAGCAGAGGCGGACACTGTTTCACAGAAATGTAATAGGGGGCTCCTGAGACAAATTTTAAAATTTGTGCCTGAGACCCTTAAAATACCAAAATTTACTAGACCTGATAAAGCTGAAAGGCTTCGTGAGTTTTTGAGTATGATAAAGCCCCCTAAAAGGCAATTCATTTATAGGAAGAAGAAGAATAACAATTAAAGCTGCAAGCAGCGATGAATGGGCCCTCACACCCCCATGCAACTCGGGATAACTGGTGTGACTCCAACTGCCCCGATCTTTAATTGTAGTGAATGTCAGAAAATGCATGCAGAAAGTTTGGACCATTAAATGTGATATTTCACACGGTGTAGTACTTCGTAAAACCATTAGGTGGCATTGGAGACAACACAAAATCTAAGTCATCCTGATCTACATCATGTTTAGGCCAAACCATGTAAATTGCATGTAAATCAAATGATGATATTGTTACACGGCATACTTCCTGTGGTCAGTAGTGCATTGAGTATTACATGGTGATGTGTTCAGGGCCGCAACCTGTTCACACCTGTAAAATTTGGGGCCAATCGGTTATTGCAAACTGAAGTTAAAGAAGCTTCCTGTTTGGTGGCTAAGTTACAACAGCTTTCTGTTTCATGGCAAAACATCAAAGTTGACAACCCAGCCACACCCACATGGTATGACGAAAACTCAGAACCTGAATAACTTTTGATGTCCCATGATCTTTCATTTCAGTGAAAGTTGGAACAAGCAGGCAGAGAGTTTCCATCCTGCAGTTAGATGTTGCATATAGGGTAATACTTCCTGTGGCCACTAGGTGGCACTGAAGACCACACAATGCATGTCATCTTGGTCTACATTATGTGTAGACCAAACCATGTAAATTTCATGTAAATCAAAGCATAGCTGTGTTAAGAGGCTTACTTCCTTTTGCCAGTTGGTAGCACTGTGATGATCCGCATTAAGGCAGACACCACACCGATCCGCCTGTCGATCTCCCGCTCCATCCTTCCCTCACTCGTGAACAAGACCCGAGGTACTTAAACTCCTCCACTTGGGGCAGGATTTCCTCCCTGATCTCAAGAGGGCACTCCACCCTTTTCCGGCTGAGAACCATGGCCTTAGATATGGAAGTGCTGATTATCATCCCGGCTGCTTCACACTCGGCTGAGAACCGATCCAGTGAGAGCTGAAGGTCACGGCCCGATGAAGCCAACAGGACCACATCATCTGCAAAAAGAAGCAACCCAATCCTGAGGTCACAAAACCGGACCCCCTCAATGCCCTGGCTGCGCCTAGAAATTCTGTCCATAAAAGTTATGAACAGAATCTGTGACAAAGGGCAGCCCTGGCGGAGTCCAATCTTCACTGGAAACGAGTCCGACTTGCTGCCGGCAATGCGGACCAAGCTCAGGCACTGGTCGTAAAGGGAATGGACCGTACGTATCAGGGGGTCTGATACCCCATACTCCCGGAGAACCCCCCACAGGACTCCCCGAGGGACACGGTCGAATGCCTTCTCCAAGTCCACAAAGCACATGTGGACTGGTTAGGCAAACTCCCATGCACCCTCAAGGACCCTGCCAAGGTTCCAGAGCTGGTCCACAGTTCCACGACCAGGACAAAACCGCATTGCTCCTCCTGGATCCGAGGTTTGACTATCCGGCGGACCCTCTTTTCCAGTAATAGGGGAAGGCTGAGGAATGAGATCCCTCTTTAGAGGGGCCACCACCCCGGTCTGCCAGTCCAGAGGCACTGCCCCCAATGTTCACACAATGCTGCAGAGACGTGTCAACCATGACAGCCCAACAGCATCCACGGCCTTAAGGAACTCCGGGCGGATCTCATCCACCCCGGGGCCCTGTCACCGAGGAGCTTTTTGACCACCTCGGCAACCTCAGCCTCAAAGATGGGAGAGCCCACTTCCGAGTCCCGAGGCCCTGTTTCCTCACCGGAAGACATTTCGGTGGGACTGAGGAGGTCTTCGAAGTATTCCTTCCACCGATCCACAACGTCCCGGGTTGAGGTCAGCAGTGCACCGTCCCTACCATACACAGTGTTGACAGAGCACTGCTTCCGCCTCCTGAGACGGCAGATGGTGGTCCAGAACCTCTTCGAAGTCGTCTGGAAGTCGTTCTCCATGACCTAACAGAACTCCTCCCATGCCCAGGTTTTTGCCTCAGCGACCGCCGTAGCTGCACTCAGCTTAGCCTGCCGATACTTGTCTGCAGCCTCCGGAGTCCCGCAGGCCAAGACGGTCTGATAGGACTCCTTCTTCAGCTTGACGGCATCCCTCACCGCCGGTGTCCACCAATAGGTTCGAGTGTTGCCACCACGACAGGCAGCGACCACCTTACAGCCTCAATGTCCCCCGCCTCCCCCGTGGCATGGTTGAAGCTCTCCCGGAGGTGGGAGTTGAAGCGTCTTCTGATGGGAGACTCTGCCAGATGTTCCCAGCAGACCCTAACAATGTGTTTGGGTCTGCCAGGTCTGACCAGCGTCCTTCCCCACCATTGGCGCCAACTCACCACCAGGTGGTGATTGGTTGACAGCTCCGCCTCTCTCTTCACCCGAGCATCCAAGACATGCGGCAGCAAGTCCGACGACATGACTATAAAATTGATCATTGAAATGCAGCCTAGGGTGTCCTGGTAACAAGTGCACATATGTACACCCTTATGCTTGAACATGGTGTTTGTTAGGGACAATCTGTGGCGAGCACATAAGTCCAGTAACAAAACACCACTCGGGTTCAGAACGGGGGGCCATTCCTCCAGATCACGCCCCTCCAGGTCTCACTGTTGCTGCCAATATAAGCGTTGAAGTCCCCCAGCAGAACGAGGGAATCCCCAGAAGGAGCACTCTCCAGCACCCCCTCTAAGGACTCCAAAAATGGTGGATACTCTGAGCTGCTGTTTGGACCATAGACACAAACAACTGTCAGGATCCGTCCCCCCACCTGAAGGAAGGGAGGCTACCCTCTCGTCCACCGGGGTAAACTCCAACATACAGGCACTGAGCCGGGGGGGGGGGCAATAATTACTGCCGCTCCCACCCGGCGCCTCTCTACAGTGGCAACTCCAGGGTGGAAGAGAGTCCAACCTCTCTCGAGAAGACTGTTTCTGGAGCCCAAGCTATGTGTCGAGATGAGGCCGACTATATCTAGTCGTAACTTCTCAACCTTACGCACCAGCTCAGGCTCCTTCCCCACCAGAGAGGTGACATTCCACGTCCCTAGAGCTAGAGCTTCTGCAGCCAAGGATCGAACCGCCAAGGTCCCCGCCTTCAGCTGCTGCCCAACTCACATCGCACCCGACCCCTTTGGTCCCTCCTATGGTACCTCAGGTCCTTTATCCCAGCAGCAGTAAGCTGTGTCTCTGTCTGTGTATCTATGGGTTATATTTCTATTTTTGTTATTTTTTTGTAACAGTAAATATACTACACACCATATGTGTATTTCAACTTTCTGCAATGCAATATTCAATCACATATATCACATATGTGCCTATACATAGTATACAGTACCTGTATAAGTAAAAAGTGAATATAACATATATAGATTATATCATTTTATGTTTTTAGGTTTTTTCCCTTGTTTTCAGGACAACTTTACATATGTAAACACAAGATATAAAAGACCAGGGGCACCCATTAGCTCACCTTGAAGAATATACAGAGGCAGTGTTGCCGCTGCAGTGGTAGGGGGTTTAATTCCCTTTGCTGCATGTCCACCCCTCTCTCTCCTCCCCTTTCATGCTTAAGCTGTCATATGCAATAAAGGCAAAGGCCAAAAAAAATATCTTCATTAAATAAAAAAAGATATAAAAGACCAGTAAATGAAACACTTATACATAATCCTTAACTGCCTATCATGGTACAGATGGCACTTAGGCTGGAACTTATCCCAGCCGACGTAAGGAGAAACCTTGTACTATTACTGACACATAGAGCCATACAACCATGTCCACCTACGAACCCACAGGGTACCTTAGAACCCACGGAAAACCAACACAAGGGCATTTGAAGCCCAAACCCTCTTGCTATGAGGCAACAATGAAATGTCAAATATAAAAATGTCAATATAGGCACAATGACCTGCTATCTACCTCTGGACTGTGCGAAGGAAGATCAGTCAAACACAATTCAGGTACATACAGATCATAGGGCTTTTTGAGTGGCGCATATGATAATTATAATTGCCTTTTTTTTGCTCTATTCTTTCCCCAAATCTTTTTTTAATTATATTGTAAGTTTTAATTTTTCTGTAGTTACATAGGATCACATCATGATATAATGTAAAGTAAAACAAATATTTATAAAAATAAATAAATAGTGGCTGATTTTTTTGTCGTGTAAGTCAAAGCCAGTCAGGAAGATTTAGAAATGGCAAGGTAGACAAAGATCAAACAGGCTGGCTTGATTGTAAAGACAGTGATCAACAGGAAATATAGATTACATTACAGATGAGGCAGACACAAAAGAGAGGGAGAGAGACCAGCTTTATAGTTTCTCCGTCAGGTGAGAGAGAGCCCAGGGTTCCTCTGACAACTTGACAGCAGTTGTGAAAGTTAAAAAGCTTCAACAGTTTGTCAATATAATAATCTGTGTCCCGTTTTCATAAGGTGGTCTGTTAAATTTGATTGTGTGCCTGAAATGGTATGGATATGAAATGGACAGATTCACCTGCTCTGTGCTTCAGGAAAGGTCTCCACTTGGGATGAGCTTTGGGGGGGTTCATGTGTTTGCGCTGCGGTGCTGCTCACACCACGGAAATGGCTCGACTCAGTCAATAAACCCTAAATAACTGTTTGGTAACGTTTGCCTTGTGCTGCTAAGATGATCTTTGTCACTGTGTGTGACAAACAGAGAGAGAAAGAGAAGGGATGAGCGGATCAATATGCTGTGCACAACTGTAAAGTAAAGTGAGTCAAAGTTGTGGTAAAGTTGGGGTTATTGGAAAAAATTGCAAGGTTGTGCAGTATTCACAGGGATTGGCAGAATTTGCGTGAATTGGTGATATCACAACATTGCAAAATCCTGGAGGAACTGAATACTGCAGCTAAGCATGTATGGTTTGATTTTATGAAAGGACCCGAGAGAAGCATAGATTACCCATTTTAAAACCACTACCGTGTAAAATAACTGTGTACTTGTGTTCTTTTCATGTTTTCAGCAGTGCCAGATGTGTCAGTAAAAAATGTAAAAAAAATAAACAATTTGGAATGTGTTACGTCACATTTGAAGAATATAAAACACCTTCATATATGCTGTACTACAATGTATGTAATTTATAAGGATTTAAAGTTTGCTACTTACAACTCTTAAATTATAAGAGATTCTTTACCTACATTATTGCTTGTAACTGTCTTTATGAATTTTATTGGTTTAAATTGGCATGGATATTGCATCTTTTTTTTTTTTTATCTTTCAGGGTCTCATTTATTGTCCTCTTTGTGTATGTTTTATATTACCTATGTGTTCTAATGCTAGAGTGTGGATTTTCATGTGAAATACATGCCATTATCTTTCTCATGAAGAAAAGAAGCAAAGTTAAATAAAATTAAATAAATCACATTATGGAAAACATTCTTTTTTTTGTTGATGGTTCAAAAATGTATATTGTTTTACACTTTCCTTGCTCATGCATTGAGCATGACTTGTTATTTAAGACAGAAAAAAGTCACACATTACAATTTCTTCAAATAATGCTTCTGTGTATCCTCACTCCTTTTCCTCATCTGTTCCTAGAAGTGTTTTATCAGCTAGAGTGCCCTTTGAATGACCATGACTGAACCCAGTAACTGAATAAAGTCCAACGTAAGGATGGGGAACAGGAAACAAGCATGCATGATAAGAGATGTGCTCCAGGGTGCCCACTTATTTTCAACACTTCCACTCCTCTTTGACATTCATGTGACTCTTACAGCACATAAAGCAGTCACTGAGAGGACTCCTTCACTCAGTTTTACACTGACCTCTCTCCACTGCTCACTTGAGCAGGAAGAATTTGAGGAAATTCAGATTTGCATGATTAATGAGTCTGTCCACTGAATCCAAGTCATGAGTAATTTTGTCTCAGATCTCATCTGGTGAAGAGACACAGCCTTTATTTCCCTCCTGTCCTCATCAGCATATGTAAAACCTTGATGTCACAAACGACGTGACCTCATCTGTGCGACCATGTCTGGATGTTCTGGGTTGCTTGTGTGTGCTTCTGAATAAGCACCTCATGGACAAACACCCACCGCAATATTTTACCAACCCACGCAAGAAAATAGGTCAGGGGCTTTAATTGAATAGCTTCCTCCCACAGCGATGAGGAGAGATTCAGATTATTGTCCATCCACACACCCAGAGTTGGAACAGTGAGGTTATTGCTTCTCACAGCTTATTGCTTTCCCTTTTATTGTTTGTCCCACTGCCTCTTGATTACAGCACTGATGGGAATATGAGTGAAAAATTTTGTGACAGGCTGTTAAGTGTGAACCTGGTCAGCCAGGCTGTCATTATTATGACACTACTATTTGGGTCAGGGCTTTATATGTAACAGCTCACCAAGTGAGGCTTTTTAATTCACAGATTCATGTCATAATCAAGTTATTGTGTAGTTATTTTGTCTTCCATCGAGTCCTCTATAAGGCCGAATAAACATTGATTTTCAGTTGGTCACATTTGCTTCTTCATATTCTTCTCTTCTTTAAACCCATATTTCTCTGCCTCTGTCTGACCCACTGTGTCTCTTTGCCTCTCTCTCTTTGATGATGGGGGTATTTCTATTCTGTGGGGGCTGTGAGCTCAGCGAGTTTGTTTCTGTGTCTGTAATCCCCTGCTGCTGGGCGCCAGCATATAAAAGCGACAACGGGCCTTGTGCACTCTCACACAGACCACCAGTCTCAGCCCTGAGCCTACTCCTTTACGCACACACTGGCACAGGTAAGACAGTGGACAAACATCATACAAAACGAGCGAAGACAAGAGTGAAGGTAGTAAAGAGCAAGAATAACCTGATGTAATGAGAAAAGTCTATTGTAGTTCGAGCTCAGGATGTGGAAGTCAAACATTGCTGGTGAAATATAAATTTCTTTTTGCACAAATTCAAAAGCAGTCAATAAATCTGCTATACTCACAGTCAGTATCAAAGTTTACTGCGAGTATATATTAAGCAAAAACTAATGCTTAAATCTTGTTTGGGGGAACCTAAAATATAATTTTGAAAAATCAAGTTAATTTCAGGCTCGAAACTTGTAATAAAGTCAGCAGAACAAGTGAAAAGAAGATCATTTGTGTGGTAAAGTCTAGAGTGAATTCAGCCTTGTATAAAAAATGTTAGGGGTGTGATGTGGGGACCAGGAAAAGTTTTTTGTTTAAATATAGAATTAAAAGTTAGTGTCTTAAATAAGGATTTTAAATAAGTGAAAAATAATGTCCTTCTCCCTAGCATAATCCTTTCAGTCCCCTCATGTGACAACTTTTAAAATGGTTGGCATCTTCTCTTCTCTTCTCTTCTCTTCTCTTCTCTTCTCTTCTCTTCTCTTCTCTTCTCTTCTCTTCTCTTCTCTTCTCTTCTCTTCTCAGTCATCATGTCTGCTGGAGGAGAGAAATCCAAGTCTGCTTCCCAGACTGATGGGAAGGCAGCTCAGAACAAGATATCTGAAATGGGCATGATGTCCTACAAGGTACAGTACAAACACAAACAAAAACAAAAACAAAACAAAACAAAACAAAACAAAACAAAACAAAACAAAACAAAACAAAACAAAACAAAACAAAACAAAACAAAACAAAAACACACACACACACACACACACACAATCAAACATCTACAAATATACCATAAAGTATTTTACACAGTGTGAAGCAGCTCGCCTCTCACACAAACAGTTTACCTTCTGGGATGACGTCTACTATCACAGCCTTCTGGATGTTGCACCTCAGTGAGGAGGCGGGTGATAACTCCAATAACAGAAATACCTTCTGTGCTTTCAGTCACTGTGGAGAAAGCTGTCAGAACAACACAGTCACTTCACTGACCCTACATCATTCTTGTTGCTCGGGGTTTTGCTCAGTCACAGTCTTTCTTTTTCATTTCTACTTTCCTCAGGTGTTGTCTTTTACTTTGAAACCATCTATGCAACCTCCTTTCTCATTCTCATTTTGTTTACTTAACCCCAACTCTCCAGATGTGCGTGTTTGACCAGGAGAACTTCCAGGGCCGCTGCATTGAGATCAGTGGCGAGTGTATGAATGTGTGTGACATGGGAATGGACAGAGTGCGATCTCTGCGCGTTGACTGTGGACCGTAAGTAGTTGGTTACAGCATCATGCAAGTAATCATACCATACCCAACACCCACACTCCTCTGAGCACAGAGCAGGTAATTTTTATCATTATGTGACACATTTCACATTTCACATTTTGGGCATGTAGCTGATGCTTTTACACGGAATGATTTCCATAGAGTGCAGCAGTAGAATGAACTTCTGTACCTAAGCTAACAAAATAAGAAAGCAACAAACAGCAATGTTTAACATAAAAGTAGTGCAGAAATTTTCCTCTGATCGAATCAATCACTCACTCATGGATGTATGTATCATCATGTGGACTGATAAAAGGAAAATCATAATATTATTATCCAGAGGAGTTGTTTCAACGTAAGATCAAATCAGCAAGAGAAGACAGGAGGGCAGTGATAACTTACACCACAAAGCATATTATCCAGAGGAGTTGTTTCAACGTAAGATCAAATCAGCAAGAGAAGACAGGAGGGCAGTGATAACTTACACCACAAAGCATGTCCAATATACAGCACCTCAACTGGACTTCCAGGGTGACATCATCAGAGTTATTTTTTCATACTCATACAAGTGATTTCACAGGCTGAGTGGTATGGAATAAAAAAAAAATCATGTGTAAATGAATGCGGTACTCTGGACAATGCTTGTCCATTATACTGTCCATGCTCATCACCTTCCCCCTATCTCGTCCTGTGTTTTCTACCCTGCTCAGCTTCGTGGGCTTTGAGCAGATGAACTTCTGTGGAGAGATGTTCATCCTGGAGAAGGGCGAGTACCCCCGCTGGGACTCTTGGAGCAACTGCCAGAAGAATGATTACCTGCTGTCCTTCAGGCCTGTCCGAATGGTAAACCCCCTGTCTGTTTGACCTCTTAGGAAACAAAAAACTCTCCTGAGTTTGGCAGCTTCTGGCAGCTTCTGTCTATTTGTTATTCTTTTCTTCATCTTCTTTTTCTTCTCATTGCAACTGATTTATCTCCTTTTTCTTTCCCCGCTGTCTTCTAGGACCCTGAGAAGCACAAGATTTGCTTGTATGAGGTTGGAGAGTTCAAGGGTCGTAAGATGGAGATCATGGATGATGACGTTCCCAGCCTGTTTTCGTATGGTTTCACTGACAGAGTGGGCAGCATCATGGTCAGCTGTGGAACGTGAGTAGTGTGGCAACAAAATAAAACAAACCACACATGAATAAAACAGCACTACTAAATCCCTACAATAAAATTGCACGTACAAAATATTGCACATATTGCACACACACTGTTGTTAAAACATCACGAAACTATTGCACAATCCCTACAGCCTTCAGCAGCATTATTTTAAAGTTTGATTGAGGTAGGAACAAATGAGTTTTTAAACTGGTCGAGTTTGCAGTAGGGAACTCTGTATCGTGTGCCAGAGGGCAAGAGCTGGAGGATGCATGGAGGATATGTGACAGATCGCTCATTATCCTCTGAGTTTGTCTTAGAACAGACTGCTCACATGAACTGGAGAGGCTGGTATTCACTCCTTCCCATCACCTTCATGGTGGTGTGTACCAGATGAGCGAGCTTAGATTTTTGACTCAAAGTTTGGTTGCTGCACCATATCTGACTTAGCTGTCTTGTATGGCATGATAAAATAAAAACATAATCCTCTGGCCCACACCAAACACTCTGAGTCTTTGCTGTAAGAGTGAACACAAACCCTTGACATGGACCTTTCAGTTGAATGTGTTGTCCAAGTGAACACTTAGGTACTTGTTTGATCAGACCTGATCTACGAGTGCATTGTTTTCTGATATTTATACTGACCCTACCACCTTTTGCAACAGTTACAACATCTTTATCTGTTACAGAGATGTGGAAATGCAAAAATATCTGCTTTTCTCAACCTTTCCCGTTTCTGTATCAAAATAAAAGCCCAACGTTTCTGTTGACAGAATCCCTTCAGTTTTTGACACAAGGCATTTTAATGCAACATTAAACATTTGCAGGACCATGTTGTTTACAATGCAGGAGCTTGCATGGTTTCATATAAAAGTGGAGTATATGCTTTTAATTTGTTGTCACATGTTTGCAAGCCGCAGAAGTTTGGTGAGATTGCTGTCAAACGCTGCTAATGCATGCAGTGTGGCCAGGCATGTTATAAGAAGACTAATAACATTTTCATGCCTGTAGGGTAAATTGAGCCAAAAACCACTTAACTCAGCACTGAGTCGGTAAACAATAAACCTGTCTCTGTCAAAAAGTTAAAAAAATCTGAATCTGAAAAAAATCCTATAAAAGAAATCTGGTTTCTGGTGCAGTGACTTTCTGGAGTCCTGCCTTCACTGTGAGGTTACGAGGCACCATTTAAAACCATGTCCTCTTCACACTTTTTGTTTTTAAGCATAAAGCATAAAGATGTGGTTATAAATGAGTCTTGCAAAGCTTAGCTAACCAGCCGATGGCTGTAACTGCATAATTAACATACAGACTTGAGAGTGATACTGACTTATATCATCTCCCTTTCCATGGAACTGCAACTCAGCTATCTCAAGTCTTTTCTGTATTTGCTGCTCTCTTTTCTCAAATCATATATTTTTCAACAGTGTTGGCTACAAACATTACACCCTGCTTTTCGAAAAGTCCAGCTCCATGTACTGCCGTATGGGTGAGCCACTTTCCACATCTGTCGTCATTCTCAAACTAACAGAAAAGGAGGCATAATCACGTACTATGTGAGAGCTCTGGAAGTGAGTTTATGAATAGAGGCTTTTTCATCAGCTCTTTGCTGAGGGTGTTATGGACGTCAGCAGCTCAGTGTCTCTGTCAGTGCTCTCAAAGGTGAGGCTGATGGCAGACACTATGACTTAAATGCTCGGATTCCTTCATTTGTCTGAAACAGCATGACAAACTGATTGGTCTTTTTTTTTGCCTGATGTATATCCTCCCTCTACATCTGTGCTTCTGGCATCTTTTTTTCACATTTTAAGTGACCGCAACTACTATTTCAACCTTGTGGTTTTTTTTTTTTTGCCATGAAACAATTTTCTTGTAATTCTCTGATCAATCAGGCACCTTTCCCCTGTCACTTTCTGTATTGTTATTTCTCGTACTGTCTTGCAGTCCATCTCTACTTTGAAAATATAAAGTCTCTGTCCTCTCCCTCTCCACTTCTTCTATTTCTCCCCAGGTGGGTGGGTTACCAGTTCCCTGGCTATCGGGGCAGCCAGTATCTGCTGGAGAAGGGCGATTATAGGCATTTCAATGAGTTTGGCGCCCGCTGCCCCCAGATGCAGTCCATTAGGCGCATCCGTGACATGCAGTGGCACCCACATGGCTGCTACACCATGTCCTCCAAGTGAAACCCAGAGAGGGTGAGGAAGAGAGGGATTGGACGAGAGTTGGAGACCGAAGGCGGGCACAGAGATGAAAGTGGAGGCGGTGGAGGGAGGGTGAAGAAGGAGAGGAGGAGGGAGAGGGTGTAATAATTTATCCTCTGTCCCAAAATCCCTTGAATGCAGCAGGTTGTTATTTTTAGTTGTTGGAACATTGGGATCTAGTGAGCAATGAAAGTGAAGGAAGAGATAATTACCCACACTGTCGAGACTGGATCTGATAACAAACGCTCTCTCCATTTTTGTTCTCCCTTTCTGTTTGTCAGCTCCCTTCTCCACACTTCTCTTCTCGTCCCCTCCCTTCCTCTTTCCCCCTTACACATTTCTCTTCCACATCTCACCACTTTCAGTCCTCAATCAGCCTCACTGAGAGGGGTCACCAGCGTGGACTTGTGTGTATTTGTCTGTGTGATGGGGGATCTGAAACAGAGAGCCAGAACAAGAAAAGTGATGGCTAATACTTTGTGCTCAGATCCTGCTGCCACATCAACCCTTATCCCCAATAAAGCATCTCACATCCTGCTCCACTTGAACTGATGTCTCATTCAAAAGATATAGTTGTATTAACAATGTCTCAAATGCATGGAAAACAGAGCTAAAAGGAAGTGAGTCATGGACTCACTGGAAGACAAACACAACAGAGGTTTCTAAATGTTTCTCTTTATCTGCTGGATGTGGAAACACTCAATAGGCAACCTTGTAATCTCACTTTAAAAGGCGATAATATGTCATTCCTGTTTACTTTTTTTTCTGTTTACGTTTAGACTTGTATCTGCAGCCTCATAGTGGCTGTGTTTAATGCATTGATAGATACATATTAACTTTATTAATCCCAAAGGGAATGAAGCGCAAACAGAGCCCCTGTGCTAGTTAAATAAATAAATAGTTTGTCTGTGGATCTCGTGCAATCTTCATAGTCCTCCCTTATCCCCCCTCAACTCCCCAACTTCCAAAGGTGGAGTTGCACAGTAGGTGCACACACAGTTGGTGCTCAAACGCAGTTAAAGTGGATGGACTGTGCTCACCAGTTGGGTTTTTGGTGCTAAGATGTTGTCCATATTATCTGCCCAGAGAATTCACCAGTGTTTTGTTTTGTTGCTGTATACATTCCCCCAGATGCAAATTCAAAAACTGCACTGTAGGAATTGTATGATGCCATCAGCAGCGGAATAGAATTTTATAGCAGCTGGTGATTTTAATCAAACAGACCTCAAATCTGTCTTACCTAAATTCCACCAGCATGTCCAGATTCCCACCAGAGGAAAGAAATAGCCTGGACCATGTGCATACAAGTATTCCTGACAGCTACAAAGCCCTCCCAAGCCCTCACTTCAGCCTGTCTGATCATATCTCTCTGCTCCTTCTGCTGACATATTGTCAGCTGATAAAAAAGAGTCAAACCAACACTTAAAACTGTTAAAGTGTGGACAGATGAAGCCACAGCAGCCCTACAGGACTGTTTTGAGCGCACAGATTGGCAAATGTTTAAAGATGCTGCCACTCAAGATAACAAGATAAATCTTGAAGAATATGCTCTCTATCTTCTATGACATCATATATCAGCAAATTTGTTGATGACGTGGTGAAGACGGTGGGATCATTCCCCAACTAGAAAGCCTGGATGAATGGGGGGTGAAGGCTCTTCTCAGAGCAAAAACAGCTGCCTTTCAGTCAGGGGACAAGGAGGCATACATCATCGCCAGAGCACGACTGAGAGCTGGCATCAAGGAGGCTAAGAGGAGACATCAGAAGAGACTGGAGAGAGACCTCAACAGCAGCAGCACTAAAGACATGTGGCAGTGAATTGAAAATTTCACAGGCTATGGAGGCAGGAGTGCCCCCATCATATTTGAGGGCACACTGCGGGACGAGCTGAACACATTTTTTTCCGCCTCCACAGGACCGGCCACTCTCAGTGACCACAGGGAAACGCCTGCTGAGAGTGTATATAAAGAAGTCCGCAAGCCCCGACAACATTCCTGTACGTGTTCTGAAAACTTGTGCTGATCAGCTAGTTAATGTTATAACTGATGTTTTTAATATCTCACTCTCACAAGACACTGTTCCCTCCCACCCATCATTGTTCCTGTACCTAAAAAGTGTGCTGTGTCTAGTCTGAATACCACCCTGTGGCTCTTACCCCAATCCTGATGAAGTGCTTTGAGAAACTGGTTCTCCCGCACATCAAAGACAACATCCCTGCCAGCCTGGACCCTCACCAGTATGCTTTCAAAACCAACAGATCCACGGAGGATGCCATATCTACTGCTCTTCACTCAGTCTTCTCTCACCTGGAGAATAAGAACAGCTACATCAGAATGCTGTTTGTTGACTTCAGCTCAGCATTCAACAGAGTCTCTCCCATGAAGCTGATTGAAACTTAACACTCTGGGCTTCAGTACAACACTCTGCAACTGGATACTAGACTTCCTCACCTGCAGACCCCAGAGAGTTTGGATTGGCAGTCACACCTTCTCTACATAAGCGCTTAACACCGGAGCCCCCCCAGGGCTGTGTGCTCAGCCCCCTTCTATTCACACTTACTGCTCAGCGTCAGTAAAACCAAGGAGCTGGTTGTTGATATTAGAAAGATGGAGGCAAAAACACATACCCCTGTCTACACTAATGGAGCTGAGGCGGAACAGGTGAACAGCTTTAGGTTCCTTGGAATTACCATCACTGAGAACCTATCTTGGTCTCACAATTCACCACCCAGGTTAAAAAAGCACAGAAAAAGCTCTACTTCCTATAAAAACTCAGGAAGACTAAATTCCAGAGCAAGATCTTGGTTAACTTCTATAGAGGAGCAATAGTAAGCATACTGACTGGAAACATCACCAACTGGCATGGTTCGTGCATTTTTTCAGCCACAGCCTGTTCACCCTGCTGCCATCTGGAAGCAAAATTTAAGAAAAATGACAAATAAATCTTCCTTTTACCTTGTGCCTTTAATGACTTGGGAGTTAAAGGATTTTGGGGTTCTCTCCATGGTGCACTTCGGGAGCACCATGCTTCTCTGCTTGGCTGGTGTAACCAACACAATATACCTGCAGTAGAGCGGCAGGGAAAGCCAAGAGTAGGAAAAAGAAAAGACTTAACAAACAAATGAAGCTGACTGGAAAGCTGCTGTCCTCACCTGCACCTGTGCACTCTGAAAGGGTAACATCACTGCTTTTATACATCCAAGTTTGTTGCAGATGTTAGAGAGTACTACTAAATATGTGAAAAAGTCTGACAAATTGCTTCAAGAGATTACTAAAAGGAGTCAGCATCAGTTTTTGGTAATTACTTCTACACAGAATTTAGGGGTTGGGCACAGTCAGAGCAAATGGCTGATGCATTTTTGAGCACCTGCTTATTTAATAAGTCATTTAAAATGTAACCCAGCTGATTTACTTGTGTGTTTTGCAATATTAGTGAGGGCATTTCTCTCTTTTACACCACTGTTTCTTTACCAGCAGATGATGGAGAATGAGATGACGGACTCAATGGAAGCTCTATAGAACAGTGTCATCGGGGTCTTTGGAATTTGGAAGGTTGTCTTAAGCAGAATAGGTGCTGCTGTCCTTTTTTGCACACCATGTCAGTATTTGAATCAAATTTTAAGCGGTTGTCATGGGGCCCAAATATTTTTAACTGGTGAATATTTCCACTGTCTGACCCTTGACAACAGTGCTCTGGGGAGCTACGGGGGAGTCACCTGTAATCTATACACATGTATTTAGTTTTATAGACATTAAGTTGTAAAAAAGCATTTTTGCACCAGGAAACAAATTCGTCTACAACAAGGTCATGACAAACTTCATCATCGCAAAGAAGACTGACAATTACAGTCATCAGCAAACTTGAATCTGATGAATGAAAAATGAAAAATGAATCTGTTATCATAATGGCTGCAGCAGTCATTTGTGTATAAGATATACAAAAGAAGTGAAAGGACGCAACTCTGAGGCGAGCTGGTGGCAGCTTATGTTAGTTCAGAGGACAGTTTCCCATATACCTGTACTCTCTGTGTTCTGTCAGTAAGAAAATCCAGGGCCCAGCCTACAAGTTGAGGCAACATTTGCTGTTTCTCAACTAACAATTATGGCTGAATAGTAGTGAAAGCAGATGAAAAGTTCAACAAAAAGCAGGCTAGCGTGGTTCCAACTGCCCTCCAGGTGTTTATACAGAAGGTTGAGTAAAGTGATGGTGGCATCTTGCACATCCTCTAAGCAAACTTAAAAGGGTCCAAGGGGCCCCCAGTTAAGGGCTCTCTTTTGAGCTTAAGCTTTTCTTTTAAGTTTTTTGAATGACTTCATAACCAAGGAGGTGTGATGATTAGGTGCTATTACAATTTTCTATCATGAGGTGTCAGCAGTGGTTTGTTGTTAGACCTGAGACTGTTCTATATGCAAAAGCTAGGAGAAAAAGAAAGCATGCTACAGATATAAAAAGAATGTTTGGTAGGCAGGTTGGTAAATAAAGTTGGTCATAAAGCGGACAAAAGACTACGTCTACTCTTTAAACCACTGAACAAACATGGTACCAGGAGTAAAATGAGTGACGCTACAGTGTGCTGGATTGTGACAAGTGACATGGATTTTTTAAAGCCACTGGAGATTTGAAACAAACAACTAACAACAACTGCAACTGTACATTGCAGCCATGGGGCTGGAAACAAAGCCGGATGCTAGAAAGGTAGCATTGCTGCTAACAATAGCTGGCCCACAAGGCACAGAAGTATATAAGATGTTTGTGTATGACAACTTGAATGATAAAGAGAAACTGGACATTGTAATAAGTAAATTTGATGGTCATTGCTCTCCGAAGAAGAATGAAGATCGCAAGAGTGTGTGTATGTGTTTCGCTCTTGGATACAGCGACAGCATGAGCCTTTTGATAGCTTACTTAGGGACCTAAAGCTAAAAGCACAGTCATGCAACTTTGCTACATTAACGGACTGCATGTCTTGGGACCAGATTGTGAAAGACAAAAAGATGAAAGAAAGGCTTCTTAGGGAGATGGAGCTGGCGCTCAAAGGGGCTTTTAAGATCTGCTATGTGAATAAGTTCTCCCTACTGCATGTGAAGACATTTGGCGAAATAGCGGTGAGCACAGTGACCGCAAGTGGTGGGCCAGCTGTCGGTGCCACCTTGAGCAAGAGAAAGAAATACAAAAAGACCTGGTCTGCACAGTGGACGGATGATGGGGTGTTCAGCTGCAAGCGCTGCGGCTCGCAGCACAAGCTGAAACAGTGGTGAGCAGTGCTTTAATTGCCAGGGGAAGAACCACTTTGCTGCTTTCTCAAAACCGAAAGAGGGGCAGAAAGGAAAAACTGTAAACATAATGGAGGACACTGATCCAAGAGAAACATTTTGATGAGAGGCAGACCAGTGTGTTAGAGATATGGACTGAAGTTCATCAAGAGCAAATGCCAGTTTGGAGTCCAAGAAACTGCCTTTCTAGGAGACAAGCTCTCTGCATAAGGCATCCAGCCTGACCAAGAAAAGATCAAAGCCATACATGACATGCCAAGACCCACAGAAAAGACAGGTGTGGGGCTGGTCAACTTTGTAGGTAAATTTATTCCATAGTCAAACATGACCAAGAATGGCAAAAGCTCAAAAAGACACTAACAGCACCATCTGTGTTAATGTTCTTCAACAAAGGACGGAATTAGTGCAGTACTCTTATAGGCTGAAGGTGAGAATTGGAAACCAGTGGCCTATGCATCTAGGTCCATGACAGAGTGTTGATATGCTCAAATAAATAAAGAATGCCTGGGGTAAGTTTTTGGTCTAGAAAGGTTCCACAGCTACAAATATGGCATTAACTCTTTCACTGTAGAGACTGACCATCGTCCACTAGTTGCCATCATCAAAAAGAACCTGAATGAAATGTCACCAAGGATTCAGCAACTGATGATGAAAATGCAGAGATATTACATGAGAAAAGTATGGCCTGTAGGCTCCTGTCCATAGTTCCACCACATTAGATGTGAGCTGAGTGTTGTTGATGGACTGTTGCTGAGGCAAAACAGAATTGTCATTCCACAAAGCCTGACACAGGACATACTACAGAGGATCCATGGTCACATCCAAGGTCATCTCGGGGTTGAGAAGTGTAAAAGAGGGGCGAGAGACACAGTATTCTGGCCTGGCATCAACAAAGACATTGACAGACTGATAAACAGATGTGAAATATGCCAGAGACACAGAAACCTCAGGAAGAGCGGTAGAGGATGATGAGGGATCCCTCTTTCAGGACGGACAGACAAGCAATAGATGTCGTAAATAACAAATGAAATACAATCATGGCAAAAAGGAAAGAGAAAGAGAGAGGGGGAGAGAGGGGGAGAGAGGCACAGCAATAATAGAAACAGATGCATGTTATATTACAATAATGGTAGGTGTGAAATTAGTAATTGCACTCTATGATGATGTCACCGGCTGAGGTGCTGATGAATAGAGAGCTGTGTACCACACTGCCAAGCCACTCACAGCAAAAGAAACATCCAAAGCTGGAGCAAAAGATGTAACAGCTGAAGAGGAAGCAGAAGTTGTTCTATGACAATACAGTTAAGCAGCTTCCTCCACTGTCAAGCATGACACAGTCAGGACTGAAAATCCTGAGGGCTGGAAAACAAAAGCTACACTTCTTTAAGAAGTAGCTCTCACAGTAGTATTCACTGTGAGGGCAGAGGAAGGACAGATCATCAGACGCAATCACCACAGTCTTCTAAAGACACAAGAGACCTCAGTGAAGCCCCCAGTGAGTCTGAGTCTATGTAAGTATGCAATGTTTGTAAAACAAAATATAAAGACTTTAATGTTCAAAACAAAACTGAATTATAAGAACTGTTTACTGTCTTCCATTAGTGTTCAGGTAATTTTTTATAGATACCTAGAGAAACGAAGAAGTTTGTGTTAAGCTCACTTTAAGCATGTTAAGACCAAATACATATGTTAAGATTACATGTTAAATGGAAATGGTGATGAAAGACTGGAAATGAAAGACTGCTAACAGATGTAATTTTGTGACCACAGCACATTTTGTGCTGCCTCAAAGAAAGGGGGATGTGATGATGAGGTGCTATTACACTTTCCTACCACAAGGCATCAACAGTGGTTTATTGATAGACCTGACTGTTTTATATGCGGAAGCTAGAAGCAAAAGAAAAGCATGCCACAGATATAAAAAGAATGTTCGGTAAGCAGGTTGGTAAGTGAAGCCGACAAAAAGACTATGTATATTCATTAAACCAGCAAACAAAACAAGAGCTCAAGGCAACATGCCTGAAATCTCTTAGAGCTTTGGGGTGGCTGCTCTTAGCAACAGGCACCATGACAGACTTGTTTGCGGTATCTATTGCACTAAACTAAGCATTACTAAAGTTTTGCTTGCGTGTTTTAGTACGATGTGTACATGAAGTTTTAGTAATTCTTAATTTATTACTAAATTTCTTTGTATTTCATGCATGTTTTATTAAAACTTACTAATACAACACATAAATTTCACTTTTTCAACTTGCCAAAAAGTGACTGCAGCTTCTGTCTTGTCACTGAAAGGCTGTTTCTGTTTCAGAATGACTTTATTTCATTCATAGTGATTATATTTAAACACATAAACACATTCTCAATTCTTACGTACCATCAGAAGTCACACTGGCCTTCAAATCAAATTTCATGCTTCTCTGTTGTATTAAAGGCTTCTTTGTTTGGTTCTTCATTAAGGCACAAGATGTACATGTGATATCGCCGACCCTGTGACGGCAGCATTTGAACGCACCTGTCTTGTCCTTGGATGCTTACTGCTGCCCTCTGCTGGTGTGAGTGGCTAACGCACCTTCAATTGATTGAACATGAGAAGGTGGTTAATGACACATTAGGTTTTACTATGATTAATATTATTGAAAATGTTTTTTCAACTCAAGAATTCATTCCCATCCTTCCCTGTTTTTATTTTTCCCTTTCCTGTTTTCCTAAGGGTAATCAGTATATCAATTCAATTCAATTTCAATTTTATTTACAAAGCCCATTATTAAAAAACACAGTTTGCCTCAGAGGGCTTAACAGCATACAACATCCCTCTGCCATAAGACCCTCCCATCGTCTCAGGAAAAAAACCTGGGTACTGGGGGGAAAAAATGGTAGAAACCTCAGGAAGAGCAACTGAGGAGGGATCCCTCTTCGAAGAAGGACAGATGTGCAATAGATGTTGTAAATAACAATTAAATAACAGTAATGACAAAAAGGAAAGAGAAAGAGAGAGAGAAAGAGAGAGGGAGAGAGGGAGAGAGGGGGAGAAATGCACAGCAATAATGGTAACAATAGCACATCATATAACAATAGTGATAGACATAAAATTACTAAATGCACTCTATGACAGCATGTGATGTTATGCGCTAATGTGTTAACAGTGGAGGCATGATGCATAGTAATAGCAGTAGAAGGTCGTGTCGAGCAGGATCACGGCATCTGCGCAACCAAGGCCCACAACATCAGTGCAACTTCAGACAGGACCACAGCTACAGGACAACCAAGACTGCAGCCACAATCCGGGAAAACTACTGAACAAGGGAACACAAATGCTCTGGAGAGGCAACCGAGTAAGTGTTATGCAGTAAAAAGAGAAAAGTGTTTGTAGATGGAGAGAAGGAAAAAGGAACTCAGTGTATCATAGATAGTCCCCCGGCAGACTAAACCTCAGTCAACATAACTAGGGGCTGGTCCAGGCAACATGAGCCAGCCCTAATTAAAGGCTTTATCAAAGAGGAAGGTCTTCAGTCTACCCTTAAAAGTGAAGACTGTGTCTGCCTCCCTGCCTGAACCTGGAAGATGGTTCCATAAAAGAGAAGTGTGGTAACTGAAGTCTCTGGCTCCCATCCTCCATTTGAAGACTTTGGGAACCCTAAGTAACCCTGTGTTTTCAGAGTGCAGCGCTCTTGAGGGTTGATAGGGAACTATGAGCTGCGACAGATAGGACGGAGCCTGTCTATTCAGAGCTTTGCGGGTAAGGAGGAGGATTAAAAAAATTAATTCAAAATTTTACAGGGAGCCAGTGCAAAGAAGCTAAAACAGGAGAACTATGATTCCTTTTCTTGGTTCCCTTTAGAACACATGCACCAGCATTCTGCACCAGTTGGAGAGACTTCAGAGACTTGTTGAGGCAACCGGATAATAGGGAGTTACAGTAATCAAGCCTAGAAGTAACAGATGTGTGCACTAATTTTTCAGCTTCTGTTTGAGACATGATACGCCTTATTTTTGCAATGGTATGCAAGTGAAAGAAGGCAGTTCTTGAAGTTTATTTTATATGACAGGCAAAAAATAAATCTTGATTGAATATAACTCCAAGGTTCCTTACAGTTATGCTAGGGGCCAAGCAATGCCATCTAAAAAAGCAGGTGCCCCATACATGAAGGCTGTGTCCTTGCAGCAGCGGCCGCGTCCTTTGCTGCATATCTTCCCCTCTCTCTCCCCCTTTCACGCTAGCAATCTTCTGTCCTATCTAATAAAAGCAAAAATGCCAAAGAATAATAGGGGCAAGAACAATAGCATAAGCTTTGTCTGAATTTCACATCAGGAAATTGCAGCTCATCCAGGCTTTAGTGTCCTTCCTAATGCTGTTACCTAGGGGAAGTATATATAAAGTGAAAAGGACTGGTCCAAGCACAGAGTCTTGTGGTACACCGAAGCAGACCTTAGTATGCATGGAGGATTGATCATTAATAACAGGGTCAGTAGTTTATGTTGTGTTGTGGTATGTGTATATGTGTGACAGCATAAACGTACAGCTGAACATTACAAACATTTGAAGTCCATAGGAGCTGGCACCAATTCTCTCTCAATTTAGCCATGAAGGTAAACTGAGAACCTTCTAGCAAGAAATTAAAATAAATTATGCACAATAACAAAACAACCAGTATGGGTCGTGTTTGTTGCAGGGTGTTTGGCCACAAATCCAAAGACTTTGGGGGATGATGGAATGACGGCACAAAAGAAGACAGTGGGCAGAGGGCATGAGGACATTATGACAAAATCATGACAAAAAACTGGCATTTAAAAAGTTAAAATTCTGAAAATGAATGAATATTTGATATTTATGATTAGGAATTATGTTGGTTGAAAAAAATGAATTCAATGAAAATCAAAAATCATATTAATGTATAATATTTTTATATCCTGATTTTGAAAAAGACATTGTGTTTGCAGAGTGGTGTGAGAGTGAGAATTGACACTGCAAAAAAAAAAAAAGTTGTTGCATTGGTCCTTTAAAGGTATTTAAACAGGTAAACGGGACTGGGCGGGCTATAATCTGTCAAATATAATCACTATGAATAAAAACAAGTCACTCTGAAGCAAGCCAAAGGAGTTCTTGGTTTCCCAGATGTGTATTTGTATAATCTTGCATTTAATGCTTGATATTCCCTTATTTGTGTTATTGACAAGATGGAACTGGAATTGAACCCAAATGCACGACACCAGGTATCAAAAAGTCAAAAACACTTTATTTTTAAAGGCAGCAGCAAAGTCTTCACAAAGGCAGAAGCAAAACTCAAAATCACTCCAAAGAGGAAAAGTAACAACAAAAAATCTCTCAGAAGAGGAAACAAAGTATCAACAAAAAATCACTCAAATGATGTACACGAAAAAACTAGAGTTCAACAAAGTATCAAATGAAAATAGGTTTCAAACCTGAACAATGTAATTGAGCGAGGAACAACAAAAACTTGACTTGGGCATAAGTATGGCGCTGGTTCACTGGCAGACGAGACAAGACAAACTGGCACAGGACAAAGGCAGACGAGGACTATACAGTATATACACAAGGTAAGGGGAAACAGGTGGAGACAATCAGGGTGGGGCCAACAATCACACTGGCGGGAAAACACACAAAGGGAGGAAGTAGGTGACCTTAAACAAGAGGAGAGTTAGGATTTCAATTAACTTAATATTACAGAAATTTCACAAATGATTGAGAACAGGGTGATTTTATCCCATGAGGAACTTAAAAGAAGATAGAATTTAAAAATGAACAGTTTTTGCAGTATGCCTAATTGAAGTCAATTGTTTCTCAAACTTCTCAAAGAATATTGAGACTATATGTCACAAACTCACACGCAGGCGGACACTGTAGTGCAGCAGCACTCAGAGGAGTAGGCAGAAACATGGTCTTTATTGCAGTCCAAAGTCGTTACACAGGAATCAAAAACTCACAGCAACAGTACAGAGGGATCAGGCAAAGCTTACAGGTCTGGAAATTGGTCACAAAGGTCATACACGAGAAATTGATGTTCAGAAATGCTGGGACATTTTGCTTATGGAGAAGACAAAAGGAACTAGCACAGAGGGAAGGGAGAGCTTGGCTTATATACACACGAGGGAGGGGGAGAACGAGACACAGGTGAGGCAAATGAGGGTAATCACCAGTGGTGGGAGAGGTAACAAAGGGAGGAAATAAACTCAGAGACAACACAGGGGAAGGGGAAAATGCAAAATAAGGAAGGAGTGACGGACAGAAACCTCAAACCCTAACACTATAACTATGAGATAGATTAAAAAAAAAAACTCTTCTTATCATTAGACAGAGGAGTTGTCCCAGGTTTATACAAGATGCTGCTCCGGTCCTCCTCAGATCCCAGCACTCAGACATAGTCACAATGGGAACATGATTTTGGGGTCACATTCACTTCAGCTGAATGGGAGGACTTTTGAAAAGAAAAGTCAAAACAACTTCAAAGTCAGTCAGAGGTAGAGTTATATAATTGGAAATCCTTCATCCTCCCAGTATGAACTCTAATCGTTGTTTGTAATATGACCAATGATGGTGGTGTCGTCCGCATACTTCACAATAGAGCTCTCCTGATATCTAGGAGAGCAGTCATAGGTGTACAGTATGAATAGGAGGGGGCTGAGCACATAGCCCTGGGGGGGCTCCCGTGTTGAGCACTTATGTAAAGAAGGGGTGACTGCCAATCCAAACCCTCTGGGGTCTGCATGTGAGGAAGTCCAGTATCCAGTTGCAGAGTGTTGTACTGAAGCCCAGAGTGTTAAGTTTTTCAATTAGCTTCATGGGAGAGATTGTGCTGAATGCTGAGCTGAAGTCAACAAACAGCTTTCTGATGTAGCTGTTCTTATTCTCCAGGTGAATGAAGACTGAGTGAAGAGCAGAAGACAGGGCATCCTCTGTGGATCTGTTGGTTCTGAAAGCATAATGGTGAGGATTCAGGCTGGCAGGGATGTTGACTTTAATGTAATGGAAAACCAGTTTCTCAAAGCACTTCATCAGGATGGGCGATAGTCATTAAGACTAGACACACCAGGCTTTTTAGGTACAGGAACAATGATGTCTGTCTTGAGGCAGGAGGGAATAGTCTCTTGTGAGAGTGAGATGTTAAAAATGTCAATTATAACATTAAAAAGCTGATCAGTACAAGTTCTTAGTACTCATCCTAAAATGTTGTCTGGACCTGTGTACTTATTTATATTCACTCTCAGCAGGAGTTTCCTCACACTTGCTGTGGTCACTGAGAGTGGCCGGTCCTGTGGAGGTGGAGTAGACTTTAGAGCTGAGCATAAAATGTGTTCAGTTCGTCCTGCAGCGTGGCGTCACATATGATGAGGGTGCTCCTGGCTCTTTAGCCTGTGACATTTCTCATCTCCCGTTGCTGAGTGAATCTCAATTGCGTCTCATCCATTTCATTCTCCTGCAACCGGACATTAGCCAGAAGAAGGCTTGGTAGAGGAACAGGTCTCGGTCCAATACGGGTCAGCCTCGCTCTCCTCCCTCTCTTAGTTCAGCACTTTTGTTTTCTTCTCTCCCCTCTGCTTTGACTGGCACCTTGCGGTCTGCTACACTCAGTCCAAGCCCCACACAACTTTTCCCGATGGCGATGAGTGCTTCTCTATCATAGAAAAGCCGTGCTTTAGCAGAAGGGGCCGTGGAGTTGAAAAAATATAGCAAAATATAGCAAAAGTAGCAAGAATTTGAGGAGCCACTAGCTGCTGCATCTTCATGTGCTGCCATCGTCATAACAATTTGCATTGTTACCTCTGTGATATAGTATGTAATGGTGCAGTGCATGCAGACTGAATCTTCACACTCAGTGTAGTTTTTACCAAAGTGATGGATGACCAAAGGTCACTAACTGAGAGGTGACCATCTTCTGGAGACAGGCAGATACTCCTTACAGCTGAGCAAGAGACTGCCCTGTTGAATATGATGATTACAGTAACAGTGGTGCCTTCCTTTGAGGGAAATTCAAACCCAGAGAGTTGAATCCCAAATAATCTTTCAATGACTTGACAACATATGTCCACCATTTTTACCTTTGGTGATGTCTTTGGTGGAGTCTGTCCAGGGTTGGATGAGGCACACAAGAGGGGGTGATTGGTAGGAACAGCCTGTCTGATCTGAACCTGAGTGGTGTTATGTTATTGGACTTCTGTGCTAGTCATGGATTGATCATAACAAACACCATGTTTGAGCAAAGGATGGTTCATAACTGTATTTGGTACCAGAAAACCATAGGTCAAAGATCAATGTTCGACTTTGTCGTCGATATTCAAGATCTATGGCCATATGTGTTGGACACTTGGGTGGAGAGAGGAGCGCAGTTTTCAGCTGACCACCACCTTGTAGTGAGTTGGATGTGATGGTGGGGGAGGCTATCAGACAGACCTGGTAACCTGAACATGTACCCAGGGTAAACTGGGAATGTCTGTGAGGTCTTAATTTTCCACCTCGCGAAGAATTTTTCATGCATCTTGAGAAGGCTAGAGCTGAGTTGGCAGTTGCTAAAAAGCAACCTAGAAACCTTTGTCCACTCATGTCCTCTTTCACAGGACATGTCACATTCACCCATTCACAAACGCATTCACACAGTGGTGGCAGAGGCTACTGTACAAGGTGCAACTTACTAGGTAGTAACTGTGGGAGCTATTTGTTTGTTAATCTTTGTTTTTTGTTCGCTAATTCTAAGTAATATTTTTGTTTGATTATTTTAGATGTTTGTTTTATTTAGATTAGAGTTCTTTAGTATTTTCTTTAGTTGTTTGTTTAGTTTAATTATTTTCCAGTTTAGTGTTTAGTTTGTCTAGTTATTACGTTATTACCACTAAACAAAGATTTGCCCGACCAAAATGTCGCAGATGAAATAAATCCCGAGGACAGTGCCTCTAATGTGGTAAGTGTAAAAGCATGCATTTAAGCTCAAGCCGACAAGGCGGCTCTGATGGAACGTGTTGCTGCGTTAAAAAGGAAACATCTAATAGAAGCGCAAGAGGAAAAGCTGAGGAGAGAAAAGGAACAGCTAAAGCTCGAAATGGAGTTGGCTATAACAAATGCAAAACTTCAGATCTTAGAACTCAATTCATCACAGTGTGGCTCTAAACTCTAAGATGGCATGAACTCTTATTTTGATAGAAAAGAAGAACAAAAGAATGAGTAAATTCAATCCCAATGCCAACATTTTTGTTTCAGAGAAAATGGATGAAGAGGATAATGTTTTTGGTGTGCCTGCTCCTGTACTGCAGCCACCAGTTGTTCAGCCTAAACAAGGACCAAAGACACAAATGAATGAGATGCTATTAAAGACTGTTGCTCCAGTTCAAGTGGCAATGGCTGTTAACGGAAATGAAACAGGACATGTGCATCTTCACACTCAAGCTCCGACTGGTAACTATTCAAGTGACATTGTAAATATTATGCAAATATTAAGACAAATGATATAACTGCCCTCCTGGTTCAGCAAAATCTGTGCTCTGTCCTTCCTTCAGGAAACATCCCTGTGTTTGATGGGGACCCTCTTCAATACAAGTCTTTCATCAGAGCTTTGAGGTGGGGTTGTTTCCACCAAAACAGCTGTCCAACCAATTGTGTCCAGCTCCATTGAATGTGAATGCACAGACTGGCACAAACAGCTATCAATCATGACAGAAAATCCCTTTTTTGTAGAATTGAATAACTAAATAAAATTATACAACAGTTAGTTCCGGCCAAGCAAATTTACTGGTCGAGACGCATTCCATGAGTGAAGTGCAACATCACTGGCACTGTAAACTTTTAACTCTGCATGTATCACTCCGCTTCACAGCCATTCAAAATCTGTTAATTAGTGTAAGAGTGAAAGTGAGATATTATGCTTTAAAAGAGGGATATGTTTATAGTATGGTGTAAGCATAGATTCAAACTGCTAGTTGGAGCTGTTCACGTAGCTGTCAGTTGGTCAGGTTGAGGGAGGAGAGAAGAAGAGAGGATGGAGAGGAGTGGGGGGCGAGCTAGAAAGGACGGGGATTTTAAAGTGTGTCTTGAGCTGACTGTACATGCATTGGAGTCACTAAAAGTTACGAGGAAGCCCAGGAGGACGCAGCTGTGATGGATGGGTTTTGGTAAACTGCCGTTCACTGGGGGTAAACCAGCTGTTACAGCTGTTACAAGGATGTGCAGTGAGACATGGACACACTTATGTGACACTATCCACAGCCTGAGAGACAACAACACACACACACACACGCTGTCTGATACGAGACTCGAGGTGACAGAGATCACAGCAGTGAGCAGACACACGCTGGAGCAAAGAACTGTCTGATCAAACTAACTGTATGTTAACAGACTCTGATTTCACTGAAAACACAGAGATAAATGTTAATTATACTAAACATCTGCTCTGTGCAGAACATGAAGAGCGAGCTAACACAGATTAGCAAGCAGTGTGCAGGAAAATGTTTATGTGCTGCGAGGCAACAGCCGACACAAACAACTATTTGTGTCGGTGGAGCCAAAAAAATAATAAAAAAAAACCAAACAAATCATAATTTGTTGTCCAAACAAATAAAAGACGCTTTTAGAACTGTTGTATGAAAGCAATATCACACTCGATGTCGTGTGTTGTGCTCATATATCATCACGGCTGTGATTATCTTCGGCACTCGACCTGCGGCTTCCGGCCTATGACCAAATCACAGCCGTGATGATATATGAGCACAACATCACTCCCTCTCTTGTGATATTGCTGAACTGAACTTATCATAAAAACAAACACTTGAACAAACATCAAGGTGATGAGAACTATCTTCACTGACAGACACCATCCTTGGGAAAAATTTATTTGGGGTGTACTTTGAGTTTTTAGTTTGGCCTATGTGTAGTGCCCTCTAGACGTCCGGTCTATTTTATTGAGGTATGCTCCCCAAGTTCTTTATGTTTTAGAAATCTCTTTCTTTAAGATTAACTAATATTGAACGATAAGTATACTGTAACACACGGTGAAGTGAACTAATACTTATTCTGTGATGGAAGACACTTTTATTTACCCACTGAGTGTTTTTAAACTGGTTTAAGGGTTTTTTTCAGAATTGTTCATAAATGAAATAAGAATTAAATTATTTTTCTTACCTGTAAGTACCCTTTAAGTTTTTAATCTCTCTCTAAGGCACTTGCAAATTCAAATAAAAGTACTCTCTAAAATGTCTGCATAAACATCAACAGCACTATTTCTCAGTCTATACAAATGACTAGAAAAGCTAAGTTTTAAAGATTTACTGGTGGAAATATCAACACACAAATATGTTCTTTCAATAATGGAAAATAAAAAATAAAGAAACAATAATATTCAAGTTCAAAGGACTTCTCTGTACCTTTCAATAGACCAATTAACTCAAATCATCAGTTTCTCAGTACACAAATACCTTTTTTTTTAAAGTGCACTCAATATCAAAAACACCAAATAATGAAATACTACACCTAAAGCCGGCAATTTTAACTAACTGAAAATAAAATGGGTACCCAGTGTGTTAGTGATGCAGGCCTGGAGCGATGCCTGTGTGCGTGGGAGCCAGAAAACGATGATGGCTGCTTCGCGCTACAGCGCTAAAAAAACACAGTTACCAGCTCACTGCCGTAATGGCGTCCTCCTCATTCCGTCTGTGGTACAGCGGGTTGCTGAAGCATGGGATGTAGACGACTCCTCCCACTCTCCTGGTAGAAACTCACCGCAGGTCCTCTCATGCAGGTCTGGTACACAGCAGGCCAACAGCTTCACCGAGTTGAGTAGCTGGTTTAGCTGCACATGGATGAAGTCTGTCAGATAAACTAATGTGAGCTACATTAGCTGTTAGCTGCGCTCCTCGTTGAACACTCTTTGTCAAAGTACTCCTCCGGTTGACTCAAACACGGTGCTGCGCTGAATAACAGTCACTCTGAGACTCACTGTCCGCTTATCTCCATGTATATTCCTCAACAGCGTCCGCACTCTTCATAGTGTTTTTCTTACTGTAACATTTTCACCGCCATGCCGCTCCTCACTCTCGTTTCTTCTTTTGGCTGCACACTCTTACTAGTCAAGTCCCCGCTCACACCAACAAATCACACACACACCTTTCTCTTCCTGTTTTGCCACACCTTAACCAATTAACTACCAGAATAACACGTTTCTCAATCAGTATTTCCTCTTTACCCCTGAGACTTTTCAAAATAAAATGAAATATTTGCACTTATATATTATATATTATAAGTGCACATTTGTATGCTTTTAAAACTTTTTTAAACTTATTTATTAAACTCGACTCTTAAACTATTTTAACCTTAATGAAATATTCTTTTTAACACTTAATCACAGTTTCCCTGAAATTAACATATTTAAACTATTTATTTACTTATCATCTATTTTTAACAGGGTTACATATGTCTCATTTATTAATATGGAGGGAATGGCTTTATTACCTATACTGCAGTCAGACACCAGGGGGCAACCCAGATTGAAAAGTTACACTTTGGGGGAACTGTCATGTTGTCCATCTTTATTTACAATCTATGATATGTACTCTCTGTGTCCACAGTGGTGGCATTGACGGCGGGCAATATGAAAATGCACAAGTATAGCCTGTAGTTTGAAGAAAAAACATTTTTTAAAAATGAAATAAAAAATCTACCTTGTACCTACCTAACTACCTTGTACCTTTTATTTATTTATTTGTTTTTTATATTGGACTTCTGTCCTCTTCTTTGTCAAGACAAAAAGTCCTTATTGATGTCACACACTTAAAATGACTTAAAGAATCAACCAGCTCCCTGGAATTGGATTTGCTGGAGTACCTCTCAAGGTAATTTGAGATTTCTATCCACAGACCATGCAGTGTGATCACTCAACGTAATGCTTACTGCAGAGACATTTTGGATTTCAACTGATGGAGCAATTTGAACAAACATTGTTAATGAGTGAAAGAAGAAAGCTCTTCATCTCCTACTGCCACAGTACCTAAAACATGTTTTGAAGCTTTCCATGATTTCATGAATTATTTATCTCTCTCACCAAAGAGAATATTGATGCCTATTACATCAGCACCAAAATAGACTTCACCGCATTTTAGCATGCATTCTTTCTTTTCATAAAATATATTCAATTATGCATTATGCTTACTTCTTCCCCTAAGGCTAATTTAATAGTGACACCAAACTACATTATTCATCATGTCATCTTGCACATTCACTCTGTACCATGTGGTCAAAACATAGTGTGATGACTGTAATGAATAACCTTTTACGGAACAGGGCTTTTAGTGCTTCAAATCATGCAGATGTAATGGGGCAAATTTCAGTAAACTGCATTAGGGTATCATTCAACCATTGCTCAGAAATGATGTGTACAGTACATTAATATAATTCCTTTAAGTCCTTTCATTTTTTTTCTCCCTCACCAACTTGCTGAGCAATTCTTACACTCTCTGTTTAAATACAGCAAAACATGTACAAACTTCAATAAGAAAACATCAAATGTAACACAAGGACATGTTTATTCCCACTCTGCTCTGCAATGTTCTTTCAATTAGTATCCAAGTACCTAGTAGTAATGCAGAGAGCAACTTGATAGATATATTTTATCACAGTGATTTCACAAAAGGCAGAGTCTGATGTCTATGTAGAGTCCATTATTGATTGAAAAGACAGGGAGTTCTCATAACACACCTCCACAAACTGATGCAATCTAACACAATTCTCCTGCACATTATTTCATTTTTGAAGCCTTTAATATTCAGTCATGGTTGATTCTGTGGCAGCAGATGCTGCCAAAGGCAGCTTTGTCCCGAACCGAACGGCATTAGCCAGTTGTTTCTTACTCCAAAAGATTCTCAAGGGGGCAGCTGAGGCTCAGGAGGTAACGTGGGTTCTCCATTATTCAAAAGATCAGCAGTTCAATCCCCAGCTCCTCCAGTCTGCATGTTGAAGTATCTTTGGCCAAGATACTGAAGCATTGATTGCCATCAGTGTGTGAGAGTATGTGTGAATGTTTAACTGAGTAGCAGGTGGGACCTTGCATGGTAGCCTCAGCATCAGTGTGTGAATGACCTCTCAGATACAGTGGATACAGCTGTAGCAAGCAGTCATCACCACTCTGTCATGTAGAAGGAGAGAGAAACAGAAATAGCAAAACCAACAGGAAGAGGTCTCCCAGCTGAGAAACATGAACATTCTGACACTTAAAGAAACTGAGTTATGCATCATCACATTGTTATTTGTGTCGCTGACATCTCATATTTTCATATACAATATATGCACAGGAAATATCTGTCATGTGGAAAGTGTGGACCCAAATCCAACTTCTTTATCAATAATTTTTTTTTTATAACCAGGGCAAAATACTGTAGAGGTTTATTTTAATATGTTATTATGCAACATTTCAGCACTTTTCTCATAATTTTTAATGACTCTTTCATGAAATACTTCTGTATCTGCCTCTAACACTGCAGCAAAAAACCATAAAACAGATTCTTATGTAGGTGCACTCCAGAGATAAACTCTCATTTTTAGCCTGGCCCAGTTCCTCCTATCAAACTAGAGAGGGAAAGCCATACTTCACCTGTCACACTGGCTCCCAGTTTAGTTCTTTTGTCTATAAATACACTGAGATAAGACACCTACAAGGTGCTATGAGCCCTCTCGGCTTTGCAGTTAAATATGGATTGGAGGAGTATTGACGTCAGACTGACACAAACGCGCACACATGTACATATACGCACAAGTTAACACACGTACGTTCATTCATTTGTGAGTAGACTCCAGCACAAGCTGGCATACACACAAATACACACATTCAGGCACACATGCCTTATTTCCAGCCATGCCTCTGATGTCATTCTGTGAATTGGGACTGTCTCAGCAGCAGGGCATTATGGGATAGCTTATAACAGCTTAATGACTCCTCGAGGTACACTACTGCTAAATAATGAGACATGCGGGTGGGAGGGTGGGGGGATAGAGACAGAGTGAGAGACAGGGGGATGAAAACACACACACACACACACACACACAAAAACATACACATCCGCCCAATTTCCATCTTCTCACTTCCAATACCAGTTCTACACACTTCTGAGAGCTGCTTTATTGATGATCAAATAAATAAAATATCAAGACTTCTTTCCTTCAAGAGGATTTAAAGTCCCCATTAACTGGAAATTAATCATTGAAACTATAGTCGTATTCACATTACTCTCTTGAGAGCTGCTTTATGGAGGACCAAACTTGACTCATTGAAAAATGAGTGAAAGATGGCCACCATTGATAACAAAGACTAAGCAGAACAATCATCTCATCCCACATTCACATATTGGATTGAAATACCCTGTATTTGGCTGGCCTCCGTGTACATTCTGCTACACTCACTGCTATGGTGTTAAAGTCTTATCTACTTGGACTGATATTTGTTTGTTTTGTGTTGTTTGCAGTGTGTGTCAGGTCTTGAACCTCTTTGCGGCTGTTCCCAACGCAATCTTTACTCCTCTGCTTCTGCAACTCTGCAATGGAGCTGCTGTGTCTCTGCTCCTACTCCAGGACCCCTCCAAATGCACTGTTCATCATGGATCTGGTCGGAACTTTCAAACAACTTTCCAACTCAGCTCCTCAGCACCTCACACTTCTACAGGCACGGTCAGTCAGTTCTTACCACCAAGCCATCTATCTGCTATTGGTCTGTTGGTCTGTCTTTAACATAAAATCTCTCATGAGTAAGGCTGGTTTCCAAATTTTTCATGGACAAAAAGCTTGACCTCTTATGCCTCACTGAGACCGGTAACAGCCTACATTTTAGGTTAGCTCGCTTTGCTGTATCATAACAGCATCGAAGTCACTGCTGTTACTTGCCTCTTTTACACAGAAATGGTGCAGCATTTTTACGTAGAACTTTGTTTTGGCGTTGTTACCTTCTCCTGTCCTGGCCCAGAGGCAAGACCACTCTGCACCTTCTTTCTGCGATTGTAGGTTATATACAGAATGGCAGCATAACAGCATGATATTTCTGCCTTGAACAGGCAGCGTAAATGCACTCTCTGCCTCCAATCACCTCTTTCAAATGCTTAGCTGTAAAACTTACAGGTCCTAAACATTTAATTAATGGTGCTATCTATAGACCACCAGATCCCTCCACTGTTTTTCTCACTGAATTTTCTTCACCATTAACATCTGTATATGTGCCAGCCTGTTTTCACTCCGAACTCATCAAATGGCTGTGCTGTCAGTGCTTTTTTTGGGGGCTCTCACAAGTTTTAACTTGTTCGTGTGAATAATTTAGTTGGAAACAGGTCCAAGTTTTAAAGGAAGAAATTGTCACGGGTGAGGCAGAATGAGGACCCATAAATGCAGAACACAAAAAAGCAAACTGTTGTGCGAACAAAGAGCGAGCCTTCAACACTGACAAAATCCACAAAAACAAACTGGTGACCAAAAATACAAATATCAAAAAGTAGGAATCAAAGACTAAACTAAAACAAAGCAGGAACTCAGGCAATGGCACAGAGTGACATGGAGGATCACAGCAACAGGCAGGGAAAACAGCAGCAGTTACGACAGGTATGCAGCAGGGTAAATAGGAACGAAGCGGCAGGTACAACAGATGAACCGACAAAAGACAAAGGGAAACACATAAGTATATATACATGGGGAAACAAATCAAGACAATGACATACAGCTGGGTAGGTGCACACAGGAACAGGAGTTAAACACAGGGATTGGCTGACTAAATAAAGTGTAGCTGGGAACACAAGAATGGAGCAAACGAGACCTAAACAGAAACAGGTGTGCAGGCAAGACTAACAGGGAAGGACAGACCAGACTGATAAAACACAGGTGAAATGAATCAGGAAGACACAGAGACAAGTGACAGGTGACACGAGGAGTGAAAACACAAAATAAAACATGAGTAACAAGAAAAAAAAGAACTCCCAAAAAAAACAAAAATAAATAAAGTCCACACTATAACCAAGACCATGACAGACAACCCCCCTAAGACAACACATAACAGGAAACAGACTCCAAAACCAGGCGAGTGGGAGTAAGGGGACAGGGACAAAACAGTTCACAGAGGTACAAGGAAGTCCAGGGGGCAACTACGAGGACGACCCCACTGGCCATGCAGTTCAGGGGGATGACCAGTAGGATGACCAGGCAGGCCGAGCAGTTCAGGGGGGTGGCTGGGAGGCGGACCAGATAGGACGAGCAGTTCTGTGGGGTGGCCAGGAGGCCGACATGGCTGGCTGAGCAGTTGTGAGGGTGGCCAGGAAGTCGACCAGGTGGGCCGAGCAGTTCTGGTGACCAGAATGCCGACCGGACTTGGGGAGCAGGGACGGGAGCTGGGACAGGCGTTTTAGGTGGCTGCCCCGCGGAAGCAGGAGCTTCAGGCTGGAGTTCAGAGGAAGCAGGAGCTTTGGGCTGGGGTCCAGCAGGAAGGTGTGGAGCAGGCTGTGGTGTAGGCCCAGGTGGAAGGCGCAGAGCAGGCTGCCGTGGAGCAGGGACAGGGGCTGCGTGCGTCGTCCCAGGCGCTGACCACAGCTGTGGAACAGGGACCGGGGCTGTGGACATTGTCCCAGGTGCCAAATGGAGCCATGGAGCACGATCCACCGGGACACCGGACGCCAGAACTAGAGTGGCGTCCGCTGGGACCCCCGAGGCCGGAACAGAATTCCAGTCAGGAGGAGGCAGGAGGCTAGCCAGCCGGCAGAGAAGCTGGTGGCCAACAAGCCGGATACTGGGGACTCTGGCTTGAGTTTAAGCTAGTGTCTGGTGAGATAAACATGGGTGGCTTGGAAGTCTTCCTTAAGCTTTGAGGACCCCTCAAGGCCAAGAGGGTGCCCAAGAATGGATTGGAGGAAGGAGTTGGCTCTGGGTGCGAAGACTGCACCTCAAGGACACCAAGGTGAATAGAATCTTGTAGAGGCTGGCTGGTGAAGGGCTATGGTTGATCTGACTGGGAAGCAGGGAAGCTCAAAAGGTAATTTTACCACTCAGGAAAAAATGTCCTCAGCCATGGCCAAGTAGCAACCTCCTAATGAGCCACCCTCAGAAATTGTTCTGCTGGGTCCATGAGTGGTCGGTTTGTACTGTCACGGGTGAGGCAGGATGAGGACCCAAAAATGCAGAACACAAAAAAAGCAAATAGGTGTGCTAACAAAAAGCAAGCCTTTAATGCTGTTAAAATCCACAAAAACAGGAGTGAAACTCGGGGACTGGCTGAACTAAAGAAGGTGTGGCTGGGAACACAAGGGTGGAGCAAATGAGACCTAAACAGAAACAGGTGTGCAGGGAACAGGGAAGGACAGACCCAACTGATAAAACACAGGTGAAACAAATCAGGAAGACACAGAGACAGGTGACACACAAGGAGTGAAAACGCAAAATAAAACGTGAGTAACAAGAAAAAAGGGAACTTAACCAAAAACCCCCAAAATAAGGTCCACACTATAACCAAAACCATGACAGAAATTCAGAGCTTGCCGTGTTTTTATGCTACCCTCGAGAAAGTCAAGATAAAATTATGCAGCAAATAATTTGATTAAACTCTTAACTTATTAATTGAAGGGTAGCCAATATTTGGGGAAGAAAAGCTTGCTCACTAACAGCGCTGAAGCCATTCTGAACATAAAATGTCCCTCACTGCAAAGCAACAGACTTTTATTAGCAGCTAACTCAAAGCACAAAGCATACATGCCCCCTGAGAAGTGAACTGTCATGCAGCTTGTTAGCAGCTAAACTGCATTAACATCCACTCCTCAAGCTGAAGAACGAGAGAGCATTTGTCATTCTATTTCAACACGAGTCATTTGTTTCTTTATTTCATTCAGTTATCAGTCATGTTGGTCCCCATACCTTAGGCTGATGCCACTTATTGTTTCCCAGCAAGCTTCATGAGTTTAGTCAGAGTTAGGCAGATAAAATCACTAAGCAGCTGATTCTCTGCTTTGTTTATTGCTAACAAAGTCATAGAGAATTTTATGGCAATTGAATGTGTCATCAGATCTCATTTTACTGTGATATTTGAATAATATAGTCCTACATTATGCCTTATTAATCATTACAGTAAATTGGATGCTGGCATTGTTTTGTGTGGGGATCTGAAGTACAGTATAAGTTTGGGAGCAGCTTGCACACGCATGCTGAGTAGGAGTGGAAGGACAATTTTTTCGTCTCATTGTCCAATTATGAGTAATGTTAACTCATCACTGTAAATTGGGGGGGATAGGGGTCGGACCATATGAAGAAAGAACGTTCATTCTAGATTGGTTCTGCAGCAACAAAAATTAACTATGCACAAATTAATTTGCACATATTTGCACTCCTTTTTATTCACACACATATGCAAACACACAAGCACATAAATATTTCAACCTGACAGTTGGTGTGCGTCATGCAGTGTTGATGCTCATTCAGTGCCTCTGTGAAAAGTCTCAGGCCTACTGTTGAGTGATGTAAGATTTATATGAAACTCCTCTTCTTTCTGCTCAGACAAATGAGTGGGTGTGTTGAGCTTTCAGGAAGATGGATGGGTTAGAAAGGGAGAGGAAAGAAGTGGGAATAACACAATGCTGATTATATTTTCAGGTTGTTGTTTTTTTTACATGGTTTACACACCACAGCAGGGGATTAAAAATGTTGCTGGCAGGTATTTCATTGACATGTGACAAAAAGGTTATCCGTATAGCTTTGAGGTAGGTTTAAAGTCAGGGATAATAACACTTCTGCCTCTCCTTTCGTCTGTCTCAGAAGGCCATGTCTGCCTGTTTTCCTCTCTCATATCAGTCACCATCTATCTCTCTGTCTGCAGCCCTGGCTGTTTCCCTCTTTAGTTTACCGTGTCTGTATTGCGTGCCCATCTGCGTCATGTATGAGGCATGCCTGAGGGTTAAAAATAAAAGATAAAAGGGGAACAGGCGGATGCAAGGAAAGAGAGGAGGAGACTGATGACTAGGAGTGAGGATGTGAGGGGGAGAAGAGGGAGGACTGGCCTAAGAAGCAGCAACCAACAGGAGAAAAGTAATAAATCAATCTAGTAGCAGTTATTGGGTCACGTATTTACTCTACATCACCTGTTAAATTGGTGCAGCTGAATGCTTCCTGTCAGGCTGTACCATTTGTTGACATGGATCATAATAAAAGTGTATGAATTTTTTGTTAAGGAGATAATGTGATGGAAGATAATGGCTGAAATGTCATTGTATTTCTATCTGCACTTGAGCTGACTTAGGACCTCCAAAGCTGAAAAAAGTTTTTGAAAAATAATTCTGAGTCATTTCACAGATTTGAAGAGTTAAACTTCTCTCTCAAGCTCCCTTTTGTATTCTTCACACAACTTCTCTTGTGCCCTTGAGAGAGACCATCTGTCTGAGAATGTGTGCTGTTATCTCAATTTGATTGATCACATGTCTCACAAGAATAAGGGCTTTTCTCCTATGGGGCGCACTCTGAAAGAAATGGCAACATTTCTCCATATTTCGCTCTGAAACATGATTAAAAAGAGGTGTGAATTTTTCAAAGTCAACTTTTAATCACATTTAGAGCAATATTTGCAAACTTTGTTGGATTTACAGAAACGGCACTAGTAAAAATTAACGACTTATTGATTGCCTCTAAAGAAAGGTCTGGTCTCTGTCTTAATCCTGCCAGGACCATCAGTGCCACATTTGACACCACTGACCATCAAATCTTATTGCACAGACTGGAACACTTAATTGGCCTTAAAGGAACGGCACTAAGCTGGTTTAAATCATACTTATCAGATCGTATCAGATCGGAGTGCCACAAGGTTCTGTGCTTGGACCAATCCTTTTTACTTTATATATGCTTCCCCATAATCAACATAATTAGAAATCACTCTGTAAATTTCCATTGTTATGATGATGATATGTAATTTTATCTATCTATGAAACCAGATGAAACTGATAAGTTATCTAGACTTCAAACATGTCTTGAGAACATAAAAGCCTGGATGAGCTGTAATTTCTTGATGCTGAATTCAGACAAAACTGAAGTTATTGTTCTTGGCCCCAAACACCTCAGAAACTCCTTTTCTAAGGATGTAATTTCTCTAGATGGCATTACCTTGGCCTCTAGCACAACTGTAAGGAACCTCAGAGTTTTATTTGATCAAGATCTATCTTTTGCCTCCCACATAAAACAAACTTCTAGGACTGCTTTCTTTCACTTGCGTAACATCGCAAAAAATTACACTTATCCTGCCTCAAACAGATGCCAAAAAGTTAGTTCACACATTTGTTATTTCTAAGCTGTATCACTGTATAGTACGTATAGTTCCTTACCAACCCTCAAGATCACTGCGCTCTGAAAATGCAGGGTTACTTGTGGTTCCCAAAGTCTGGAAAGATAGGATGGGAGCCAGAGCCTTCAGCTATCACGCTCCTCTTTTATGGAACTATCTTCCACTTTCGGTCAGGGAGGCAGACACCGTTTCCACTTTTAAGGGTAGATGTAGGACCTTCCTCTTTGATAAAGCTTATAATTAGGGCTGCTCAGGTTGCCTGGACCAGGCCCTAGGTAGGCTGACATAGGTTTGGTCTGCCAGGGGACTTTCCATGATACACTGAGCTCCTTTTTCCTTCTCTCCATCTGCAAACACTTTTGTCTTTTTACTGCATTACACTTACTTGGTTCCCACCCTTGTTTCGTAGTTTTCACGGATCTTGGCTGCAGTCTTGATTGTCCTGTAGCTGTGGTCCTCTCTGAAGCTGCGCTGGTGTTGTGGGCCTTGGTTGCATACGTTCTTGATACACTAAGCTCCTTTTTACTTCTCTTGCTCCCCCCATCTGAAAACGCTCTGGAAGGAGTCCCACCCTGAGCACATCTTTATGACAATTTTAAGCGATAATGAGAGCGCCACCTATTGGCAGAAGAAAGGCAAAGTTTAACAGTAAGATGTCCAGTTTCTAGCAGGTTGACTCGATTGATCTCAGAATGGTCTCAAAAAATCTTAAAGACCTTGATGAAGCTTGAAAATGAATATTGAGAGTTTTTGTTGAAAGGCGTTACCGAAGTCGGGTGGACAATTTCAATGTTTCGACATGACATCAAAAACTGTTGTAACTTTGCCTCAGATGGTCAGATCTTTACAAAATTTCACAGATTCAGTCCAGGCCTGAAGACATCTGCAGTGCAGTTTTGAATCTTAGTCATAGCGCCACCTATTGGTAGCAGGAAGTTACTTTTTTTTACTCTTTGATTTTTCCCCTGTAGCAGATTAACTCAGTTGACCTCATATACAATTAGAATACTGTAAAGACCTTCATGATGCACAGAAATTACACTTTTGAGTTTTCATCAAACGCTGTTGCCAAAGTTACATTATTGCATTATTCGCCATAAAACTGGAAGCACTTTTTGAGGGGCAACGCATGCACCAAAACTCACCAAACGTGGCACACATATCAGAAGTCCTAAAATGTGTTATCTGATATGATTTCTTTTTGCACTGATGTAACAAAATTGCTCTGTAGCGCCCCCTACAGATTTCAACGTAGCAGCCCCCTGTGATAGCTCCCACCTAGAGCTATGAAACTTGGGTCATGTGTAACACCCCAAAACCTACAAAAAAGCCTCTTGGACCCATACCCTAAACCCAACGGGAAGTCGACCATTTTGAATTGATTGTGCAATTTTGGTGTATTTTTGACCGTTTTCATGGGTCATAATTCTTCGATCTTCTCCTACAGATTTCATCTAATTGACTTCAAATTTTACACATCCTCACAGAAGGCCTGGAAGATCAGTTATTCAATTCGTGAGTTTCTGTCACACTGTGTGGGCGTTACTGAGCCAAACATTTACATATCTCGCCATGAACTAGGAAGTAAACAGGAAGTATTTCATAACTATGAGGGACATGGTCCAATCTTCACCAAACTTCACGTTTGATGACAGTCATGCCCTGAACATATCTACATCTACTTATAGCGCCCCCTACTAGCAACACGTATGTCATGGAAATTACATGTTTTTTTTTGATGGAATGCTTCTACAGATTTTATCCGATTGACTTCAAATCTGGTGATAAAACCTTTAAGACCTTAATGATGCCTCCCTCTAAAGTATAGGTTTTCCATGAATGCTGTTGCCATGGAGACCCAGTGGTTGCCGCCATAAAAGAAGTTGCGAGCCACCTACTGGCAACAGGAAGTATGCCTCGTACCACAACTATTTTCATGAAATTTACGTTTTGTTTACAAATTATGTAGACCAAGATGACATAGATTTTGTGCGTCCAAAGGAAGTAATTCACCATGTGAAATATCTCCCTCAATCCCAAAACTAGTCTGGCGAATTTCCTTTAATTTCAGGTTTTACACTTTTGTGGCAATAGCCAGTTCACACCTGGGATAGAAGACGAGGTTTTAAGACATAGGCAAAAAAAGGATCATGCAGGATTATGGACCTCTACAGCAATGATAGGCTGATATCATTTAATGAATTACAAAAAAACTATGACCTTCCCTCACACCATTTTTTCATGTTTTTACAGATAAGAAGATTTATTTTTATATCTCAAAATAACTCGCTTACTCAGCCACCCCTTTCAAAGTTGGAAGAATTTACACTGAAGCATATGATTGGACAAGGACAAATGTCGATACTTCATAGAATGTTTGTAGATCACTCTCCTGAATCTACAGATGATAAGAGCCACAGCTGGAGTGTAGATCTCCAAGAGAACATTTCAGATGAAGAATGGGCACAAGTCTGCTTGAAGGCTCAAACACAAACAATTAATACCTGCCTCAAGCTGATACAATATAACTGGATTTTAAGAATTTACATAACACCTTCTAAACTACATCATTTTAACCCTAGTGTACCAGACATGTGGAAATGTGAAGTGTTTAGAAGTTTTTGGGAAGATGTTTTAGCTTTGATTTATCAGATAACAAAACTTAAGACTCCCTGTCAGCCTACGTTGTGCATTCTTTACCCAAGAGAATTTATAAGCAATTAGAGTCAGCGAGCACTTGCAGGCTTATGCCCTTTACAAGCTAAGAGAGCCATTGCTTTAGGATGGAAAAATATGTACAAACCAAGTTTGAACAAGTACATCAGAGACCTCTCAACATGAATTGACAAAACAGAAAAGGGAAACAAAAGGGAAACTGGAAATCTTCGAAAAGATATGGGGAAATTTATTGGAGTTTCTTACTCTCAATGTTAGTTATTTTTGGGAAAATCAGTCTGTAGTTGGGGTATAGGTACAACTGAGATGACGTAAATGTGAAAGTGTGAAAGTAAACATCTATATTGTTTTAACTGTTTTACTTAATTTTGTCGATATATCTGTCTTTTTTTCTTATCATTATTATCATTTTTTCTCTCATATTTATGAATTCCAGTTTCTAATATATATATATATATATATATATATATATATATATATGTATTGTATTTTGTTACTGAATTTCTTGTTTTTGTTGTTTTGTGTTTGTTTGTTGTTTTTGGGTTTTTTTTGGACTAAGTCTGATCATTTAAGTTGTTTGTAATGTTTTGAAACCCCAATACATTTTTTTAAAAAAGTATTTTATTTTAAATAATATATTTTTCTGAGTGTACTTACCTTTACTTAAGTAACATTTTCAATGCAGTGCTTTTATTGGTAGAGTATATTTACAGTGTGGTATTAATATTTTTACTGCTGATACATTTCCAGCACAGTTTTTAATTTGAATTGCCATTTCCTGCTGTTCAGCAACTATTTTATTGCCCTGTTCTTGGTGTTATTTGACCTATTAACATGCTGTGACTTTGCAGTGCTTTTATCACTGGTCTTAGAGCAATAATATTCACTTTTTTGATTGTGGTGCTATTTATTTATGAAGTTTTAAGTAATTGCACTTCTTGCAGCATCTTATTTTATTGTGTTCTAAATCCGCGTGCTGTTTGTATTTTGTGAATTGAAATTTAAAATGTGATAATTTCTCTTATGTGGACCCCATGGCTATACAAGTTGGGAACCATTGATTTACAGCATCCCAAATGTTTTATCTCTGCTGGGTCTTTGATTTTCCTTTGACGCCATTACTGACAATGAAAACTCACGTGTTTAAGTTTATTTAACACTACATTTTATTTCACAATTGCAAAAGTTCTTCTTCTCCTTCTTTTAACAGCCTTTTTCTGGTGGCATAATTTCAATGCATATCTTCATATTCACATCTTCTGTGCAAAAAGCACATGCCCATATAAAATGTTAAGTAAGCATCATCTCTGCTAATAAGTTCTCTATTAAATTGAAAATCTCTTCAGTCTGTCACATATTCCATACTTTATTTTTAGTTTAGTTTAACCAGTGGGGTTGAGTGGGGTTACAGGATGAGCAAAGTACTCCAGATGTCCCTGTCCCCAGGAACAGCTTCAGCTTCTCCTGGGGGAACTCCAGGAGTTCCAAGGCCAGACAAGATATGCAATCCCTCCAACGTGTTCAGGGTCTGCCATGGAGCCTCGTTCTAGTTGTACATGCATGGAACACCTGAAACGGGAGGCGCTCGGGAGGCATCCTGATCAGATGCCTGAACCATCTCAACTGGCCCCTTTAGTTGTGAAGGTGCAACGGCTCTACTCCAAGCTCCCCCAGGATGCTCCTCAGCCTATCTTTAAGTGTGCATTCACACCAAACGCAAATGTTGTTTTTTGCATTGTGTTACTCATTTATATATGGTCGCTTTTTTTTTTTTTGGAGCATTTTGAAACAGCTATGGTTGTGCCTGTTAGCTAGGAAAGGCAGCTAACAGCTAGCTTGGTTCGCAGTGAAAAACAGCAGATTGCTGAATGTAAATGCGCAGGCTCCGTGCCCTGAAACTCTTTATTATTTATCATGGCAGCACATTACAAGCCCTCCACTGTTTAATTTCAATAATAAAAGACCCAGTTAAATTACTCAGAGTGTTTTGCTAAGAAGCAACTCAACAAAAACAGCTTACACGGGACACAAATTTCAGAGCTTACCATGCAACTTTATAGTTTTGATCTTCGAGCCCTTCAGGTCCTTATTTGCCCTGTCCCTGTACAGTCCCGATAATGAATGACAGTCAGTGTCTCAGTGACATCAGGAGAATCTCAACTGACGGGCTATCTTAACACAATCTCATGCAAAACTTAAGTTGAAAATTTCATCTTGGCGCTGACTTGCCAGCTTAGCAGATAAACAAGCCCATCATTCATATGTGTGGAAGTACTTCACATAAGATGACTCCAACTCCACCGTGAAGCATGGGTTGTGAATAGCTGTTCTGAGTACAACAAGAACACATCTGCTATGCACAACCATCTTAAAACGAAATACCTGCTGCCAACAGCTAGCACTAGCAGCAATGCTAGCACCAGCAAGCAATGCCCAGCACATAGGCAGACGATCTTTGGTGTTTTTTTTAAGTGCCCAGTCATGGACAAGAGACAACAGCAGATAACAGACTTGCTTGTCAACTTTGTTATCAAGGATGTTCGACCATTTTCTGCTCTTTCTGGGACATAATGAAGTTTTTAGAGCTGGGCTATACATCCCATCACATGCTACACTTTGGAATGACATACACTCCAGTACAACACTGTGAGGGCAAGGATTGCTAAGGAGATGAAAGATAAAAATGTCTCACTTACTACTGATCTGTGAACATCTTGCACTATGGATCCATATATTACCATAACCGCTCACTATGTTACAGGCACCTGGGAGATAAAATCAAGAGTCCTGCGAACCACTATCATGCCTAAGAGACACACAGCTGTGACTATACTCAGAGGCTTAAAGAAACAATTGAGGAGTGGGACCTGGTTGTTTTTTGCATGAATTTTTGTAATGGAGCTGTGCTAGCAGTTTTCCCACCACCTTGGATGCACTAGGCACACTCTGCAGCAAGCGATAAAAGCAGGGCTGAACTTACCAGAAATTGAAAAAATCGCAAAGACCTGTTGTCTGTCATTTTCACCACTCTGCAGTAACAAATTGTGCTTTAAAGAAACGCCAAGAACAGCTGGGAGCAAAAGTAAACAAACTTCAAGAGACTGTGTAACCCACTGGAATTCATTGCTCACTGTACCTGAACAACTGTATGAGCAGAGAATACTGGTGCAGCTGTTCTTGTGGATGAGACAATGACAAAAGTTAACATTCGAAGATCCCTCGCCATGACAGAGTACTTGTGGGAACTGATGGAGCAGCTGATCCCGGTGCTTGGGCCTCTTTGCAAAGGCTACAACCATAAAGTGCTGAAAATTCCACGTCAGGCTGTCCTTCATCTACCCGGTCCTTCTGAACGTGACTAACCACACACTGACAGCAAGAGAGTCCAATCTGGAGGCTATTAGCTTCTTCAAGGACACCGTGAGGAAAGAGCTCATAACCCGCTTCAAACTGGTGTCCTGTGAGTTGGATCCCCGCTAGATCCCCGGTTTAAGCGTCTGAAGTTCCTCCCAGAATATATTAGAGAGGATGCCCAGATGCACCTGACTCAGCTAGTGCCTAAGAACGAAGGGGAGGAGCAGCCTGGAGCTACAGGTAAATAGAAGTGAACTAACTTTTGCTAAAATAATTTTAGGCTAGGCTACTTAACAAGTAAATAGTAAAAATGAAATTCTGTTGTTAATGTGGCTAATTGTCACTGACTGAAGCGCTCGTATTAAATGTTTCCTGATTGAAGCATCAACCAGTGTCTCATTGCTGAATAAAAGTCATCATAGAAAACTCATCCTTTCATTTGGTGCATATCGGTCCGCTACCTGAGGTGAGAATATTTATTATCCATTTCTGGTTATTTGGCACTCCTTTTGAGGGAAACCTGGTCTTATCCAGAGGGACGGCATCCATCCCACTTTGGATGGAGCTGCTCTACTCTCTAGGAATGTGGCCGAGTTTATTAGAGGCCCAAAGCCATGACATCCCAGGGTTGGGACCAGGGTGCAGAGTCGCAGTCTTACATGCTTCTCTGAGCTTCCTCTAGCACAGTCACACACCCATAATGTTATAATAACGGTGTCTGTCCCCCGACCACTTCATTTGTTTAAAGCTAAAATAAACAAAAGGGGAGTACAAGAAAATCTCATAAAAATTAACTCATCTCCTGTCAAACAGCATCATAACAGGAGAATTAAATGCGGAGTCTTGAACGTTAGATCCTTATCAACCAAGGCTCATTTAGTCACTGATTTAATATTGGATAACCATATTGATTTATTATGCCTCACTGAGACCTGGCTTTATCCTGATGAGTACGTTAGCCTGAATGAATCCACTCCTCCTGGTCATATAAATAGTCACATTGCCTGGGACACTGGCCGAGGAGGGGGTGTTGCTGCTATTTTTGATTCAAGCTTAGCAATTCACACTAAGGCTAAGCTAAACTATAGTTCATTTGAAAGCCTTTTTCTTAGTCTTTCTCACCCATCCTGGAAAACTCTACAGCCAATTCTATTTGTCATAGTGTACCACGCCCCCGGCTGATACTCTGAATTTCTATCTGAATTCTCTGAGTTTATATCAAGTTTAGTGCTTAAATCAGACAAAATTATTATCGTAGGGGATTTTAACATTCCCATGGATGTTAATAGTGATAGCCTTAGTTCTGTTTTCTCCATGCTTTTGGATTCAATTGGCTTCAGTCAGTGTGTACATAAACCCACCCACCGCTACAATCACACCCTCGATCTAGTCCTTGCATACGGCATCGATATTGAAGATTTATTAGTCTTTCCTGAGATTCCTGCTTTGTCAGACCATTATTTAATAACTTTTAATTTTTTATTACTCGACTACAAGCCTCTCAGTAAGAGTTACTATTTTAGATGTCTATCTGATTCAGCAGTGGCTAAATTTAAGAAACTGATTCCTTCTGCATAGACATCATTACCATGTCTTACAGCGACTGAGAATACTCCTACTAACTGAAGTCATTCTCAAATTGACTATCTCGCTGATAATGCTACTCGCTCACTGCGATCAGCTCTTGACACTGTTGCACCCTTCAAGAAGAAAATAATGAAACAAAGAAAACTAGCTCCTTGGTTTAACCTCCAGATCCGCAAATTGAAACAAAAAAAAAGAAATCTGAAAGACACTGGCGTTCAACCAACCTGGAACAATCCCGTTTAGTCTGGCTGGATAGTCTTAAAGTGTATAAGAAGGCCCTCCGCCATGCCAGGGCAAACTATTACTCATCATTAATTGAGGAAAACAAAAACAATCCCAGGTTTCTTTTCAACACTGTAGCCAGGCTGACTCAGAGTCACAGCTCTATAGAGCCCTGTATTCCTTGGGCCCTAAGCAGTGATGACTTTATGACTTTCTTTAATGATAAAATTATAACTATTCGAGATAAAATCCATCACCTCTTGCCCTTACCTGACTTGGCCCCGGACAGAGATAGCCTGGATATGGCAGCAAGGCCTGAAATTTGTTTGGACCATTTCTCTCCCATTGACCTTCATAGACTCTACACTCTGATCTCTGCATCTAAGCCATCAACATGCCTGCTAGACCCCATCCCAACTAAGCTCCTTAAGGAAGTTTTGCCCTTACTAGACAACTTTTTATGAGATATAATCAATGCGTTTTTATTAACAGGCTATGTACCTCAGTCTTTTAAAGTAGCTGTCATTAAACCTCTTCTAAAGAAGCCCACTCTCGATCCTGAGATTTTAGCTAACTATAGACCGATATCTAATCTCCCCTTTATTTCTAAAATCCTTGAGCGAGTGGTTGCTCATCAGCTCTGTGACTTTATCCAAGACAACAGTTTATTTGAGGACTTTCAGTCAGGCTTCAGAGTTCATCATAGTACAGAGACGGCACTAGTAAAAATTAATAATGACTTATTTATCGCTTCTGATACAGGTCTGGTCTCTGTTTTAATCCTATTAGATCTCAGTGCCGCATTTGACACCATTGACCATCAAATCTTACTGCACAGACTGGAAAACTTAATGGCCTTAAAGGAACGTCACTAGCCTGGTTTAAGTCATACTTATCAGATCGTTCCCAATTTGTTCACATCAACGATCAACCCTCCGCACATACTAAGGTCTGCTTTGGAGTGCCACAAGGTTCGGTGCTTGGACCAATCCTTTTTACTTTATATATGCTTCCTCTAGGCAACATAATTAAAAAACACTCTATAAATTTCCATTGTTATGCGGACGATACGCAATTATATCTATCTATGAAACCAGATGAAACTGATAAGACATGTCAAACATGTCTTAAGGATGTAAAAGCCTGGATGAGCCGTAATTTCCTGATGTTGAATTCAGACAAAACTTATTGTTAAAGTTATTAAAGTTATTGTTCTTGGCCCCAAACACCTCAGAAGCTCCTTTTCCAACAATGTCATTTCTCTAGATGGCATTACCTTGGCCTCGAGCACCACTGTACGGAACCTCAGAGTTTTATTTGACCAAGATTTATCTTTTGCCTCCCATATAAAACAAACTTCAAGGAAGGCTTTCTTTCACTTGCGTAACATCGCAAAAATTAGACATATCCTGTCCCAAACAGATGCTGAAAAATTATTACATGCATTTGTCACCTCTAGGCTGGATTACTGTAACTCCCTATTATTTGGTTGCCCCAACAAATGTCTTAGGTCTCTCCAACTGGTGCAGAACGCTGCTGCTCGTGTTTTAACGGGAAGCAAGAAAAGGGATCATGTTTCTCCTGTTTTAGCTTCTTTGCACTGGCTCCCTGTGAAATCCAGGACTGAATTTAAAATCCTCCTCCTTACTTACAAAGCTCTAAATGGTCAGGCTCCATCCTATCTGTCGCAGCTCATAGTTCCTTACCAGCCCTCAAGATCTCTGCGCTCTAAAAATGCAGGGTTACTTGTGATTCCCAAAGTTTCCAAAAGTAGGATGGGAACCAGAGCCTTCAGCTACCACGCTCCTCTCCTATGGAACCATCTTCCATTTTTATTCAGGGAGGCAGACACCGTTTCAACTTTTAAGGGTAGACTTAAGACCTTCCTCTTTGATAAAGCTTATAATTAGGGCTGGCTCAGGTTGCCTGGACCAGCCCATAGTTAGGCTGACATAGGTTTAACCTGCCGGGGGACTTCCTTTGATACGCTGAGCTTCTTTTCCTTCTCTCAATGCCGCCATCGGAAAATCATGCATGTTAACTGCATTGCCATTTGCAAGCTTAGCTTAGCCGCAGTAGTTTAGCTTAGCCTTACATCTGTAATAGCCATGTGGTACTGTCACTACCTCACGATTATGGAGCCTGGGTCTGAACTGCAATACGCTCCTGTTGCCTCTCGGGAGCATTCCTGCTCCTTTGTTTCCTAGTTTTCCCGGATCCTGGCCGTAACCTTGACTGTGCCTGACCGTGGTGATAGCTGTGCTGATGCTGTGACCTTGCCTTTGGTTGTGCTTGTGCTGTGGCTTTACTGTTACTCCCGCTCGCCCTGATCGTGGTCTGGTCCTGGTTGCGCCAATGCTGTAATCTTGCCTTTGGACACCTCCCTATCAATATACGCATGAGACTGTTATTATTACCCTCAACATCATCATAGAGTGCAATTAATGATTCTATCTATTGCACGTCTGTCCGTCCTGGAAGAGGGATCCCTCATCATCCTTTTCCGCTCTTCCTGAGGTTTCTTCCTTTTTTTCCCCATTACAGGGGTTCTTTTTCAGGAGTTTTTCCTTGGGTGATGTGAGGGTCTAAGGGCAGATGGATGCTGTAAACTGTGCAGCCCACTAAGGAAAGCCATGTTTTGTGATAATGGGCTCTATAAATAAAACTGACTTGACTTGCCGATTCTTAAATAAGTGGGCCTACTTAAATCTTAATAGGTGTAGTATGCATGTGTATTTTATGTCTGGCTGGAGAGGAAAGAAAAGGGGGGTATGTCCCAGGAGCGGTGTCTCTAGGGCATGAGCAGAACAGATGTGAAAAAAATAAAACAGAAATAAATGGTGCATCTGAAGAAGGACTAACCACTTTATGGCCCGTGTCCTTAGTGCCTGTGTTCAGAAAAAGGGACTGACCGCTTGATGTCTCCTATCCTGATTGCACACATTAATATTTATTGTTGTGTTGTTAAAACAGTGGGTCTCAGGAAGGACTAACCGCTTGACAGCTCCTGTCTGAGTCCACGCGTTTATTGTTGTTGATTTGTTGTGTTAATAATAATAATAGGGCCGGGACTCGATTAAAAAAATTAATCTAATTAATCAGAGGCTTTGTAATTAATTAATCGAAATTAATCGCATTTTAATCGCATATGTCTACGCTACCATCCGCCCGCTTTTTAAAACAAAATTTCCCATCCATGGGGCCAACCAAAGCGGTCTCATCTGCTTCTTCGTTCATTGTTGTTGTCTGTAGCATGGATGGTCTGAAGTCATGAACGGTAGGTGGTGCGCTAGTATAATCGGTCCCCGGGAAACTCATCAAGTGAGAAAGGTTCCGCGGTGCAAAAATTGGTGTGATTAAAATGCGTTAATTTTTTTAACGCATTAATTTTTGTGTAATTAATTAATCGTGATTAACGCGTTAAAGTCCCGGCCCTAAATAATAATAATAATGCATTTTATTTATAGGCGCCTTTCTTGACACTCAAGGTCACCTTACATCATCAACATAAAAGCAGACACAATATTAAAGAGACAAAATAAAATATAGAAATACAATATAAAATTAGACAATGCAATTGTGATCAGAGGGAGTAAGCCAGTTTAAACAGATGGGTTTTGAGTTTTGAAATGTGGTCGTGAGTCTGAGTTACGGAGGTCAGGTGGGAGTGAGTTCCAGAGCTGGGGGAAGAGCGGCTGAATGCCCTGCTCCCCATGGTAACAAGACGGGCGGGGGGGACGATGAGATGGATGGAGGAAGAAGATCTGAGGGTGCGGGTGGGTGTAGCAATGTGGAGGAGGTCAGAGAGATATGGTGGAGCAAGGTTGTGGACAGCTTTGAAGGTAAGGAGGAGTATTTTGTAGTTGATGCGGTATGTGATGTTGTGTTGTTAATATAAGATATAGATTAAATGTCTTTTGTGGAGATATCAGGCATTAGATCACATTATCACATTATCTAAGGTAACTTAGCTTAAGTCTTAAACGATCAAACAGCGGTGATGCACAGTAACCCATACCCAGTCCATACCCAGATTTACAGTAATATTTATTAAAAAGAGAGACACCCTATGAAGCTTTGATCAGGATTCACAAGAATCTATCTTGTATCATGTTTTTATCGAGTCTGTGTGTGAAAATATTCATATATTGTGTTAGATTTCAAGCGTAGTACATTGAATCATGGGGTCACAAACCACTAAGATAGTCAAATGTAAACAAACGGTTAATATTAAGAATAAGACGTAACATGATTTGCCTAGAAATGAGAGAAAGGCTATGAAGAAACTATTAAAGACAAATCCTTATTTAAAGAATATTCCAACTAAACCGGTACACCAAATGCCACCTAGAGAGTGGATTCAGAGTAAAACAGGCTTTTATTATGTTGAACCTTTTCTGACAGACATTTCAGAGTGGAATGATCAGGGATTCCCCAGAGAGGGCAGTTTTGACAAAGCTAAATTAGATTCAATTAACAGATATTATTTAGATTGGGATAGAAACTATATGACTGATGTATTCAAAGCTTGGGAATTGATGAGCAAACAGTGGTTTCATTAAAAAGTCAGAGAAAAAGAAAAAAGTAAGCAGCCTAACTCTCCCACAGACCACCGTGAAAACTGAGCAAGCACAAAGATGATAATTTTAAATCCTTACATCCAAAGTTGGATACTCTTGGATACCACCAGCATATTAATCTGATGACATGACCAAACAATATACTCATGAACAAAAAAAATAGAGTTACCTTTGTCAAAAGCCAGTAGTGTTAAACTTGTGACACTATTGATCATATTTGATGATTGAGTCATGGAAAAACCATTAACTCTGGTAGAAATTTACTGAATAATACAAGACACTCCTCAGCCACTGACTAATCCAACAGTATTTATTAATTAATTGGTGGACAACAGCTTTAAAGCAGAGTTCGATGTCCGGCAAACATGTCCATTACATTTTGACAACACATAAGTTGACCGTTTGATTATAGAATGTGACACATTACACTTTGATAATTATTGTAAGCTTTTTTTGGTCTGAAATGTGACTTTATACATCAAGTGTGACTAACGATGCTGGATCAAATGCATCTGTGTAGATCTGCTTTTAGTGACTGACAGTTTTCACGCCCAATGGGAAATCCAGACAGCAGCAGCCCAACCGGTGGCTGAGCCCCCCAAATCCCAAAAAAAATGGAAGAAGGGACTAAGAAAGGACTTGACAGGTAGCAGGAGAGACAAAAAAGACGCAGCAGGAGTGACTTTAATGGCATTAGTGCGAAACGACATGGCGAGGCCACAACAAGATTAAACTACCGACAGAGAAGTGACGGACCCAACGCCAGCCATCAGCAGGAGGAGAACCAGTGTTACAACGCAAAGTACATGCAGTGGCAGAGGGAGGAGCTCCGCCTGTGGTGTGAGTATTCCTAAAGTACAGTAGTAACCCTCCGGGTCATGAGCACAGCCGATCCTTTTGCAGTGTCATGTGTACAACGTATTTCTGTGTCCCGGCAGGTGGTTTGAATGAAGGAGACTCAACTACAGAAGGGTAGCCAACACCAGTGGAGCTGCAACCACAATGTAGTCAAGTACATTAACATCTATTCTCAGCCTGAGCATCATCATTAATGTTATCTGAATCTTCTGGCAATGTGGACTTAACGATGATTTGATACCTATTTGGCTTAGACTAATGTTATGCATAATGTCACATCTCATGTGTGTCCAGTTTTTCTAATTAAGTGGTTATTGTAGCGCACCTCTATCATGGTTCATTTATGAAAAGGGATCATGGTAAAACTTGAAAAAAAACATGAATTTTATAAAATTTATACATCTTTTAGAATTATTTTATATATCTGTATCTATCTTATGTAAACTTTCACCTACTTGCACCTACTGACCTTGAAAGTTATTGTAAGTTATTGTATATATGGTAACAAATGTGGAGAGACGACGTCCCACGTCTCGTACCCATTCTGGGAAGGTGCCCCAAAGTCTACAATAACATTTCCTAGAAGTATCCCTGTGGTCTTACTCTTGATGTATTAGTGATTGATAGGTACCAGATAAATAAACGGCGAGAAGCATGTATAGGGCATTGCTTTAGGTTTGGTCTTTCTCACACACTTCTGTCCATGCTGCTGTGCTGACCTGAGCACTCATATTAAACGTTTCCTGACTGAAGCATTGGCCAGTGTCTCACTGCTTTTTTTTTTTTTTTGCTTTTTTTGGCACTGTTTAATAGTGATTTTTTTTCCCTGCTTGAGTTCAGTCACACTTGCATTGACAAATAGATACCATTTATAAATAACATTTGTTTTAAAATTTATATGGAGAGAGAGAAAATCACACAAACAAAAGAAAAACAAATTAAAAGACATCTTATCCCCCCTGCTTCTATCCCACCAAACCAGTCCATAGATCCAGACACTCCCCACCCCAATTTGATCCTTATGAGAGTCAGAAAAGAATTATTTTGAATTATTTTTTTTCCAGATGCAGTATTTCATAAAATAGCTGTATATTTTTTATAGTGATGTCAGGTCATTTTTCAGTGACACTGTTTCACGATATTCTGCCTCATTGTTTTGCAGCCTGAATGCAACCTTTTCCAATTTGATTTTGTCTATAGCTTCATTAATCCAGTCTTTCTGTGATGGTGCATTTAACTTGATCCAGTTGTACATTATGACTTTTTTTGTGACCATACATAGTGTAAGAAATATTTTTTTACTCTTTGTTGAAACATTACTGAAACCATGCAGGTCTCCAAGAATACATGTTTGTGGTGTAATTGGTGTGTCTGTGTTAATGTAGGTCATCGCTTGTTTTGTAGTGACAAGCCAAATATCTTTCATTTTTGTGCAGTCCCGACATGTGGAGAAGTGTCCTCTCAGCAGTTCCACATTTACTGCAGTAGCTATTGTCCCTGATTCCCATTTTGAACAGCTGTGTAGGGGTGTAATATAGTCTGTTGAGTGTTTTGAATTGTCAGTCAGTCAGTCAGTCATTTTCTGTAACTGCTTGTCCTTGTAAGGGTCGCGGGGGTCGCCAGACTATCGCAGGGACGACACATACAGACAGACAACCATACACGTTCACAGTCACACCTAAGGGCAATTTAGAGTCACCAATCAACCTGAACTGCATGTATTTGGACTGTGCTCCAGAAAAGGATAAGCACTCAATGAGGATCCTGGGGTCACTGATCAGCAATTATGATTTAAATATGAATGCCAGAGAGCAGTAATAGAAAAAGAAAGAGAAAAAGAAAGAGAAAAAAAGGGAAAGAGGAAGCAGAGCCAGGGTGGCAGGTCTGAATGGACTCAAAACAACCACCGCCAGATCGGGCCGAAAGCTCTGCCACCTCTCTCTCCTCCCCGTTACATGGACGGGGATTTCAACTGAGCACAAGAATCTTGTGCTCCAGGAATATAAACATGAAAGACACTAGGATCACCAATCAGCTATTATGGCTTGATATAAAGGTCAGAGAGTAGTGAAGACATCTTTGGGGTCATCAGGTGGGAACCTCCTTTCATCAGTGTTTCACCTAGTTGGTCCCACAACACCTCCAGGAGGCTAGTCAGTGAACTCTGCTGTCCCAAAGCCACTCCCCTAGTGCCAGCCCTCACTGCTCCTATACAGCCTAAACAGCCCTGCCACCTTCAACAGGCCCAGGCTCCGTTTATGCGAGTTCCAGGTAGTGGCAGTACCACCTGGCTATCACAGATACAAGGCTAAGCTAAACTACTACAAAGCTCTCACAGATGCAAGCTAAACTACTATAAAGCTATCACAATTACAAGGCTAAGCTACACTATAACATGGCTATCACAGATACAAGGCTAAGCTAAACTACTACAAAGCTCTAACAGACTCAAGCTAAACTACTATAACTGTCCCCATATCAAACAGGCTAGTCACTGGGATATTTGCTATAAGCCTACAAGCTATCTGTATGATGTAGCCGATGATTGCTTGGTTCAAAAATACATGATTACTTGATTTTTAAGCTAGCAATCTTTAGTTGAACCATACGGTTATCTTTCAGGCTAATGATAAACAATCCAGTAGCTAAAGTTGCTTGCAGGAGACTCCTATAGTGGTTAGCTCGCTAAGTTACAGCATACAGCATACTCACCAGCGATTTTAGAGCTGTATCTCTGTCCACTTATTTCTTCACCAGTCCTCAGTGGTACAAATGGGAGACCTTTTCGAAGAGGCACTCTTTATCACTGCTGAAATGCACTTTGCCCCCCTTTTTCCACAGGAGAACCAAGACTTTTTTTTCCCCTTAATGCGGGCATGCTCTGTCTGCTCCCACCCTACTGTGCTGTGATTGACAAGGGCTGCGACAGTTTCTGTCCACCCCTGACACTACAAGATCCCCGATCTTTGTGAAATCTTATTCTGTGGCTAAAAACCGTCTGACATGTTGTTAGACTTCGGTCTTCTAAATGCATTTTCAAAGTATTCTAGTGTATGATATGCACTGATCACTTCTGACGCAGCATATATTCTTATAAATGCATGAAAATGATTACACTTTACTTAACACATTCAAAGATAACTTATGATACAGCATGGACTGTTACATCACACTATGAGTCCTTACTGTAGTTAATTGTTGATGTGTGAATAAGTGAGTATAGATATTTATAATGCATTATAAGCCCCAGCATTCAAACTCTAGTTTATAACAAGTGAAGAGCATGCATAAGACCCTTGCCACTTATAAATCATTTTAAGTCAATAAGTAATTATAGGTATTTTATACGCCAGTGTCATTAAGGCGTATTACAGTTGCACTAAGCTTATTCGGCATCTGATTGGTAGTAAATAGTGAAATTAGGAAAAAATGCACTGCTAGCTTTTTGCTGTTCCCCACCCTACTGGTCTATTCCTAATGTGTTAACCTCATTTCATCAACAGATGGCTCTCGCTCACCAAAGAGCACAGGATTGAATCTGACCTGCAGCTTTTGTTGTTGTGTGCTACAAGGTCATTAAGAAATGGCCATACACAAAAGTGAAAAAAAATATGTGGGCATAAAAGATATGTATCTACAGACAAATCTGGGGGAGGGGGGGGATACTATGTTTACCAACCCTGCTTGTAGTCCTTTAGATTTCTTGGAAGTAAGGGATATCATCTATCCATCCATCCATCCATCCATCCATTGTCGTCCACTTTCCAGCTCCTCCTTTGGGACCCCAAGGCGTTCCCAGGCCAGATGAGATATATAATCCCTCCAGCGCTTTCTGGGTCTGCCCCGGGCCTTCTACCACCTCCAGTGGGAGGCGCCCAGGAGGCATCCTAATCAGATGTCTGAACCACCTCCACTGGCCCCTTTCAACGCGAAGGAGCAGCAGCTCTACTCCGAGCTCCTCCCGGATGTCCGAGCTCCTCACCCTATCTCTAAGGCTGAACTCAGCCACCCTGCGGAGGAAACTCATTTCGGTTGCTTGTATCCGCGATCTCCTCCTTTTGGTCCCTACACAGAGCTCATGACCATAGGTAAGTTAGCTGTTGATAGTAGGCGATCCCATTTTATCACACAGAAATCTCTGCACAGGACCTTCAAAATCTGATTCACTTCAATGCGTCATTCTCACAGACTGTAGTTTCAGCCCCCAGGTAAAGTAAGACCACTTTGAACTTGCTCCTTTGAAATGTTAGATCTTTAACAGGAATAACTGTGCTGGTTAGTTACCTAATTACAGATAATGATCTGAATTTATTGTTTTTAACTGAAACATGGTTGGACTGAAACAGTTCTTTTCGACCAACTAGCAATTTCACCATTGCTTTTTAAATGTTTTTAGACTGAATAGGCGAGGCAAAATGTAGCCACACTTTTTTTCTGATTTATTTTTTTTGTAGACTGCTTGCTTTAGGCAAGTAAACTGTAAACCGAGTATCATGCACTGACTCTGAAATGCACAACTCCTGTCCTACAAATCAGTAGTCTATTGGCAGCCAAAAGTAACCAACACCTTTATTGATGAGTTCAATGACCTATTGTCCCAAGCTTCCTTAGATTTTGATTCTATATTGATTTCTGGTGATTTTAACATACATGTGAATGACATAAGACTATTATTCTAGGAGTTTACTGACCTAAAGCATATGACTGAACCTATTCAAAACATGGACTATACCTTGGATCTAATTATGACCCCAAGGGATGATCTTAGCAAAAATGGTGTAAAACTAAGCTTTCTGAACGTATTGTCATCTACAAAGACCTTTTAAATTACTTTTAACTCAGAAATCAGAAAAAGAAAGGCAAGCATATTATAGTAACACAGTGATAATAAAGTGATAATAAAACAATCTTTACAACCAATAACCGACAAGATTCTCTTTTCTATAATTGGCAAACTTTTAAATACATTTTTAAAATAATCCCAGAACTCCTCTCCTGGGTGATTTTATTTCACCTGACAAATGTCAGGATTTTGCGGCCTTTGTTCATTACAAAATAATGATCATCAGTGAAAATATTCCTACAGTTGTCCAAGCTCTTCTTTCTCCCCTCCTCATTTCACAAAATATTTTGCACCTGTCAGTGGTAATGATCACTGATGATGTGAGAGAGTATTAGCAATTCCACCCCCTCCCTTGATCCCATCCTCCTTCTTTTAGAGTTTTGGACTGTTAATCTGAGGATATTTTAACTGTTCTAAACACCTCTTTAGAATCTGACTTTTTTTCAAGCTCTCTTAAATCTTTGATTGTTAAACAACTTTTAAAGATGACCATTCTTGACTTGCACATTTTAACCAATTACAGACCAATCTCCAACCTCCCATTGTTTTTGCAAAATTAGTTAACCTAACACCTTAAGATAGACATAGAACAGGATTTTCTACCAACTTCGCTATTGACCCAACCGCAGCACCAAAACAGCCTTGGTCAAGGTTATTAATGACTCAACAATAACTAAGGATAATGGTAAGGTTTTTAATTTTGGTATTGGATCTCAGTGCAGTGTTTGACATGATCGATCATGGTATTTTACTAGACAGAATTGGATTGGTGGATTGCCCTATCTATTTAATAACGTAATCAAAGCTGGCTGTCATCATCTAAGAGATATTGCTATGTCTTAGAACTTTTTATCTCAGGATGATGCTGAAAAGCTCACTCATGCTTCTATTTCTAGTCTGTTGGACTGCTGTAATGCTCTGTTCACAGGAATGCCTAAAACACAAGTTAACCAACTGCAGCTCCTCCAAAATGCATCTGTGAGCAACCAGAACAAAGAAATCTGACCACATAACACCTGTGCTTAAGTCACAACAGTGCCTTCCAGTAAATGTTAGAATTGATTTTAAAATTTGATTGCTTGTTTTTAAGACTTTACATGGCCAGGCATCCCAATATCTCTCTGATATGCTTGTGAGCTATGAGCCAGTTCGACCTCTAAAGCCTCCTGCAAACTGTGAGATTTTTACAATCTTATTAGTTTAGTGCAAGCCACACTGTGTGACATGGCTCTTAATAAACTTGGGTACGATATCAAGTTTAATGTGTGCAGACTGTGCAATGATATCTCCAACTGAATCGCAGGCTATGGACGTAGGTCCATCGACGTCAACATGCATGAACAGAGGGTCGTCGCGGGCATCATTCATCTACTCCACTGTAGTTGTAGAGAAAAATGTAAACAAACAAATCGAACCTTTGCTGTAGCATGTGTGTCAGGAAAAATCTAGAGAAGAGAAGAAAGAGGGGAATGTTGACAAAGTCATGGCTGGGGAAGAAAGGCCAACTTGGCATGCCAGTTTTGCCACGAGAGCTCGAAGTAAGTATTAGCATCTTCTAGCATTTAGCAGTGTCACGCTGTTCAGTGTTACATTTCATGCTGCATTTTTATAGGTTGACTAGTAGACTTAGGTCGTAACAGCAGTCACACTGTGAGAATCTCATCCCAAATATCTGACACTGTCAAATATTCATCCCAGGCTGTCTTTGATCACGACTGTGCCAATGGCTGTCCTTGCACCTCTCTCACTGTGCGACATAAGACCACTATTTTAGAGCCACAACCAAAGATATCCCCATGTTTCTGCCACAATTGTTATCTTTCATCTGAGACAGCCCAAAATCACACATTATGTATGGGGCTTAAGATATATCTGGAACAGGTCACCTGATTATTCCCTGGGTCTCCACAAATATGGAGAAAGTGAAAGTGCCTTTATGTGCCTTTTTGTGTACATACTATTCTATTACTTAATTATTATTATGTGTACATACCTTATTTCCTCTATGTACATACTTATTTTATTATTTTATTACTTATTTATTGTTATTTGTTATTGTTATTTTCTTTGTTACATTTCACTTTTCTTTTTTCATGCTGCTGTAACATTTGGAATTTCCCCCAATGGGGGATCAATAAAGGAATATTCTATTCTATTCTATTCTATTCTAGCTGTTATGTTCCAAGCTGGTAGAACATGTTACCTGATGACATTAGAAGTGCCCCAACAGTATCATTATTTAAAGTTAGGTTAAAGACATTCCTTTTTAGCTGCACATTCCAGTGGTCCAGTTCAACCATTACTTTATTTAATTGAACTGAAGTTTAGTTTAGTTTAGTTTAGTTTCGTTTAATTTATTTATATTTTATCTTATTTTCTTGGTTTTACTAATGTATTATCATCTCGTATTAGTCTCTTTATCTTACTTGATACTATTTTTAGTTATTGTATTTAGTCTAATTCATATATATTATTCTCTTTTAATGGTCTACTTTTAGTATTATTATTTTATTTAATTTTAAGATTATGTGTGAAACAATTGTTCCATTCAATGGTAATTATGACTGGTCACAATATGCTAACCTGTGGACGTCATTTGCACCCAAATCTTCAATGATATTGACTGGTCTACAGTCATTTTCCAGTCATTTAGCAGTGCTGTAGGTAACTTATTGATTTAATTAAATTTCACCATTATTTTGGTGATTCACATACTCCAGTTGCCCACTGGCTCAGCTTGTATGTGGTAGCATTTACAAGACTGTTTATGTATTTATTTTATTTATTTTATTTTATTTTATGTATTATTATTTATTTTTAAACACAATAGGCAATACTATCCCAAACTATATAGTATAAAGTGGGCATGTCTGTAAAGGGGAGACTGATGGGTATGCATAAAACCCATTTTCATACATATAAAATGAGGTCTGAGGTCAAGGGACCCCAGTGAATTGCCGGACAGTTTTTCCTTGCCAAAACTTTGCCTAACTTTGAAGCGCTATTTAGCCCCGTTCCTGAGAAGCTATCATGACATACAGTAGTTGGTGCTAGTGGACTCCTTAGGTCTTCTAGTTTCATGATACCAGTATGTCAAAACGTAAGCTGGCAGGTGATTAAAAAAAAGCATTGTGTACAAACTTTAATTGCATTGTGCTTAATGTGTTGACAGCCCGATTGTCTACCTCCTTCTGGTTCTCTAGGTTCATGACTGTTTAGACTGATCAGGTGTTGATGTACTTAAACCCCATCATATCATTGACAAGACTAAACTGGAATGAACCCAAATGCACGACACCAGATATCAAAAGTCAAAAACACTTTATTATAAAAGGCAGCAATAAAGTCTTTTACAAAAACAGATGCAAAACTCAAAATCACTCCGAAGAGGAAAAGTAACAACAAAAATTCTCTCTGATAAGGAAACAAAGTATCAACAAAAAATCACTCAAACGAGGTCGCAGGAAAACTAGAGTTCAACAAAGTATCAAAATAAAAATAGGTTTCAAACCTGAACAATACAACAAGACTTGGCTTGGGGATGAATACGGCGCTGGTTCACTGGCTGACGAGACAAGACGAACTGGCACAGATCAAGGGAGACGCAGACTATATATACACAAGGTAAGGGGAAACAGGTAGAGACAATCAGGGCGGGGCCGACAATCACAATGGCGGGAAAACACACAAAGGGAGGAAGTAAGGTGACCTGAAACGAGAGGAGAGTTAGGATTTCAAAATAAAACAGGAAATCACAAGACAAGAAGACAAAAAACAACTTAACATAATTTCCTTGACATGACAATCACCTCTATATGCTAACGTTTTTGCTGACACTTAATCTTCAATCATTTGAAAGAATAAAAGATTATTATGTCTGGGTAAGTATATTCGGGTCCAAAAGAAATTGATTTAATCATTTGTGAAACATTTAAATGAAATATGTCTGCACAAAAGCCAAAAACTTGAATATTTATAACAGTCTTTCATTCTTTGAAATAATAGTGAACCAAACATTTCTCAAGATTTACGACGGTCTTACCACTGAAAATGAGAGACTTGCAAATGATACATTTTTGACATGAGGCTTACTTAAATTGATGTAAGTGAATGCACGACAGAATCTGAATACAATAAAAAGAAAAATTCTTTAGAGCAGTTTTTGAGGGGGACACCATAAGTGCTGCCAAAAGTACTGTTATACTAAAAGCATAAGGGTAAAGCCTGATTACTCAGCCTACGATTAAACTACACTGAATAATGAAAGGTAAATTACTTCAGGGTTGTATAGATAAACTGTATATACATAGATGTCGCATTGACTGTGTTGGCCATACATCATATGCCTGCCATATTAGATGTGGCAGGCCTGCACTGTAAACATATACAAGAAGATGTAGAAAGCAGAGTCTCTGCCAGATTTGCAGACTTTATTCACACTTTTGTCTCAATGATTGTCATTATTAGTACTTACAGTGCCTTGCGAAAGTATTCGGCCCCCTTGAACCTTGCAACCTTTCGCCACATTTCAGGCTTCAAACATAAAGATATCAAATTTAAATTTTTTGTCAAGAAACAACAACAAGTGGGACACAATCGTGAAGTGGAATGAAATTTATTGAGTAATTTAAACTTTTTTAACAAATAAAAAACTGAAAAGTGGGGCGTGCAATATTATTTGGCCCCCTTGCGTTAATACTTTGTAGCGCCACCTTTTGCTCCAATTACAGCTGCAAGTCGCTTGGGGTATGTTTCTATCAGTTTTGCACATCGAGAGACTGAAATTCTTGCCCATTCTTCCTTGCAAATCAGCTCGAGCTCAGTGAGGTTGGATGGAGAGCGTTTGTGAACAGCAGTCTTCAGCTCTTTCCACAGATTCTCGATTGGATTCAGGTCTGGACTTTGACTTGGCCATTCTAACACCTGGATACGTTTATTTGTGAACCATTCCATTGTAGATTTGGCTTTATGTTTTGGATCATTGTCCTGTTGGAAGATAAATCTCCGTCCCAGTCTCAGGTCTTGTGCAGACTCCAACAGGTTTTCTTCCAGAATGGTCCTGTATTTGGCTCCATCCATCTTCCCGTCAATTTTAACCATCTTCCCTGTCCCTGCTGAAGAAAAGCAGGCCCAAACCATGATGCTGCCACCACCATGTTTGACAGTGGGGATGGTGTGTTCAGGGTGATGAGCTGTATTGCTTTTACGCCAAACATATCGTTTTGCATTGTGGCCAAAAAGTTCGATTTTGGTTTCATCTGACCAGAGCACCTTCTTCCACATGTTTGGTGTGTCTCCCAGGTGGCTTGTGGCAAACTTTCAACAAGACTTTTATGGATATCTTTGAGAAATGGCTTTCTTCTTGCCACTCTTCCATAAAGGCCAGATTTGTGCAGTGTACGACTGATTGTTGTCCAATGGACAGACTCTCCTACCTCAGCTGTAGATCTCTGCAGTTCATCCAGAGTGATCATGGGCCTCTTGGCTGCATCTCTGATCAGTTTTCTCCTTGTTTGAGATGAAAGTTTGGAGGGACGGCCGGGTCTTGGTAGATTTGCAGTGGTCTGATACTCCTTCCATTTCAATATGATTGCTTGCACAGTGCTCCTTGAGATGTTTAAAGCTTGGGAAATCTTTTTGTATCCAAATCCGGCTTTAAACTTCTCCACAACAGTATCTCGGACCTGCCTGGTGTGTTCCTTGGTCTTCATGATGCTCTCTGCGCTTTAAACAGAACCCTGAGACTATCACAGAGCAGGTGCATTTATACGGAGACTTGATTACACACAGGTGGATTCTATTTATCATCATCAGTCATTTAGGACAACATTGGATCATTCAGAGATCCTCACTGAACTTCTGGAGTGAGTTTGCTGCATTGAAAGTAAAGGGGCCGAATAATATTGCACGCCCCACTTTTCAGTTTTTTATTTGTTAAAAAAGTTTAAATTATCCAATAAATTTCGTTCCACTTCACGATTGTGTCCCACTTGTTGTTGATTCTTGACAAAAAATTAAAATTTTATTTCTTTATGTTTGAAGCCTGAAATGTGGTGAAAGGTTGAAAGGTTCAAGGGGGCCGAATACTTTCGCAAGGCACTGTAAATGAATGTAAATCATTGAACATAAAAACAATTAATCAAAATCAGTTAAATGTAAATGTGCTTTTTATTCAGATATCCCACAGTTTTTATGTCTACTTGTCATTGTTTACATTGCAGACCTGCCATATCCAATATGGCGGACATGCTGATGTATCGCAGCAAAGGGCTGACACAGATAATGCAGCATCTGTGTCTCTCTGGACCCCAAGGCGTTCCCAGGCCAGATTAGATATATAATCCCTCCAGCACATTCTGGGACAAAAACAGCATTTCTCTTGTTTTAAACCAACTTTTACAAAGTAGCATTACTATGGTCAGCCAGCACCACCAACACACTCCTAGAGAGACTCCACAATCACTCCAGCTCAGCACTACAGTAACCTACTGCCATGTGGAGGTCCAGGTTGATTGGTAGTGGACCAAACCACTGTGAGATATAAGGAGGGGGGAACCAATGTCTAACAAACCTAAAAACACTTTGTCTTGTTTCTTTAATAAGCCCAATTGTTATAGTACATAAATGGTAAATGGACTGTACTTGTATAGTGCTTTTCTAGTCTTATTGACCACTCAAAGTGCTTTCTAGATGCCTGTGTTTTCTGCCTATGCACTTCACAGTTAAATTGTTACAGTAACCACTGCAAAATGACTTCACATCCCGGATCAAGTCAAGTCAAGTCACGTCAATTTTATTTATAGAGCTATTGTCACAAAAAATGGTTTGCCTCAGAGGGCTTTACAGTGTACGACATCCCTCTGCCCTTAGACCCTCACATCAACCAAGGAAAAACTCCCAAAAAAGAACCCCTGTAACAGAGGGGGAAAAAAAGGAAGAAACCTCAGGAAGAGCGGCAGAGCATGATGAGGGATCCCTCTTCCAGGACGGAAAGACATGCAATAGATGTCGTAAATAACAAATGAAATACAATCGTGGAAAAAAGGAAAGAGAAAGAGAGAGGGGGAGAGAGGCACAGCAATAGTGGAATAGTGGAAGACACATGTCATATTACAATAACGATAGGTGCAAAATTATTAAATGCACTCTATGATGACATTGTGGGTGTTGATACGAGTCTCATACGTATAATGACAGGGAGGTGTCCAAAGGCATGATCACGGCATTGGTGCAACCAGGACCAAGACCATGATTAGGACGAGCAGGGGGTACAGTACCAGCTGTTGCACTGGATGGACTGACCTTTTGGGGGCCATTTGGACAAGGGACTTTAAAAAAATGCACTACAGGAATTGAACAATGCCATCAGCAGCAACATGCCAAACAACCAGATGGAATCTTCATAGTAGCTGCTAGTTTTAATAAGCTCATCCCGCAACTCTGAAGATGTAGCGGGATCAAGAACAAATAACATTTAAATTTTTAAACTTTGTTTAAAAAATAACAAACAAATCTACCTTCTACAACTTCAAGTCAAGTCAAGTCAAGTCAATTTAATTTATAAATTCCATTATCATAAATCACAATTTGCCTTAGAGGGCTTTACAGCATACGACATCCCTCTGTCCATAAAACATCACCTCATACATGTTGTATTGCAAAAGTAGAGTAACAGTATGCTTGAGCTCTGGTGCGTGTGTGTGTGTGTGTCTGTTTACATCTTTGTACTTGTGTGTGACCATAACAGCCTGTTTTTCATTTGTGAGGTGTTTACAAACAGTATAAAGACAAAAATGACTTTGATATAAGAATAGCATAATATTATTTAAAGCCTCTGGACATTGTGGCCTGATCGTACACACACACAGACAGACATACACACACACACACACACACACACACACACACACACATACACACATACACACACAGAGGCCTATATAGCCAACAAGTTAAAAAAAAAAAGGTCATCTTGCAGTGCCTCACATATTCATGTGTGTGGAAAAGTTGAGAAAATTAGTTTTTATTTTGTTTTGTTTATAGCCTTTGAAAACAAAAATTAGTATATACAAGCTCAGTTGCAGCTAATAATAAAAATATAAGTGGCTGGAGTTTCTGCTTATTTCATCATTTTTGTGAAAGTTGCATTATGTAAAGAAACTGGTATTTAAAGAGTTAAAATTCTGAAAATCAATTAATATTCTGTACTTATGATCAGGAAGGAAGTCAATTGAATTTTTTAAATACAAAAAGTGGGAAAATAATATTAATTAATATGATTTTTATAGCAGTTTTAAAGAAGAGGACATTTTTGTCCTCGAGGGGAATGAGATGAACTATTTTTAAAAACTTCATACTGCTCAAAAAATAAAAATACATCAAAATCAATTTATCAATCAATCAATTTATTGCTAATCATCAACATATCCCATAGTCTGACAGTCCCTCCCCAAAAAAATCCAATTTGCATTAACTATGTAGAACCTGGTTATTCCATCATTTATATGTAAAAATGAAGAGAGGTCTCTTCTTTTTCATAAAATATCACTGGCATTATGTAAATAAACTGACATTTAAAGAGTTAGAATTCTGAAAATTAATAAATATTTTGAAATAATCACCAGGACTAAAGTTCATTAAAAGATCTAACTCTAAAAAAGGGAAAATTATATTAATTTATCTTCTTTTATAACAGTTTGAGAAGGAATGTTTGTGCTCTAGGAGGGACGAGAGGAACTATTTTTAAAAATCTCATGCACAAAAAATGAAAATGCACCAATATCAACTTTTGAAGAGTGGTCAGTGTAACTGAGGATGTGGCGTTGCTGTTTCCCTATTGGCCATCGCTCTTTCAAAATAAATAGGCACAGAAACGGTGGACATGCTGACAGATGCTGTGACTGTATGTGTCTGTATTACTGTAAAGCTATTCTACATTCTCTGTGACCAGTGTAACATGGCAGTATAGCATGCTAGACAGCTAACGAGCCATCTGCGGTCATTATGTCAGTTTTGGAGGGAGTGGATCACCTCATCAGTTTGTTTTAGGAACAGCCATGTCTGTATTAAAGTTATTAACTGATACGTGTTACAGTGTCAGAGTGGGTGGCACTGTTGTTATAAATTAAAGAAGAAAATAAAACACTGATTGAAACTGAAGTGAATATAATGCATTTCAGTGTCAGACCAGGTGCTGCAGTAATGAAAAATTCTCTGTGTTAATCAGCGGTGAGAGAATGATTCACAAACTGTCGGTATCAGCGGAGCTTGGCTCTGATAGCAGCCTCTGGCAGCACAGCCTCAGCCGGTCACATGGGGATGTTCATCCATGGGTCTGAGTGGAGCTGCAGAGAGAGGATGTGTTAATGATCAGTGGACACAGCTCCAGAGAAAGCAGCTCCCCTCCACTGTGTGACTGTGTTTAACGTTATAAGTGTATCGTTCTCATTTTAACATATTAGGCTACATGAATTTTGGCTTGGACCGCAACAACACATTTCATACACCTCTGGTTCCCAACCTGGGGGTTACTGAGCCCACTGTGGGTCGCAAAAGCTTCCCAGGGGTCATGAGGCCTTCTTGATATTAAAGGCTGTTAAAAACAAACAAAATTAAATAAAACATAATACAATGAAACAACTAGGATAATTAAATTCAACTGTATTTGTTTATATTAATGTTCAACATATACTTTTTTTTCTTTAATCTCATAGGGCACTGTAAGGACCTAAACACAGGCAGTATTCAGAATCTTCACTCTCTACTGAACAGTCCTGTTCTGTTGCAGATAACAGCAAAAAATAAGAAAAAGGAAATTCTGAAAAAAGAAGCCTTAAAAGAATGTATGATTGTATGTATATCTAATCCTATACAAAGTTTCAACAAATATCAGGACAACTCATCTCTGATGCAATATTAACAGGAAATAATCAACAAAATTCAACATAATTGCTATCTAACACAAACACAGTTAGGCATTTGGGTCATTTGTGCAGATAATCAGTTGTTCTCTAATGTTATTATTATAAATTTAACATAATATGAAATATCCCTAAAATATGTTTTCAGTTCCCTCAATGATAATAAAGAAGTTTTTATTTTTTCAAAGCAGTTTTAGGAAGGGGGCAATTTTGTCCTTAGTCTTGAGCTAATGCTATTAGGACAGCAGAGGGTTAAAGACAACAGAGTATATACACAATGCAAAAACAGTACGAAGAACAGGGGAGTCTAATGGGCCCTGCAGATATTAACTGGCAACCCCCCCCTCAGGAAACAGCAGCAACTAAGCAACTTAACAGGAAAATGTATTTTAATTTGCATATGTTTACAGTTTTTCTTTGAGAATGAAAAGAAATCAGTGTTAAACACAACATGTAGAAGTTAAAAATGGTGAAAATAATGACAGGCTGTCTAGCATCTTAAAAAATCAGTTACTTGTCTCTTTATTAGAAGAAAAAAAAACAATATTACACTCAAGTAGTCATTGTGCTGCAGACTGTGTGCCAGTGTGTGGAAGAAAAGCAGCAGTATATGGTAAAGCGGTAGTGGTGACGCCATAGAACAGAACAGATGAAAGGCACTGGAAAAAGGGAGGGAGCATTGGAAGACAAAGAGAAATACAATGTAGGAGAGGAGGGCCGAGCAAAACACTTAAGAATAGACAAGTGTCTTTGTCCATGACAGTTGAAGAGACTGTGAAACATACAGTTGCCTCTGTGAATGTGTGTGAGAAAGACAGAAGGACCGTGCCAGTGAGAAATGTGTTAGATAGTTTCCTACAAAACAATATGACACATTGAGTCATCATCGAGAATGTGCTGCTTTTCTTTGTCTCACTCTTAAAGTGTGTGACACTATGCTGTCTTTGCTGGTTATTTCAGAGTGTGTCTGTCTGCATCAGTCTTTCACTTAAAGCATGTTTTAACCATGTTTGCTCATCCTCTGCTATTTCTTATAGCTCTTCATTAGTGTCACCCAATGGGATGCAAAAACATGGAGTGCACAAATTAAATGAACCATGACAAAGACATCCTCCCTCACTCAGTATCCTTATTAAACCAACAGCACTCCATAGTGTTAATATAGAGAAACATATGTTTTTATGCCAATCTGAATTGTTCAAAAGAGGCCTGCAGCCAGAGATTAGAGGGATGTGTGTTGTTACCCTGGCAACATACACGCCTCCAATACTGCTCTTAGTGTTGATGTCACACAGGATAGAATTGCGCGGCCCCACCTATAGTAACATATCCAGGAGGCTAATTAGGATCTGCTGATTAAAAGTGTAGTCGGTTTATTTTAGGATGTCTCATACCACACCGAGCTGGTCGGTGCAGTGACACACTCCTCAGTAGGTAGCTAACAGTGGATCAAAGGCAGGCAGGGAGTGAACAAAGAGAGGTGCAGCAGGATGCAGACAGAGGGAGTGATAAAGACAGATGTTCAGATGGACAGAGAGATGGACTGGCAGATGTTCATGAGAGGGTGTGGGCCGGGGAAGCCTCAGTTTGTTTCACGACGTAGCAATCATCACACTCATTGAGGACATGGTGCCTACACAGTACCACAAAGCAGCTGTGTGGGTGACTGGCACAACACTGATTGACTGACACTTCGTGGTGCCATTTAGACAAAGTGCCTCAGTAGGCAGGCATGCAAACACACGTGAAAAGACAGACACACACTTGCACAGCTGATACTGTGGGTGTGTGTGGAGGGGAGGCCGGTGAGGTGCTAGTCCTGGATGGTCAGTGGGCACGATGGCTTGTTCACAAGTCCTAATAAGGACAAAGCAGGAGGTGTGAGGGAAAAGCCAATCACACCATGTAATGGATCCCCTCAATTACTCATTTGTTTGTGATGCATGTGGCTCAGTTGGCTTTGTGCATGATGAGGCTTGTGTACAGTATACACACTGTGTATGTGTGTGCACTGCATGTGTGCGAATATTGGTGTGTATGCATGTGTGCGGCCATACATACACTCTTACATGTGACTGTTCCTTTCCTCTTATACTCATCTGTTGAGCCGCATGCATGTTACTATGAATGGGAGCTGTTCTGTTGTCTACCTCCTCATGCCTCTCAGTCCACATTTATTTTCAATGTCAGAAATACATAAGAGGCTGGAAATAGTCTGCAAGGTCGAGTTGGGCCTCTTCTGGTTCTGCTAGCATGGCTAGAACAGCTATTGTGAAGACTATTTTCATCATCATTTCTAAGTTTTATTTCTAAAATGTTACACTAACAAAATGCAACAATTCAGACTTAAGCTAGTTATTCAAATAAAGAATGTAAAAATAAAATACACATCAGTTCTGTATGGTCTTTGCTGAACATTTAAATAAAGAATAAATACAATAAAATAAAAAGCGCTGTTTAGTATCAGTCATTTGCTTTTTTAATACTGCCAGTCAATTAGAGACAGACAGAAGCAGCTTCTCAGCATTTACATCTGCCAGGGAGCTCCTCTTATCCTCATAAATATTTACATATTGTTCTGCTTGTTGGGAGCTGGAAGGAATCAAACATCAGGTATTAGTTTATTCTTTCAATAAAACCGAGCTGGAAACTCACTACACCTGAATTCAGATCGCAAGCAGACAGATGACAGCGGTGTTCTGCCGTTACTGAGCAGTGAGCATGGTTATAAATGACAGTATATTTCCTCCTTGTTCCTTGATTATCTAAATAAGTCGCTAAATGTGTCTGTTGTTACTTTTTAAATATAACCTCACTGAGAGGGTCCGAAAAGCTGCTAAATAGCGATAAAGTTGGCACATTAGTAGTCCTCCCATCTCGTCACCTTGTGTCCTTAGATCGTCTTGTTTGTTTGCAAAACGATGGGGCCATTGTTTATTATCTTAACAGTTATATTTTAACATGGCTTACTGACAAAACACTCTTGACTGACTGCACCACCCTCCGCTCCACTGTGACGCTAGCTCTGCTACATGTGCTTCAGAGTGCTGAGAGTTGTGAAAACAATGGGGTTGGAGTGTACTCTGCCGGACAGACTATATAATGAAACCATTTCCAAACCATTTCTAAATATTATTGGCAGATATTAGCCTTTCACAGACATATCGGAGCATATCTGTATCGGGGTATATTTCTACCGATATGCACCGATAAGAAAACTTTTGTTTACAGACCATGAGGTCGGTAGAAACATACCCTGATACAGCTATGCTCCGATATGTCTGTGAAAGGCTAATATCTGCCAATAATATTAGTAAACCAATATATCGATCAGGCTCTAATACTGTTTGTACTGTTGGCCCAGGGACTACAGGCGGAAAATAGTAGTTCTGCTAGAACCTGGTACAATACAGCTCCCCTTGTTTTATAGAAGGTTCATGTTTTATTGTGCACTGTCCCTGTTTAAATACAATTACATTACATTATTGATAGATAGGTTTATTTTCTACATGGTAACTGGATTATGGAACAATGTGATCCATCTTGACCAGTAAGATAGAAACACCTTTGATGTTATGCAATATAAAAAGCAAAATTCATTTGTGAAAAATCTGATACAAGCTGTCAGCACACACCAAGCCTCTGACTAAATGAACACTTTTCAGTATCAGCTCAATGAAAAGTTACTTATGAGTAGTTAAACATTACAGAACTGTTGTTTTACATGACACTGTTCAGGGACTTCACTCAGTCTATTCAAGTAGTTAACTGCATCTTTAAATGACATCTGATGAATGAAAAGGTTTCATTCATCACACTGTATCATCCTACAACTGGTGGTTTAGCAAGCAATAACAGCTTGAGGCACAGAAACAGCAAAACAGACTTAAATTGGTGTACAAATTATACCCAACAAAACATCTGTTGTGTTTTGTTGTTTGTCTGGCTTCATTATTAGCCCCTCTCGCCCACTGATGAACCCAATATACAGTATTTGCAATAGCAATGGAGATACACACCATGAAGTTGGAATTGCATTTGCAAGTCCTGTTCTCATTTCACCACAGGATGAGTCATCCAAATGTCCTAAAATAGTAAAATAGTGAAAGAAAGCACACTTCTCTGTGTCCACTCCCTCTTTAGCCTCCTGTATTTCCATCATCAAAGAAACTATGTCAGAAGTTATTATTAGTACAAACAGCATGACTAGTGCATGTCGTATTTCACCTCCAACAACAAATATCACGGTTTTTTTGAGTGACTCTCTGCTATCAAACTGGAGGTTGAATCACAATTTGGGGACATCCTCCTTTTCTAAGACAGAACCATCTAAGCCCTTTTCTGTATTTTTCTGTCTGGCTGCAGCGCGCCGGAAGCAGACCATAACGGTCTCTGAGACAGCCAGCCAGGAAACTGTGGTGTGCGCTCTTCTCCTACCCGTTCTCCGCTCCTCCACAGAGCCCAGTCATCATTATCGGGCACCGTGCCCCCCCCACCACCTCCCAGTCTGTTTGTACTTTCACTCGCTATTACTCCCTCCCTCCTGTTCCTATGTACGTAGAGAAAGTCTCCTCCTCTCAGTCTGAGCGCACGTCTCCTCTCCAACCAGGCTTTACGCGCGTAAAAACTCTCTGAGAGAATCCCCAACGGTCGGCCCCTTCCCTTTCCGTTTCTTTCCGCCCTCACTCATTCATGACCCTGGATCGGTGACGTAGGAGATTCCTCGGTGCCCACTGCCGTAGGCAATAACGGGATGCTGGGATGCTGCGAGTATATATGGGACACTGGTAGCCATCAACCGGCACACTCTCAGTCGCTCCGACTCGGGAACCAGGGCATCAGCAGAGATAGCAGGCTTTACTTCGCCTTCTCAGGCTAACTCGCTTTGGGCTTTGGTTCAGGATGGACACCTCTTCGATTTATTGGAGTCGACGATGCTCCATCATGCGCAACTGCAAAAGTAAGTTTGTATCTGTCTTCTTTGGTTTGAGATACAGGGACACTGCAAACTCAGACTTGTGCTGCTTTGTATTACTTGTGCAACAAATTCCAATTTTTAAATAAAAGAGCGCTTGATGTACTTACATATATTAAATGCAAAATCGATAATTTATATTATGATTAGGTTATGATTGGATGGGTAATAAATTCGAAAGGAAACCCGGGAGTTCTCTCGGATAGTTACACTTTTTGTTTAAACTTACAATCGTCAGATAGCAGAATGTGAGGTGGATTCTAAAAATAACTGTATTAACGCTTAGAAAGAGCTGCTATGTTGTGACACTTGCTGTGCGTAATGGTTGGTGCTGGTGCAGCGCTGAGGCCTAAACCTAAATTATTGTAGAAATATAAAACTGTGCATCTTTTCATCTAGATATCATCCCAACTAAAAACCAGTGCAATAAATGCAAATATTCAGCGGTTTGGAATCTCAGTAAACTGTGATGTGTGGTACGGGATGATGGCAGCACCACGGACAGCTCCCGCTAACCCCATCCTCCTCCTCCCTGCTCTCCTCCAGGCGCTCTCTCTCTCTGGTTGCTGGTGTGGCTGCTCCTCGGCAAGCCAAGTCCGGCATCGGCGTGCCCGCACCTGTGCGTGTGCTACCCGACCCCCATGACCGTGAGCTGCCAGGCGCAGAACTTCACCGCCGTCCCGGTCGGAGTGCCCTATGAGTCGCAGCGCGTATTCCTCCAAAACAACCGCATCACGGAGCTTCGAGTTGGTTCTTTTGGCTTCGGGACTCAGGTAAGAGGAGTGTGGAAAACGCAAGGAGAAGAGGAGTATTTTTAGGAATCAAACAGTTCTCCTCAAATATATTTTTGTAATGTTGTAATGTATAAAGTATCCACTGAGAAAAAGAATCACCGTTCAATCCATTTGTTTTCCTGCTTTAGGTCCTGTGGCTGTTCTCCAACAACATCACATGGATAGAGGCAGGGGCATTCAGTGAGCTGAGGGACTTGGAGGAGTTGGACCTTGGGGACAACCCCAGCCTCCACAGGCTGGAGGGGGGAGCCTTCCGTGGCTTAGAGAAGCTCCAGAGCCTCCACATGCACCGCTGCCGGCTCACCGCTCTGCCCCATGACATCTTCCACAAGCTGTACAGCCTGCAGTTCTTGTACCTGCAGGTAGGAGTGCTGGAGACAATGCATGTAGAGAACTCTGACACACAGTTTTACACACACACACACACACACACACACACACACACAGAGTTCTCTCTCTCTCTCGCTCTCTCTCTCTCTCTCTCTCTCTCTCTGTCTCACACACACACACACACACACACACAGAGCATCACAAATGTCCTGTTACAAATATCAGAAATCCCAGTGTCTCTGATCTTTTCATGCTAACCCCTTCCTTTTCTTTTGCTCTTAAGGAGAATAATCTTCACTTCCTGCAAGATGACATTTTTTCTGACCTCATCAACCTGAGCCAGCTTTTCCTGCACGGTAATCGTATCCGTACCCTGTCAGAGAATGTGTTCCGAGGCTTGGTCAACCTCGACCGCCTTCTCCTGCATGACAACCGCATCAGGCAGGTGAACCGCCGCGCCTTTCGTGACCTTGGCCGCCTGACCATGCTCTTCCTGTTTAACAACTCCTTGGCTGAGCTGCCCAGTCAGACCCTGAGGGACACACAGGGCATTGAATTCCTTCGCCTCAACGCCAATCCCTGGTCCTGCGGCTGCGAGGCCCGCGCCCTGTGGGAGTGGTTCCGCGAGGCTCGTGTCTCTTCATCCGAGGTGATCTGCGCCTCCCCTTCCACCCGCCGCAACCAGGACCTCCGCTTTCTTCGTGAGATGGACTTTGCCCTCTGCCCCCTGCCCGACCCTGGCTCCATTGCTGGCTCCACCACCACCACTTTCAGCACCAAAACCCGATGGTGGTTTCATAAGAACAAGCCCCAGTCGTCCACAAAAGGTGTCTTTGAGAAATCCTCAGAGACCGTCAAAGCTGGTTTGTATGGGAAAGGCCCATCCACAACCACTTCAGTAGTCAAGTATGAGTTGGGTGAGGAGGAGCTGGCACTGCCCAAACTTGACGCAGAAGAATACTGGGCAAACTACGGAAATGAGGACTCAGGTGTTACCCTGCGATGCTTTGAACTCGAATGTCCACCTGAATTTGACCTGCCTCCATCTTCCTCTGCCCCTTCATCCTACTCACCTTTTTTCCTCTTACTACTAGCCGTTTCTGTTGTCAGCCTTGGCCTCAACCTCCACTTGCTATTCGGCTGAACCTGACTCTTAGTACCACATCTTTTTCCCTTCCAGCCTGTTTTATAGGCTGTGAGGATACCTGTTAGACTCTACACCCCCTTTGCCCGCTTTGCTGTAAGCCGAATATTAAGGCACAGCCAGGGAGATAGGAGGACGGTTAGATATTGAATCTACCACCTACAGGGCTTACCACTTTTCAGGGCTGATGAGAGTTTTTCAGCTAAGATTATTTACATCCATAATACTCTACAGGTATGGCTTTCTGTGTCTCACCTGTATGGTGTCACATTATGATTCCCTGCAATCAGGGCAACGAGGGCTGAGTCCATCACTAATGTCAGTGCATTTTGATAGCAGCTGTGAATGATGTTTTTTCACCTCAACTTAATTATAACTACTACTGCTGTTAGTGCACCCAATTAACTGGCTGCTACAAATACTACAGTTACTGTTAGAATCAGTGCTCAGTAATGACATCACTGTAACCACTTAAAGTGTCATGTAAATAGGGATACATTTTTGTGATATCTGATATGTGTGGTCCAGTGCAATCACATTCATTTTGATCTAGGAGAGAAGACTTTAGAGAAGACTGAGAGTTTACCATAAGACAACGTACTGTGAAGCTGGGAGGGAGGGAAACGAAAGACAGTGGAAGAATGCAGACATCAGTGAAAAAGGTAGGGTGGTAAGCAAATGACAAGGAAGGAAAGCAGGGGAGGGGAGGGGATTTTCAACATACTGGATCAGATAGAGGAAGAGAGAAAAGGACAGAGGAGGGGGGCAGTGTTCTTGCAGCAATAAAAAAAAGAGGCAGTGACAATAGAGCAAGACAAGGATAGTGCTGGCAGTAGAAGCAACACCCTGCAGAAGAAAAGTAATACATCCACTGATCACTAGTTGTTCCATCCATTCAACTCACAGTTTTCTGTAAACATGGTGTCATTTGAGACAACCACAGGGAAAGAATTCTTCCTGTTTGGAAGGCAGAGGTTTGGGGATTTTGGATGTCTTTCTGTGACATAATGATATACTGTGTAAAGGTTGTTGACTAGTGTTGAAGGTTTTCTACATGGTGATTTTGTGTTGAAAGCAAAAGCAAATAACAAATGTGACAAAACAAATAAAAACAAAATCAAAATACAACAAATAAGTAGCAGATTGACATTATGTGACTAAACACTGACTGAAGTGGAGTGAAAGGACCCACCACATAGACCTGACATCACAAAGAGAAGCTATCAGAATGGCTGTAATGGACATTTTTCAGTTTGTGTCTATTTGTCTGTGTGCATGTGTGTGTGTGTGTGTGTATAGATGGGGATGAATGGATTCACAAGCTAGCACCTCAGCAAAAGGCAAATACGTCAGTAGGTTTGTCACTCTGACTCATTGGTGGGCGATGCCAGATGGCCACACAAGGCGCGAATTGTGTATTTGTAAATACACAAAAAGAGCAATGAGAGAATCTGGTGACTGTCAGAGCCAGAGAGAGCAGGAGACAAATTAAGACTGACACATTGACATGCAGATGGACAGATGGACATGATGTGAAGTAATAGAAGAGTGGGCTTGAAGGTCGAACCAACAATGAATTTATTAATGCTGAGGCAGCAACAATAAAAAGAAGAAATGTGAGCGATCAGCAGAAGCAGTGTGAAAAAAAGGAAGTTACCAAATATAGGCATCTACTCTCTCCTTCAGCAGTGTTTATTAATCCCTCCCTATTCAAACGGTTTTCCACATTGCCTTGTAGGAAGCAACATACTGTAGGTGTGCTGATGTATAGGAGCTTGTTTCTTCTCCCAGCACTATTTTTCCTAAAGGCCAAGATGTAGTAGGAGTGAAAGAGTAGGAGGTAATGTTGGAGAGGCACACACACACGTTTGCACACACACACACACACACACACACACACACACACACACACAGCCAGTTAGCCTCGCTTCAACAGAAAGAACCTCACAGTCTTTTTTTCTCTATTGGGTTCAATAAGTCTCTTTGAGATTTTCTGTCAGTTGAGCTCTTGATGAATAATTACTTTGTAAAAATATTAAGTATTGTCTCACTGTTAAGTTAAGTCTCTATTGAGTGTTGTGGAGGAGGTCAAACTGAGCCCAGGTGCTCTTCAGTGGCCATGACAGAGAGATTACTGTCAGATGACCAAAGTGGCAGTTATACCATGTGCTGTCCCTTTTCAGTTTGTCAGTGTGCATTTGCTGGCTTATTTGTTATTTTATTTGTACTGTATTAGAAAAAAAATGTTATTGAATGATGCAGCATAAAGAAATAATAAATTCATACTTGTTTTAACAAAATGTGTTCAATCAAAGTGCATGCACACATGCACTCACACACACACACATGCATGCATGCAAACTGTCATTGTGTAAGTCCTCCAGGCAGTTGTCCAGCTTTCTCAACTGTGTAACTATTGAGCTGAGAAAAATGGATAACTGGAAGCAAAGAGAAGAAAACAGAGCATGAGCTGTTTAAACTCCAGCACAGTGACACTACACTACAATTCTCAAATGACACCAGAAACAACACCTGTTCTTGCTGACAGCATGCAATCAAAGAGACAACATCAACAACATTCTTAGGTTAAAGGTTAGCATCCCCTTTTCCAAGTGGTACATACAACATCAGAACAAGAGATCCCTTACTCCAGTGTTAGTGGGAGAACAAATCCATTGTTCTCATTCTGTGCCACAACCCAACAAAAATTTCAGCCGCAGCTAAAATAAGGACTCAGTATTCTGAGTTAGAATCTCATTTGTTCTCCTTAAAGGATCATGAGGCTCAATGCCTTGAGCTATGTGCTAATATCAACATCCGCTGTGAGAGTCCAGTGACTGAGGGATGATGTATGCTGTAAAGCCCTCTGAGGCAAATTGTAATTTGTGATAATGGGCTTTATAAATAAAATTGAATTGAAAATTGAATTGAATTAATACACACAAAATAAATGCTAACAAGCTGATGCCAGTGATTACTTTTCAGGTTACCTTTTGGCATGCTAACATTTGCTAATTATCACTGTACACAATTTGTAGCGGGGCTGATGGAAATGTCATTAGTTTTGCAGGTATTTGAGTTAAACCAGAGTATCTGATAAATTCAAATTGTGATCCAATGATGGCAGACAATGTGTGATCCAAGTCAGCAGTAGCTGTTGAGATATTTCAGTCTGCGGCAAAGTGATGGATCAACTTTGCCATCTGCAGAGCCATACTGCTGACATGGCTAAAGACTCAGTTTTGAAAGTCCAAATAGTTTATTTGAGAAACACGATCCAGGTAACTGTGGTGAATAACAACCTTGTCATTGGAGCTATTATTCAGTAGAAAGTAGTACCAGTGAAAACTTGTTTACAGAGTTATTTCCCAGAGCGACAAAGATATACAATGCTGAGGAATTGTATATCGACTCCAAATGTAACTTTTTATTCACCTTCATGCCAGAAATGACATCTCAAAGTCCTACCACATAAAAGAGTTTATCAGTTTCTAAGCATGTATTCTGTGATGTATGTGCACAGTCCTGATGAAGGAAACTATCCGAGCCTAAATGATTGTTATTACTAATTTTTATAAAGAGCTCATTTGTAGCAGTAGTTTGTTGTTGTCATGGTAACTTCGCATCCTGCTTGGAGTTATTGATCAGGCAGGTGAATATAAACAATAATTCTGTAGGCTAATTTGCACATGCACAGTTTAGTAGGGGAGGTGTAAGTCTTTAATAAAAATAACATTTTGTTTTGTTATTATTGGATTGAATCTTTAATTATGTGCTATATTCACTTTGTCAAACAATATATCTGCACCAGACACTATTCTGAACAAACAGATAACAAAGCAAACTGAAAGCTATTCCATACAAAAGACACACACACACGTGCGCGCGTGCACGCACACACACACAGATCAAACTGTGTGTCACAAAGCTCACTCAGTGGAATCACAGCTTGTCATGCCTGTATAAGGATGAAGCAAGCACAGCAGACAGCTCATCCTTCGCATTCCAATTCATCTCCAAGCTTTTGTGAGGCAGAAAAATTCCATGACGCATCTTTCTCGTCGAGCCCGTCTATAAACTGTATGGATTTGATTGGACAACATCCATGTTTCTCAACCGTGAGAGGCAGTCGGGGTGGGATGTAAATGTATCTGTGGAAGCTACAGTACGTTAAAATATGAATATTAATGATTCCCAGTTTATTTATGAGAAGAGAGAGAGCAGAGAAAAGACGGGAGGGGGCTGGTTGCTGCGAGCCTGTTCAAGTGCGTCACTACTTTGTCACAACTTGCCCCCACCTGCTGGGACCCCATCTCTCTGATTGTTTCTCTTTTCCTGCTCTCTCATGCACAAATGCAATGTGCATGTTGTTCACCCTTTTTTAATGTTCAAGACTTGAATTTCAGCATCCTCTCAGACTACAAAACAAATCATACATCTCTCTTGTGTCAGCAGGCATCTGCGTTCTTGCTTTCACACATACCCTCTTTCACCACGGCATCACTGACGTCATGTCCTCTGCTGTTTCCCTTACATCTCTTTACTTTTCTTTCTTCTGAACATGTAACCTCCTACATGAGCCAACAAGCTCCTATGATTCATGGATTTTCTGTCACTCATTTGCAGAAATAACTAGAAACGTCTCACTTCTGTTCTCCCATTTATCTGTGGGTCTATTTGGTCAGCCAAATTTTGTCTATGCCAAGATTCTAAATTTCTTTGTACACAGGTTCCCTTTGTAAAAGGAATACCCTCCCCAAATTAACATTTGCATATTAGTTACTCACCCTGACCCATTTTATTCCAATATTATGTTATTATTATTGTTATTTATGTTATTCCAAAATGCTTCCACTGTTTGCAAAGTATCCAAAAACATTCACTGAAACACTGTACAGATGAGTAGCGTGCCTGAGCTGTCTATGTATGCGTTTGACATGCAATTGTTAAGTACTAAGCATGACACATGGATTACATTCTACAAGTTGCATAAGAATTGTGTAGATGGATGTTCTGATATAGTTTTGCTGGAGATATGAGAGAGAAACAAAGCTCATTGTGAATTTGATGTTACATGGGATGAATTATTGACATACAATGTGTTATTTGGGGGCTGAAGTATTTCTTTAGATTTTCACATTATCACATGTCAGTTTGTTAAAAGTAAGCCCTGAGTCCACGGGTGCTTCTTATTTTTTTTCCATTTGTTCTTTTGCACTGCCAGTACAAATCTAGATCTTTTTTCCATATCAAAGAGATGACTTTTGAGATGATAAACACTTTTGATCTAATGTGCAGCCACAGAGCACTGTTGTTAATGGTCGAATGCATGTTAAGTTATGCAGTTGAATGGATATAGATACAAGAACATATGGGCACATGCAGTATACAAAGGGTTGAATACATAAGAAGCAGTCTGTAATGAAAATCTATGTAAATGAGAGGGAGACAGAAAGATAGCAACAGAAGAGGTGTGATGATTGACTCATGTACTTGGATCTCTTTGCAGACCGGAACATTTGGAAGGCTTAAGTGTACACGCACACATGTGCAAATGTACCCTCGCTGGCAGCATTTGGCTTTGCTTTGCTGGTACGCCTTGAAAGAAGCCCACTGGGAGACAGACGTTCCTCATTGCATCACACAAGTGGGAGCCATGCACATGCATGCCTACACACACACACACACGCAGACGCATACACACACGCACACACACGGCAACACACACACAAACACAATGTAAAGAAAAGGTATATTACATGCACAAGACTCACTGCGTTTTCCTCAAGCGGGCGGTCCCAAAAATATCTGCATGTTCATCCAAGGCGTAACTATTTGCATTTCAGTGTGTATTTTGTTTCTCTCTCTCTCTCTCTCTCTCTCTCTCTCTATATATATATATATATATATATATATATATATATTACACCCTACAAGCAGGCAAAACACACCACACAGAGGGCTAATTGGACCAAACACACACATATGTAAACATGTAGCAACACACACAGCAAACAGATGGACCCCACAGATGTCTGGGATGGATTCTGACATCATGTGTGAGATTGTCATTTGAAGTGAGATGATAGAAAGAGAATAAGAGTTGGGCAGGGAGGGGACAACAAAATGAGCAGGACAGAATGCATGACAGAAAGGGGAACAAAGACAAACAAACAAGAGTAGTGGGGAAAAGAGGCAGTAAAAACAAACAGAAACCTGTTGAATGAAACACCATCTGACCAGTCAGAGTCCTCGTGGCCCCCATGTAAGATATCAAAGCTGCTGTAGTGCTGACGCATGGTTAAAAAACTTTTTTTTAAAATTTTATTTTATTTTTATTTTAATTTTTAATTTATACGTTTTTATTGATATTCATTATACAAAACAGATTCAGCTTGGCATGTGTTACGATTGAGGTCGTAATGTGTGTTATTGTGGTATTTTGTTGTAGATTGGCTGTGTTGTACGTTTTGCTCCTTTGTGTGCCTGTGTGTGTATTAATTCAGGTGTGTCATCACTTGGAGCTGATTGGTGGATCGAGTGATAGGCTGTGATGGAGGTCTTCCCCTACTTAAGGAGCGCGGTGACATCACTGCAGCACAGGGGGAACCCCGTCTCTCTCATCTCCCATGTCATGCCACGCTTCCCTTTGTTTGAGAGTTTGTTTTTAGTTGGGTTTATTTTGGGTAATGTAAGGGTTAAACTTCAGTTTAGTTGACTTCCTTTTGTTCTGGATCTGTTAAGTTAAATTATACTTTGGTTGTCTTAGATTTAGTTAGAATCCTTTAATTACTTCTCAGAGCCGTTTGTATTTAACATGCTAACCTGATAATTGCTGTGCCTCTCTCCTCCTCTCCTCCTCCTCTCCCCCCTCCCCTCTCTCTCTTTCTCTTTCCTTTTTGCCACAATTGTATTTCATTTGTTATTTAAGACATCAATCGCACGTCTGTCCGTCTTGGAAGAGGGATCCCTCATCATCCTCTGCCGCTCTTCCTGAGGTTACAGGGGTTCTTTTTCGGGAGTTTTTCCTTGGGTGATGTGAGGGTCTAAGGGCAGAGGGATGTCATACACTGTAAAGCCCTCTGAGGCAAACCATGTTTTGTGATAATTCCAGTTTGGTTGAACGCCAATGTCTTTCACATTTTAATGATCTGTGTTTCAATTTGCGAATCTGGAGGTTAAACCATGGAGCTAATTTTCTTTGTTTCATTATTTTCTTCTTGAAGGGTGCAACAGAGTCGAGAGAAGATCGCAGTGAGCCAGTAGCATTATTGATGAGACAGTCAATTTGAGAATGACTTAAGTTAGTAGTAGTGTTCTCAGTCACTGTAAGACATGGTAATGATGTCAAAGCAGAAGGAATTAGTTTCTTAAATTTAGCCACTGCTGAATCAGATAGACATCTAGAATAGTAGCTCTTACTGAGAGGCTTGTAGTCGAGTAATAAAAAATTAAAAGTTATTAAATAATGGTCTGACAGAGCAGGAATCTCAGGAAAGACTAATAATCTTCAATACCGATGCCGTATGCAAGGACTAGATTGAGGGTGTGATTATAGCAGTGGGTGGATTTATGTACACACTGACTGAAGCCTATTGAATCCAAAAGTGTGGAGAAAGCAGAACTAAGGCTATCACTATTAACATCCATGTGAATGTTAAAATCCCCTACAATAATAATTTTGTCTGATTTGAGCACTAAACTTGATATAAGCTCAGAGAATTCAGATAGAAATTCAGAGTATGGGCTGGGGGGCACGGTACACCATAACAAATAGAATTGGCTGTAGAGTTTTCCAGGATGGGTGAGAAAGACTAAGAAAAAGGCTTTCAAATGAATTATAGTTTAGCTTAGCCTTAGTGTGAATTGCTAAGTTTGAATCAAAAATAGCAGCGACTCCCCCTCCTCTGCCAGTGTCCCGCACAACGTGACTATATGACCAGGAGGAGTGGATTCATTCAGGCTAACATACTCTTCAGGACAAAGCCAGGTCTCAGTGAGGCATAATAAATCTATATGGTTAACCAATATTAAATCAGTGACTAAATGAGCCTTGGTTGATAAGTATCTAACGTTCAAGAGTCCGCATTTAATTCTCCTGTTATGATGCTGTTTGACAGGAGATGAGTTCATTTTTATGAGGTTTTCTTGTACAACTCCCCTTTTGTTTATATTAGCTTTAAACAAATGAAGTGGTTGGAGGACAGACACTGTTTTTATAAAATTTACATTATGGGTGTGTGACTGTTCTAGAGGAAGCTCAGACAAGCGTGTAAGACTGCGACTCTGAACCCTGGTCCCAACTCTGGTTTGTCATGGCTTTGGGCCTCTAATAAAATCGGCCAGATTCCTAGAGAGTAGAGCGGCTCCATCCAAAGTGGGATGGATGCCGTCCCTCCGGATAAGACCAGGTTTCCCCCAAAAGGAGTGCCAATTATTAACGAAGCCCACATCATTTGCTGGACACCACCACGACAACCAGCGGTTGAGTGCTGACATGCGGCTAAACATGTCATCACTGGTCACATTGGGGAGGGGTCCAGAGAAGATTACGGCGTCCAACATCATCTTTGCGTATTCACACACCGACTCTATGTTAATTTTAGTGACCTCCGATTGACGTAACCGGGTGTCATTGCCGCCAACGTGAATAACAATCTTACTGTATTTATGTTTAGCCTTAGCCAGCAGCTTCAAATTTGACTCGACGTCGCCCGCTCTGGCCCCAGGGATACATTTGACTATGGCCGCTGGTGTCACTAACTTCACGTTTCGCAAAATAGAGCTACCAATGACCAGGGTTGTGTCCTCGGTCGGTGTGTGGTTGAGCGGGGAGTACTTATTTAAAACGTGAAGGGGGGGTGGATGGTGTACCGTGGGCTTCAGCTTACTATGCTTCGTTCGGACAGTCACCCAGCATCCCGGCTGCGCGGGGGTTGCCGGGGGACAGCTAGCAGAGGCTATGCTATGTCGGTCCGCAATGGCTACAGGGGGCTTGCTAACTATCGCAGCTAAAGAGGGATTATCCACGGTGCGGAGCCGTGCTTCCAGATCGCTAAGCGTCGCCTCCATCGCAGCAAATAAACTACACTTGTTACAGGTACCACTAACACTGAAGGAGGCAGAGGAGTAACTAAACATCTGACACACTGAGCAGGAGAGAGCAGAAGAGGGAGAGGAGCAGGGAGAAGCCATCGCTAACCAGAGCTAATGCTAACGAAGCTAACTGGCTAACAGTTAGAGAGCGGTTGTGAATACACAGGAAAAACCGCTGAGAGGAGGAGACAGCTGTGAGTGATTAAGTAAAACTTATGTGAGTTTTCAGTCACAGACAGATAAAAGCTGTCGAAGTAAGGAACAAGTTAGAAGATTAGCTGGGAATCGCTCGTAGGAGCAGCTCAGAGATGCTACCAGAGGCACAGACAAAGATGCACCGGAAGTGATGTAACACGCTTACCCGCAGTGCGTCAGCACGTCGTCTTCCCCAATCACAATGGTGTCTGGCTGATCAGATGTGGATTTAGCAATATTTATCCTGGCTCTTGCTTTAACAGGGTTTTGGGGGCTATTTCTCAGGTTCTGGTTAGACTTGGCTTCCCTGGGTTCAGCATAGGTAGTATTGTCACACATTTTATTTTGAGCCAGTGTATCATACCTGTTTTGCAGGGACAGTTCAAGTGGTGAAGTGAGTGTTGATATTCTCAGTGAAGTTATGTTCCACATTTGTTGTATTCCCATGTATAACAGTCTGTCCATCAGCACAGAGCAAGCAGCAAAGTGTCTGCACAGCAAGAGAGCAGGAAGATCCTCCAGTGTACCTCCAGTCATTTTTTTTTAGACATGTTAAGTTAAAAGTCACCTTTTGGTTTTATTCCTCTGTCATTAAACCATCACTACCGTTAGGGGTGAGATTAAACTAGTCATCGTGTGCTGCACATGTATATGTTAAGACTCGAGCATACTTTACGCACTGAATTTTTGTGGACAGCTACAGTCACATAGACATGGACTATTCATAGTACAATTGAGGGTCTGTGTCAGCCACCAGCAGTGAAAGGGAAGGCCAGCAGGTAATCTTACTATACTCCTACTGCCGACATCGGGTGAAACTAAGAAGATGCAGTTGGGTCTCTGTGTGTTGTTTGAGTGCAGACAACACAAAAGTAGTGGAGAAGCAAATAGTGACCCATATTCCCTAGATGTGGTCACAATGTAAATGACAGAAACTAATACCCTTTTTGGTATTTATTTTAGCACTGGGATTTAAGTTCTCCGTCGCTATGGCAGATTTCCGTCATTTGGAGCTCATATAGGCCATTTATGAGATTAAGTTAAGTTTTCCAGTCAGCTACATGAGAGAGATTGTTTTGAATGCTGAGCTGAACTCAACAAACAGCATCCTGATGTAGCTGTTCTTATTCTCCAAGTGAGTGAAGACAGAGTCAAGAGGAGTAGATATGGTGTCCTCTGTGGACAGGCTGGCAGGGATGCTGTCTTTGATGTGCTAGAAAAACAGTCTCTTGAAGCACTTCATCAGGATGGGGGTAAGAACTACATGGTGGTAGAGACACAACAGACTTTTTAGGTACAGGAATGATGATGGCTGTCTTGAGGCAGGAGGGAACAGTCTCTTGTGAGAGTGAGATGTTAAAAATGTCTGTTATAACATTAACAAGTTGATCAGCTCAAGTTTTTAGTATGCATCCAGGAATATTATCTGGACCGTCAGCCTTGTTTATATTCACTCTCTACAAGAGTTTCCTCATATCTGCTGTGGTCACTAAGAGTGGCTGGTCCTCTGGAGGCAGATTATACTTCACAGCTAAAATGTATTTTCAGCTCGTTGTGGCCTCACACATGATTGGGGCGCTCCTGCTTTTTTAGCCTGTGACATCTTGAATCAACTGCTACATATATTTAGTGCTGTTGCTGTTGAGGCCTCTCTCCAGTCTCTGCTGGTGTTTCCTCTTAGCCTTCTTGATGCCAGCTCTTAATCATGCTCTGGCAGTGATATACACCTCCTTGTTCCTTGACTGAAAGGCAACGTTTTTTTCTCTGAGAAGAGCCTTCACCTTTCCACTCATCTAGGCTTTTTGGTTGGGGAATGATCTCACTGTCTTTGTGATCACCACGTCATCAACACATTTGCTGATGTTCGCACAACGCACATACCACAGAAGATGCATATTCTTCAAGACCAATTTTATTATCTTGAGTGGCAGCATCTGTGCACTCAAAACTACAGAAGCCCTGAGGGGCAAGTGATTTTTTTTTCTGGTGATCCATTTTCTAAGTTCAATGTTTTTGCAAGGAAAAAAACAAACTTTTTTTTTCACTGGGTTCCACACATTAAAAAAAAAAACATTTCACAAGATTTTTTTTCTCCATGTGTGAAAACCAGTGATTTTTTTTTCAGGATGAAACTAGGGCTCATTTTTCTAAGTGTGTTTTTTTGTAATTCTTATTTTGACCACAAGAGGCTGAAGCGCACCTCCACCCATGTCCTAAATTGGACCAATAGACAAACATTTGATGGCGTCATATGTAGAATTATTCAAATTCTGATATATGAGCCATTTCATGTTACATAAAAGGTCAGGTCATAGTGGTCACTGTCACTTGCAGCAGTTACAGTACACTGCGTTTGTGTTTCTCATGTTTTATCTTCAAAATGCAAATCCTAACATCAACAGTAGTAGTTACCAGCAGCCTCCAGCAGGGGGAGCATTCAACTGTTGAGCTGAGTTCCTCACAATCAGGGTTTGGGAATCGTTTTTTTATATTATCAGCATATTTTAACTAAATTAACATGTGCATTAAAGCATGTCATTGGATTAACCTCCACTAAATTGGTAGATTTACAAAGCAATGACAGATATGCTAACAGAGTAGGGACACTGTACTGTATATACTGTACACATATCGTTAGCCATAAACAGCCTGTTAATTTAAAATGTCCTGCTCTTAAATAATTTTATCTAACACTGGGGCGTTAAATAGGAGAAAAGGCTTATGTCACTTATTTTACAGGTCAGTGTGAGTTACATGTCAGCTTTGTTAAAAATAACATGGTGCTCGATAGCAGAGTGCTATTTGGTGGTACATTAGTATTATGGATTAAGAATGCATATTTGAGACATCTAAACAGAATGTACAAAAAAAAAAAAAACATTACTGAAAACAGAAATGTAATTTAAAGGTGAGTGTTTTTAGCTTTGTGATTCTGTTCACTCCATTTGCCTATATTATGTAAGTCATTTAAAAAATGAAACATACAAGGTTTTATGGGGTTTTATTCTGAACACTAAAATTGTTACACTACTGTATTATATTATTAACCATGCTAGACATATATTTTATTATGGTGTTATTATAATCTTGTTATTGTATATTGGTAACTTACTATAGGAGCAGTGGGTGCTGGAGGAATGGCTATAGATGGACTACTTTGTGATGGAGGATGCTGCAGATCAGTACTGAGTGGACCTTTGTGGATCTGAAAACTTAACAATGTATGTTTCAAATAGTTCCAGCAATAAGGAATCATACTGACATAATAGCCAATTATACTTCATTTTATATTATAAAATATAAATCTCAGAACTGTATATATTGTTTTACAAATTGCAGATGGGATATATGACTTGGCTGCAGTGTGAAAAAAAATCATTATTTTTTTTCCCTGCTTAGTGTCATTAGGATCGACACCAAAAAAGGGTATCAATTTTGGTATAATCCATGCACCCCTACTGTGATGTTGGTTCAGGCCAGCAGAATGAGGCAGGTGCACACCTCATCCCATGCTGGCACGTTTGGAAGACTAGAGCAATGAAGTGCAGAAACAACTCACTGGTATTGGCTGAGCTAAGCTTACACAGAGTGTGTCTGAGAAAGTGAGCTAAATAAGAACAGTTTCAATGAGCACATTTATACAGTGGGACAAAATGTAGTGATCAGTGGGTAAAGTAGTTTGGTATACATTTCACAATGGAAGTGATGCAATCAAAGGATTAAAGCATAAAAATTTAGGAAACTGTCTCTGGCAAACAATGCTTGTTTGTGTTACACTGAGCAGAAACAATGTAGAGAGAAGGCTGGGTCAAGAAGGCCAGTATATGCTCTTTGCTCAGGGTGAGGGTAGCATTCAAAGGCAATGTAAAAACACTGTTCATTGATGTGAACTGATGTAAACACATATAGGCTAACTGTGGAATACTTTGAGGGTCACTTACTCTCACCAGAAAGCAGCAGCAAAGACAACTTGACCAAAGGCATGATGCGAGACCAGGGAAATGATCAGTCAGAGGCCTCCACGCCACTCACCTCAAACTGCACAGCCTGGGCCTCACTGGGATCTGACTCAGTGTAGCGCTCCCTAACAAACATAACAAGGACAGTTGTTTCCCTGTAGTATAAGTGAGAGAACTGCCTCTACTCTGAAGAGGCTATGATTCTGGCTCTTATTCAGCTCTCTCTTCTGCTGTCCAGTCAGAGCAGAAATTGAGCATACTTGACTGAATTGTCAAAGGGCTACAGAGTTCAGTACCCCCAAAATGCCTGTATGACATCAGCTGCGTGGTGCCTGCTGGAAGACCCCACCACCCCCACCCCCTCCCCCATTCACACATCAGGCCCTGTGAATAATCTGGGACATATATTACATATATTCATACAGTTTCTGTTCTGAAACAGTTTCATATTCTCTTTCTTTTGTTCCTTTAATAATTATTTATTTACATTCTCTGTGGGAAAGTTTTATACATGGCAGTGCACAGTTCCCATGGCTCACATTTTAATGGATAAAGAAAATGTTTCATCATATCATGGCTTTAGCTGTGGGTGCTTGTTAGTTTGCTGAGTCACCAGCTAAACTTAGGTAAAAAAACTAATAGCCTACATGCAACTGCAACACTAGGATCAACAAATTAGAAGAAATATCTTCATGTGTTGGGAGGATCACCAGATGTGGATGGTCTAAGTGTGGCAAATCAGTCAGAGGCTAACAGAAGAAACAAAAGAAGAAATCTTCAGTCAGTCTGACCTTGGAAAAAAGAGATATTGGAGATATTTTCAGACCACAAGATGATGAAATGGTTAACTGTCAGGAAACTCTCTGTCTAAATCAGGCACTACCAGTAATGGTAATAGCAATAGTAGTAATTAGAGTAATAGTAATAAAAATACTTTAAGACTTAGATATCCCTATCTCTAGGAACACATACAGTGGAGTGAAATAACATTTCCTCAGATAACAGTGCATATTAAAATAATTAATAAAAAACAGTGTTAAAAGACACTGAATAGCAGTTAAAAAGAGATAAGTACAATAGTGCAATACCTATAAAGTGCAGTTTAATGCCTGATGTAAAAAGGTAAAGTGCTTTATAAATATTCTTAAAAAGGGTCAAATATTTTATGTTTGTGCATGTTACAAACAGGTCAGCAGTACGATGGCATATCTTCTGCCAGATGGCAGGAAATCAAACAGCTAAACAGAATAGACAGTTCCTCAGAGCTAGTGCACAGAGTTCTGACAACAGAAGTTCAAAATGCTTGAGCGTCACGTGCCTCACATAGACTTCAGATAGTTCTCAAAGGTCTATGGTGGGCCATTTGAATACATAGTACAGAGAGACAAAACTCTTTTTGTTAAGTAGCAGTCAATGACTGCATTGATTTACAATATACACGTAGCACATCATATGTAGTATCGCTGAGAGTGTGTGTGTGTGAGAAAAATCTACTTACATTTTAATTAAAAACGTATATATATAATTTTCATATGTAAAATGTAATATTACACATAAATATGAGTGATATGACAGTGGATATGACATATATGGGAATACTGACATATTTTAGACTTACCTTTCTATGGTAAAGGGAGCAAGTTGCTGTTTATTGCTTTTTAAATACTGACTTTAGTCTTGTATGGTAGTCAAGAGCAGTTAAATCCTTATTCATTCTTAATAATATAATGATTGTTATAATTCACTCACTACTGTCAATTTTAACACTTTTAGAGGGACAGAAGGAGGCCAACAGGTTACCATTAGTGATTGTAAGCTGACAGCACAGTGCATCAATGGACTAGCAGCAGCACCAGCAGCAGTTTATAGACATATAGAGATGTGTATTTTATTTATCTTTGTTTGTCTACTGACTTCCTAACTGCAGTTAATTCATTTAATTAATAATAAACTCAGAAACATAAATAGCACATCAAGCAGTTGGTATGTGCCCTTTCTTTTGTGGTGTCCTCTCAGATAGTCTCCACCATGCTTTGCTATGCTGCACAGGGATGATCCAGTTGTGTAGAGAAAAACACAACTTTTCAAAAACTGCATTAAAACATTTTACCTGAACAAAGACCACACCATCAGGAAGCCTTGTATATGGTTTATTAAAATAAGTAACAGGGAAAGACTTGCAGAAGACAGGAAGCTGACTCAGGATGAGGGTGCTGTCTTAGTGCAGGGAGTGTCTAGGCTCCATTGAATCCTGTGTAACTCTTTTGCTGAAAGAGAGAGGGAAAAAATGACAGGAGAGAGGGTTAGACATGCCTATGTAGAGTGGTGAAGTAATGAGTCCTAAAACGCGGAAGTCCGTCAGCCTTTTAGCACTTCCGGTTCCCTCGTCTTAAAGTCTATAGGTTTTTTTAATGGGTTTTTGGTTAAATGCCTTAAATAAGGTTTGTGGTTAACACAGGCTAAAGATATTTACTCATCTTAAAAAACAAACTTGCTAACAAGTGGCTAAATGGGACTACAGTGTTTGTCAGGGACATTAGATGTCATCACACTGGGCAAAGAAACTCATTTAACCCCCCCTCTGCCTTTACAGCTTTACAGAGTCACACTTGAACTTGTAGATTTATCTGTTTATAATATTTGTCGATAGTGTTATAGTGTGTTTTTACAGTGTTTGCAGTGGTGACATTTAAGTCTTGTGACCACGATGTAGTTCGTGTATAGCCTAATAATAGCTTTTTGCTTCTGGTGATTTCATTTACACTTCAAAACACACAAAAGTGGTGTTTATCTGTGAAGATTATCATGCTAAACAAAACATGTAAATCTCATAAACGTGTGTTCGTCAGAGAGCTTATTTTTGGCGATAATCCAAAATCCCATTCAAAAATCCCATAAGGTCTTTGATGGGGGAACCAATGTGATGCCAACTTCCTGGTTGGCCTACAAAAATATGTCATCCTTTCACCATTCTATAGGCCTGGATGGGAAACCGCTTTGGGAGATGCGTCTTCGCTCCCCAATTTCAGTTATGGAATTTTGTTAGTTGAGTTTGCGCTTCTCATAGTTAATTACTCTTATAGAAAATTAGCTTTTGCTGTGCAAACCTCAGCATTTGTATGTAGTGTTTCGTTTGATAGGCCTACAAATATCGATCCTTTTTTAATAATTCATCAGACTTTGATCCTTTGTCAGCCTGCCCGTCCCTATGTCCAAGCTTTTATATTTGTTTAAAAAGGTCAAGGCTTATTGTTCTATGTCATCACACTACCGTGAATATATTAGAAAGTTTTGAATACAAAGTGTAAACCACTGCATGTGAATGCATGAATTAGTCAGATCTGTGCTCCACAGGAGAGCCTTAATTAGGCTGTGTTATATTGCTCTTTACTGGATTTATATGTTAATAAACTGCATTAAACTACAGCATTCTGTGTTTTTATAACAGCATGACCTTCTTACATTTTATAATACCTAGTCATTCTTCTGAGATCATATTGGTGAAAGTAATCCATTATTCTCCACAGAGAGTAATATTGTACGGTAACTTTTTTCATTCAAATAAAAGCTAACCACGAATATGCTATGTATAACATTTTTATAGTAAATTGCCCAACAGTGTATATTATGTATTCTGTAGAATTACTTCTATCAATAATATAAAATGAAGTATAACAGGCTAACGTGTGTATGATTCCTTATTGTTGGAACTATTTCAAACATTACCTTGTTAAGTTTTCATTTCCACAAAGGTCCACTCATTACTGATCTGCAGCATCCCCCATCACATAGCAGTCTTTAAACACAGGACTTAAAACACAGGACTTGCCCTGTGTTTAAATCTCATTCAGGTCTTTCACCTTCCCTCCCATTTACATCAATTGAAAATCAGCTGAGCTGTAACATAATATAGACAGATGGAGTCAACAGAATGACAGAGCTAAAAACATTCACCCTTAAATTACGTTTCTGTTTACAGTAATGTTTTTTTTTTTACATTCTGTTTAGATGTCTCAAATCTGCACTCTTAATCCATATCAATACTAATGTACCACCAAATAGCACTCTGCTATCAAGCACCATGTTATATTTAACAAAGCTGACATGTAACTTACACTGACCTGTAAAATAAATGACACAAATCTTTTCTCCCCTTTTATTCCCCAATGTTAGATTAAATGATTTAAGAGCAGGACATTTTCAATTAACAGGCTGTTTATGGTTAACATTATGTGTACAGTATATACAGTATGGTGCCCTAATGTCTGTCAGATATGCTAATAGATTACTGTTAGTTATTAGTTACTGTTAGTAATCCAATAACATGCTTTAATGCACATGTTAATTTAGTGTAACCCTTTTCACCATCGGCTCGTTAAATATGAGACAATTTACTTAACACTAAATAAAGCATCAAGGCTCCTCAAACTCTAATTTATACTCATATGGTGAAAGAGACATCTCATTGTAAAGTAACTGTCTAGGGAAAAATATGACTCTCACTGTCTTGTATATTAAGAGGCTAACAGGCATACGCTGTTTTTTCCTTTAAACCTTATAGTAATATAAACAGGAGGCAAAAAACACAAACACTGAATCTCAGTTTTAGAGTTTGTATTAACAATATTTAAAGACAAATGCAAACCCTTTAATATGAAAAATAAAAAAGAAATAAAATACCCGGGGTTTTCTTAGTAATTAGTCTTACTTTTGGAGTGCACTCTTTGTTTAAATTTGTTTTAGCAAGCTTGCTTTTTTTGGGATCGTTGGCGCGCTTTAAAACTCATGCAGGACAACAGTACCTCTGTGTGGGGAATGTAAACGGCTCCTACCGCAGGGAAATCCTCCTCTGGCTTCTCCGTCTGCAGCAACAACAGCGGCGATGAGCAGCAGCCTCCACAGCCTCTCCAACCAGCGGGAAAAGTCGGTCCTCGGCCCTCGACACACACAGCCACGACGTCCCTGAAACACCCTCAGCTCCGGCAGCCTCCTCCGATGTCCGTGCGGGGAAAGGAATGCGAGGAATGCAGCGATGTCTCTCCCACGATGGCGGCGGCTAAGCTAACTCAGCTAGCTCAATTTTGCAGCCGAAAACAGACACGCTCTGTCGGCAATTCACAGTCCATAACTCGGTAATTTAAGAGCGTGTTGACTGGCGAACCGTTAACAATCAATTAAACCCAAAAATAAATAAAACAAACACGGAGTAGTCTGTCTCCTCTCACTCATCTGTGTCTCTGCTCTCCGCCCTTGTTCTTCTCCTTCTCTCCGCTGCGCACTTTTTTATCTACTTCCTCGCACACCCAGGTGAACCGGAAATGATAACTTTACAGCTTATTATTATTAAACACAACTTTTAACATTTTTTTTAAAATATTGAACCAGCAATGAAATACATTTTTTAAAGGCACATATTTACCTGTAAATTATTTATTATATTTTAACCTCTTATTTATCATGTGAATTTGTAACCATGACAACTGAATAGTAATCAGGCATCTCATCAGTAGCTCAAAATATCCACACATTTTAAATGACAGGAAAACAATAACTGATAATATCAGGTTATTACATTAGCGACACTGATAATAGAAACAATGATTATTTAGAAGTCTTACCCTTTAAATGGTAAATGGTAAATGGACTTTACTTGTATAGCGCTTGTCTAGTCTTATTGACCACTCAAAGCGCTTTAACACTACATGTCACATTCACCCATTCACACACTCACACACATTCACTCACTACAAGGTGCCACCTGCTACTCAGTAATCATTCACACACTCACTCACACTCCGATGATGCAGCATCGGGAGCAATTTGGGGTTCAGTATCTTGCCCAAGGATACTACAACATGTTGCCCGGAAGAGCTGGGGATTGAACCGCTGACATTCCGATTAGAGGACGACTCACTCTACCTCTGAGCCACAGCTGCCCCATCACAAATGGTCTTCTCTACTGTAACTCCACTGTGCTGCTAGCAATTAATGCTACTTTGGGGAATCAGTAAGCGTTGTGAGAACCTCATCCATTTCCCTGTTTTACACAGTCTTAACCTTTGTATCTGTCTTGTGATTTAAATGTATGTGTGTAATGTAGATGCCCTCTCCTGATACTGAAAAACAAATCTACCTATAAATTAAGTCACCTAAACCTGAACCTAATTAGATGCTCCTGTCAGTACCATGGATGTATTATAGCAGGGGTCACCAACCTTTTTGTACGATATTTGCCATGATGTTTTAAAAGAAAACATCTGTAAACACTTTATTGGTCTGTAAAGATCTGTCAGTGGGAAAGCTTGCATTGCATGCTGTTCACTAGTGTACTGTAATCTGGGGTATAATTTGACACTGAAACTCTGAGTGAGTCTTGTAGATGTGCGTCAGTAAGGTGAGTTCTGTGTTTGTTCTTGATGAAATTCATGTCATAAAAAGACTGATTCACAGAGATAGGTTGAACCAAAAAGGCAGACAACTTTCATCGCTGCTGCGCATAGACATTTGTACTTTTCTGTGTCCACTAGGTACCAAAAGTTTGGTGCCCCCGATGGGCTTTGAGGTGGATGTCACTTTGCAAAGTGACAGCCAATACTCGTCTGGCCAGTCCAGCATCCAACCTGAATTTTGCACTTAGTTGCTCAGGAATGCATGTTATGTGTACTTGCATGAAAGGATTTGAAATGAATGACACACATGGCTCCAGTTGATCAAAGTCACAAAACCTGTCCTAAGACTCTTGCCCAAGTCTGTTTATGAGTTGAGAGTACTTTTTTGCAACTCTGTCAAAAGTTTCAGATGCAGAGGCATTGTTATTCAGCACTGACTGCAAAGAGGGAAGGTGCAGGATTTTTTTCTCTGTAAATGCACAGAAAAAAATGTTCATCTTAGCTTTAAATGTGTTTACAGCACTGATCATGTCAGAGAGCGGATGCTGTTTATGATTTTCACGACGGGAGTCATCACATGATAAAAGTGGCTCACTTTTGCACATATCACCTGCTGGTGAATGATGCAGTGGTAATGCAGAAATTTGGGGAAATTTTGGTCACCTTTGCAGTGCTAACGAAGCCTGTATATCGGCTCCTCACCACGGGGGCGCCGTCTGTTGTGACTGACACCAACTTTTCCAATGGTACCTTTTTCTCCACGAAATATCCCTTCGCCGTGTTGTCAACTCCCCTAGTTGTTGTCTTCAGGGGCAGTAGTGTCAGGAGTTCCTCTTTTGTGGAGAAATCATCAAACACCATTCAGACAAACAACATCAGCTGTGCCGTACTGCTGCTGTCCATTAGTCAGTGGACAGCAGCAGTACATTGGATGCTAAACCACCTGCACGTACTCAGATCCCGGTCCAGCTGTTCTGTCAACTTCCTGGACATAGCCAATACTCGCCTGGCCATCGTATTTGCGCCCAGTTGGACATCTGAGAGAGCAGAGATGGCTTCGGAACCATTCTTCTTGATTTTGAACATTGTGTTTGCAATTACCATCATTGCTCCTTTCAAGACATTCAAGACTTTGCCAAAAAATATGCAGCTCTGAATGAAGCTTCAGTTGCTTTTTGGGACTTTTTCACCAGCCTCGGGAAAAAAAGACTGCTGTTTGTCCAACGCTGCCTTTAACTCACAGGCTTTTTCTGCCTGTAATGCGCTGCCAAGTGGGTAGTTAGCATGGAAGCTATTGTTACATGTAGTGAAGTATCTCTCGACATTGCGCTGTTTTGCCGTCACCAGTCGTCCCACAAATGAGACATACTCTTTTCTTTCACTGTCGTAGAAAGAACTTTTCCTCCCAGTCTTCATGTAAATGGTATGTTTTCTTTTGCTTTTCTGACATTGTTTTTATTAGGTATAAACTGCATCTAGCTCCCCATCGTAGCTTTGCCAGCTAGCTTGCCTCAGTGAAAAGCGAGAAGGTGTGTCTCGCACGCTATCTTGGAAGTTACTGTAAACTTTGACCCCTGACAAGGTGTTGAGCATAGTGTCAGTGAATGCACCCTTGCCCCGACTCCTCCCCTAACCTCTCTCAATTAGGGCCAGGCTATACAAGGCACCTGTGCCTATTGTTCTTCCTCCGCCTCCTGAACTCTGACCCTGCTGTAACTGTTGGTGTGTGGTGCCCCCAGGTATGTTTAAAGACACATTTTAATGCACATTCTTACTTACCATATCTAAAAGTTAACCTTTATTTAAAGTCTTGATGAATGTGTGGTGTGGACACTTGTCCCTTGCCTTGGTGATCCTGACGATAGTATTCTGTTAATGCCCTGTATGGTGGTAAGTAAGGTTATAGTTTGTTTAAAATCCTTTTTTATTGGACAGTGCATGAGCCTGGCTAATTGCAGTTCCCCGTCTTCCAGGTTGCCCTTCACACACCACTGCCATTTTGCCCCTTTGGCTTTGCCTTAGTTTAATGTTTAACTTAGTTTTGATTCTCTAATGTCCTCAATTATTTTGCCTTTCGTTATACCTTTAGTTTCCCTTAGTTCAGTCCTATTTTGCTAATTTGTTTGCAATTTGTGTTGAGTTAAATTGGAATCATCACAGTTCTATTATTCTGGCCCTTTAATGTTTACCTTTGGGATTTAATTTGTGACTGGGGTCTCTTGGTTTGTTATTTTATTTTGACATATTTTTCCGGAGTTGTAGTGTAGTTTTGTATTGTTAAGCCAACTGGGTTACATTTCAGTAGTTTTTTCAACCCTTTTGTGTGAGTTATTTTCTTTTAGAAGCTGAGTGTCTTCTAGTTGTGAGGGACACAAATATAGGCTGCACCATTTTTTTTTTTTTTTTTGCCGTGAGGATTGCTGTGTGATTGCTGTGTTACTCCAAGGTGAGGAGTGGTGGCACCCCTGGGCACACCTAACCGTAGTCCGCCTCTCCACAAGTGACCTCAGCTTAGTTTTGTTTGGGTTACTTTTATTTGGACTGTGTTTTTATAATTACACTATTTTAAGAATTCATGTTAAGGCCTTTCTTTTAAAAACAAAAAAAAAAATAATTGTAATAAAGACATAATTTTATACACTTTAAAAGTTTTGAGCTTTTTGTCTAACGTTCTCTTTTCGTTCAAGCAGTTTCAGTCCCTGCCTGTTGGATTACTTTGCTTATTTTGATTTTTGTGAATGAATATTATTGGTCTAATTTTGAAACATATCTCTGCCTCCTTAGTGAGGAGCCTGTGCGCCTGTATGCCACCGGGGTGTAAGTCCCCGGTGGTGTTGTTCGGTTTCTCTTGATTTTTCTATCTTAGAGCCCCTCGTCCACATAAAAGTTATTGATTAAAGAAACAAAAACAAAAATCAAATACAATTTTTGGACCGAGCTTCATGGAGACTATTTTTAGAACATGCCCTGCAGGCAACTCATTTGGTCCCTGGGGGCTACCTCTGTATTATAGTAAAGTCTGGATACAGCCATGGGGGTGGGGCCATGTTAATGTCTATGACAGCTGCTCAGTGGCGCATGAGCATGGATGTATTATAGAGAAGTTGCCTATAATACATCAGTGGACTACATCCATAGAAGTCCCTCATGAGAAAAAGTTTTTTTTCCAGGTTTAGAAATGTGTAAAATACCCAAGCCCCCAGGGAGTGCGCCGTGCATTGATGCAAAATTTACATAGTGGCTGAAAGTGAAATTGCACCGTTTAAGTCGGTCACGTGATTCACACTGGCCCAGAAAGAGTTTTCCCCATTTTCAACATGGGGAAAGAGACAACGGTAAATCAGTACATAATTTTTTGTGAGCATCAAAACCACAGCGAAACGTCTTCTATCCCTGTGCAGATGTAAACCTAATGGTTCGCTAACATTTGGAAAGTCTAAAGAAACATCCATTTCTTCTTTGGCCAAGACAGCTCTCCTCGCTTCCAGCAGCTGAAAACACAAGTAGTACAATTAGGACTGCTCTGTGGTTTAATACAACACAGATATTGTCACTTTGTCACTTTGGTGAACAAATGTATCCAGGCTTGAGCAGCAGGCATAGTCAATGTAGCACATTACACAATATATTCTTGAATTTTAACATTTAATTCACTCAGTCACTCACCTAATATCTCCACATGGGTCGCTGTCCTGCCTGTCCTCTTCCTGCTGCATCGGCTGAGGATCAGCTGTAGCGTCGCGAGGCCGCTCGTTCGAAAAAAACGATTCCAGCGCCTCTTTAACTGTTCACCGTCATTTTGCAATCTTGGTCTTGCTTTTTGCTGAGCTCTTCCATGCTGCTCTGTTATTTTTGGGTATGTCTCCATGCAAACAAACACACGTACTTCATCTTGTTTTCTCTCCATGTGTGTTCAGATTTCCGAGAAAAACAAACAAACCCAAAACCAATGCTGATTGCTGGAGTAAATGACCAACCACACATGGACATTGTGGTTGGTCCCCCCAAACCCCCCCCAGTTGTGGGGGTGCCAGTTGTGAGCTGGCATCAAAGCCATCAACCAGAAACCCTGCGTCATCTCATGCTGGACAGTTTTCTGAATATTTATAAATGCTTATAACTATATGCACATATGCACGTTGTAAAGCATTATAGACATGGCCTTCATAGAACGTGTTACCCAAGTATGTTATTTGATCACCAGAACACACTCTCTGAACTTGATCTTTTGACCTTCAACAGAATGACACTTTGTTTACCATTAACTTAAAGACTAAACTCTTTTACAGTTCTATGTTATGTATTTATTATTGATTTGTTTGTTTTTGGATAGTTATAAGCCTACTTCCAACTTGAAAAACCAAAGCAAATGGTCTGGGGTTCAGGCAACTTTAGCAGGTACCAGTGAAAGTCCTTGGATTGGTATCAAGCTCCTCATCAAATACTCTACGAGAAAGTGAATAAATGAATTTCACATAATGTCAAACTAAAGTTTTACATCTATTTTGTTTCTTCATAACTGAGAAGTTTGCTCTCATACAAAATACTTTAAAGGCATTTTTAAAAATCGTTTTAGCATTGATGCTTAAGAGAGTGAGAAAAAGAGAGTAATTGTTGTGGTAGATGTGATACTGCTGGTAATTATATCATAATTATATCAAAAAGTTAGTAATAGGAAGTGCGAGGCAGCATGTGTTCATAGTATGCATATTGCAAAGGAGAATTAGAAATGAAGATGAAGTGTGTGTGTGGGTGGGTGTATTTGTGTTTGTAGAACATTTTAAAAGCTATTTAAGATTTATCTCATAAGTGAGTTTTTGTTTGACATTACAGAGAGCTATAGCTTCATCTTCATTTTTTTTGCTTTTATCCAACTATACAGCAAAGATTCTCTGTTAGCTGCATGTGTACTTTACCCTTTGTTAAGAACCATGCATGCTTTGCTGGGGATCAAAATATGTGCAGTGTTGAGTTTGATATAGTTTGGACATGCAATATGTTTAATATGAGTACACTTTGAAATAAACAAGCAAACAGCTCTGTGCAGCAGAGGGGGTGGGGCTTCTTTGGGGCTTTGCTGGCACAAAGCTGAGTTTACTTTTGCTGCTTGAATCTAGATATACTAACATTACAACTAAAGACAACCTTCTTTACCTCCCTGGAGCCAATAACAACAAGTGGGTAGCTTACAGGAACAGTGCCACTCTGCCATTGCAAATCAAACTGTGTACATTTGTTATACTAACTTAAAACACTAATAATGTTACTGCTGGCAAGATACCTCTGCTAGTTAAATCCATCCACTTTCTGACCCCTGTGGTTACGTCAATGCATTCTGTCAAGCTAATAATAATAATAATAATAATAATAATCATCATCATTTTAAAAATGCCTAGGTGTGCATTTCAGGGATGGGTTTACTGATTTGGGACCCCAGGCAACTCTAACTGGGAATGATGCTATTTACGGTTGTAGAAGAAACAGGCTGCTCTAAACTTTTGAGTGTGTGCAATAGGCCCATGGCAAGCACTTTCTATAACATTATGTTTTTGCTTCACCTTATAGGAAAGTGTTTGTTAAAAGACACTGATAAAGTCTTTCTACACAAACAGTGCTGCTACTCATGACATGCTGCTACTCATGACATGACATGAAGGTGACAGAATAATTCCCTCTAACTTTTTCATGAAGAGCCTTTAACCCTGAAGAAATGAGCTCTGCCACTCAGATTACATGGAGATGGTAACAGGTAATGAATCATACTTGAAAATTGCTCCTGTTATCAAAGGTTTGACAGCCCTTCAGGTTTTTGTCTCTGGCTCTATTTTAGCTCTTGCTTCCTTCACTCCAACATTTGTGTCAATAGCATTTCACGTGCATCACAACCAAAAGTCGTCATCACATGTTAAATATAGAATCTTACTGATTCCACCCTCATGTCACATTTGGCATGCTTGGTCTTATCTGATGTACACTGATTCTTTTTGATCTCAACAGAACTTCTGAGAGAAGTGAGTCATGCCTCACCAGTCTCCTGCCTCCTCTCAGCCCCTCAGCTTCTGCTATCACTGCAGTGGCCTATTTTCATTCATTTATTGTGGCTTAGCCATAAGCCTTGAGCCAACATATAAACAGTTGGTGGGTTCTTTTTTGTACTGATTCAAAGCCTGCTTCTATCATTTGCCTCTGTGGTTCTTGCACTTTCATGGTGGATTATGAATTTCTTCAAAACAATTGTTAAGATTCAGAATTGATAACAAAGACATTCTTGTCTTCGTTAGTATGATGTGCATCTCATTCAGTGACAGTGTGTATTACAATGTTTCATGATTAGTGATTATCAAGTTATAGTTTATAGTATTATCTATGTTTTCCTGGTACTCACTATCAGTAAATGCTAATGTGCTCCTTTTTTCAGTAGAGAGTGTGCCACTATTCTTAAGATTCTAAAAGCGCTAAAAGCTAAACATACCCACAAGCTAAACATATGTTTTAGCTGAAGGTTGCTAGGGCCACTAACATTGACACATGAAAAGATTTTTGAAGCCAGTAATTTTAAGTTCAAACATACAGTTAGCTTGCAGTCTTATAACAATCCGGTAGCTAATGTTAGCCCACAGGTTTAGTTGATGATGAGGACAACCCCTGATAAGAAAAACTGAAATTTCTTTTGGAGATTCCTTAGATGACCCTTAGGGTCAGCTGATGGACCAAATTGCCCTGAGGTCCGTTTCACAAAGCAGGTTTAGTGAAAACTCTGTGTCTGTTAACCCTGAAATGAGGGAAACTCTGAGTTTTTCATTTCAAAAAGGGAGGTAACTCAAACCAGAGAAAGAAGTGTAACTCTAGCCTGTTTCACAGAGAGGGGTAACTTAAGCTCTCGGTCAGTTACCGTAGTAACAGACTCTATGAACCTAACCTGGTCGGGACCAGGTTTTTCTCAATGAACCTCGAGTTTCTCTCTGTCTCCGCCCTCTTTCAGCCACATACGCTATTTGATTTCCTCATTCATTCAGTCAGCAGGCGAGTGTCGGAGTATAGTTCTGCCGTCTGTCAAAATGGCATGTCTTTTCATTAATGATCCAGTGGATGAAGGAGCAGCATTACTGCGCAGAGAATTAGGCCTAAATATTCGTCGGGAGATTGTTTTCAGACCGCGGATAGATGTTCTCGCATTTCCGGACAGTTATCTTTTTGAGCGGTACCGTTTCACATCACAGTCCATATTATACATACACAACCTAATCTGTCCTTACATTTGCAACATTACCAACCGCAGTCATGCTCTCACATCCCATCAGATATTGTGTGTTGCGCTGCGGTTTTTGCAAATGGCAGTTTCTTGTATAATGTCGGAGATGCAGAGCATTTAAGCAAGGCAACTGGATGCAGGGCGGTCAGAAAAGTGTGCCTGGCCCTGAAACGACTTTTACACATCTTTGTTGTTTTCCCTGGACATAAACCTGTCAGAGCCATCAAGGAGGAGTTCCACAGGATTGCAGGTGAATGATGTAGCGATCTATTAAATTAATTTTGAACCATATTCCGTTAATGACATTGTGCTGCAACCTCAGACTGGGATTAGTAATTTTAATTTCTTTTAGGATTTACCAGTGTGATTGGCTGCATAGATGGCACACACATCCCCATCACAGCTCCCTCACTTAATGAAGCGAATATGTGAATAGGAAGTCCATTCACAGCATAAATGTGCAGGTAGGCTACAGGTAGATTGACTACTGTTTCAAAATGTAAAAGACTGCATCATAGTTCAACATCTGTCAATCTCTGCACTGTCAAGATCGTATGTGATGCTGTACTCATCATTTCCAATGTGGAGGCCAAGTGGCCTGGATCTGTTCATGACTCAAGGATTTATCGTGAGTCTAACCTAAGCAACAGACGCTCTAATACTCTAATGTATCCACTATATGTTACAGGAGAGTTTTATGGCCTTCTGCTGGGTGACAGGGGTTACCCATGCCAACCTAGGCTGATGACCCCATACCCTGACCCTGAACCAGGCCCTCAACAGAACTTCAACCGGGGGTGACCCCTGAGAGGGCCTGTGATATTAATGTGGCATGTGTTGTTCTTCATAATATTGCCACTATTAGAGGAGAGCAACACCCTGCCCTACAAATTGAAGACCCAGATGATGACCCCATCCACCTGCCAGCTATCCAGGACGGCGGAGCAGTCAGAGACACCATATGCCATAATCACTTCAGAGTTTAAGTCACCATCATCACCACCACAGCAGTCAAATAAAGACATGATACACATTTCATTTGGTCTTCTTTATTTCCTGCAAATAAAAGAGCTAGTTTAGTTAATGTTCCAATAGTTAACATAATTCATCTGTGACCATGCACCCACCTCTAACTTGTGCTCCAGTATTTCAATTTCCAGATCGGCCCTCCTAATCTGGCGGTCCAAGTATTGTATTTCTTTATCTGTTTTCTGGATTTTTTTCAGCAAGTGTATTTTGTATATCTCTTTTACTGGTAACTGGGAACACATAGACAACATTAAATTATTCAGTTGCACATGAATTCCACAGAATGAACCTCTGGTGTTTACTGAACATCCATCTCACTGTGTCCATCTGTGCAGTGGAAGTTGAGGGACCGTCCTGCTGTTGCCCAGCCATGCTCTGTTAATGTGCAATACTTCAGTATAGGCTAAATGTCACACCCTATATTCCACCAGAATGTTAAGAAATGTGAATGGGAAGAGAACTATTAGTAACATACCTCTGTATGCCTTTCTGAATCATCCTCTTCATCCTAGATGAGTGATATGTTTCAGTATACTTAAACTACCATTTGGCAAAATCTTTGGAGTATTGCCTACTTATACAGTTACAAGGCCTGTTGTGGCGTGAAGGGGCTCCACCAGGCAGATAGCACCATCAGAATCTGTTGGGCCAAAAGAAAAAAAAAAGATATGAAAGAGAAATGAATATTTGTATGAATATGCTTTAAAAATATATTTATAGGCATATTACATTTTATAAAAGCACTTGTGTCTTGGGGGTTGGTCTCCCTCCAGGGATTCCCTCAGCCACTGGCCTTCCAAAATTCTGGCCTAGGGCCAGCTCCTCTGCCTCTGTTAGAGGTGGAGGTGCTGGGCCACCACCCGTTTTACGGGCATCTGCTTTCTTTCTGTTGGCTGAGTAGAAGTCTGTGTTAGCTTGAATAGACTTAATTATTTAACAAAACATTATATGGATGAAGACATTTAGGCTATGTGTGGGATAACAGCCACTTAATATTTAGGCTACTTTACAATGTAAAACATGATCAAAATGAGGTACCTCCATTAGATTGTGCCGAGGTCTTACCTGTTTGAACAATGTTTTTATATTTCATCTTAAGCTGCTGCCACGTGCGCTTCTCCCCCGCGGGATTACACCTAAATGAAATAAAATGAAATAAATTAATACACTACCATTCAAACAGTTTTCCCCTGTAATAGTATTGTGATTGCAAAGGACTACATTTAAACTTACGCATTGACCCGGGCAGCAATGTTCTCTGTTACAGCTGCAGCGGTGTTGCACTTCTTTCTAAAAACGTGTTCAAACTCCGCATATGAGCGCATTAAAATTTCCAATTCGAGTGGGGTGAAGAACGCAGCCCTCTGCTTCCCCGTTGCCATGGTGACTCGTCAAATCGGGGCTCCATTCATGCTGGCTTTTTATAGTTGTGGTGCACGCACTTAACTCCAGGTGAAACTACTCCGAGTTGATTAAACCAACTCAAATCAGCTGTTCTGGAACCAGAAACTCAGAGTTTCCTATCTCAGAGTAGATCAGCTCAGAGTTCAGGTTTACACTCAGAGTTTGTTGAACCTGCTTTGTGAAACGGACCCCTGTTGAACTTACAACTCTGGGCTGCAGAACTAAATTACGACAGATTTTATTGCCCGGAGATCCGTACATCATAGAAACGGACAATTTATGCTTTTGTTGCACCACCAACACGTGACACACATCCACACATCTCCAGACTGGGAGAGAGGACCACATTAACTGATTTTTGTATTCAAAGTAAAATGTACTATCAGATGTTGTGTGATGATCTCATAACTTCAGAACTGGAACTTTGCTTACATGCCGATTTTGAGGCCAAACTCACAAACAAGCTGTGCCTCTCTCTCTCTCTCTCTCTCTGTGTGTGTGTGTGTGTGTGTGTGCATGTAGGAGTGTGACCTTTTGTAACCCTCTGCCAGCAGCGTGCCACACACTGAATGGAAAGACTCTTAATGCAGACTTCCATTTTGATATGCATCTCCTTTATGACTAGCTTAATTATCCTTACTATATACCATTGTTTGCACATGCTATATTGTTTGGTAATCATGCAAATTGTTATTTTCTATTTATAGGTTTTGTTTTATAGAACTTTGGTCATATTAGGTACTTTCATACTTTATTGTTATTGTTATATTCTGATGCTAGTACATGTATACCTTTGCTCAAATAGTATTTTAAATAACCTTTAAGCTGCTGTTAATCTATCTTGAAGGAGAAAACGGTAACACTTTCTATAAAGACCACATCTATAATACATTATGACGGCATTTATAGTAAATTACAATGCATTCATAATGCTTTCTAAATACACTCATAAACACACATAATGCTTACTGATGCTGATGCACTATATCAATAGTCATAAACCATTATAGATGTGACTTATAATGATTTATTCACACATGATAACTTATGATATAGCATGGATGGTTATATCACACTATGAGTCCTTACTACAATTAATTGTTGATGTGTGATTAAGTGAGTATAAATATTTGTAATGCATTATAAGCCCCAGCATTCAACCTCTAGTTTATAAAAAGTCAAGAGCATCCATAAGACTCTTGCCACTTATAAGTCATTATCAGTCAAATCCATAATGGTTTATGAGTATTGATATAATGCATCAGTAAGCTTTATTTGTGTTTATGAGAGCATTCATGAAGCATTATAAATGCATTATAATTCACAATAAATGTCAGCATAATGCATGACAGATGTGGTCTTCATAGAAATTAGAGAGAACTTTTGAAACAGTCCGTGCTGCATGTGTTCTAAATGACGATTTAGAACCAGAGGACTCTGCACTAGAGAGACTGTGAGACAAAGAGAGACTTCAAATGAAACAAAGCCTGGTAAGCTGTCAGCATGATCTCATCTCAGCCACATGAGGTGCCAGAAGATGATCCAGCTGGTCATAGAGAGAGAGAAAGATGGAGGAATCAAACTCAGGCTGAGTTTGCAACGTTCAAACCGACCGAGGCCAGCTGCTGGAACCGCACAAGTGTAACCGAGCTGCCCGTCCAGTGTCCTCACAAAGGTCACACTGCAAGTTTTCATCAAGACTTCTGAAGAAGGTGATACGATCTTTCTTGTGTTTTTATAGGGTTGATAGTCTTAAATGATAGGGAAACACAGGAAGTGTTAGACCGAGGTTAGGATCTCCCATTTATACAATTACGGGTCATTCTCTGATCAGGCCCTTTCTTTATCTTTTCCTTATATGTTTTATGGGATAGTCTGCTGATCGATGCTTGACATTGATGGTTCCTTAATTTTAAATTGTCATCTGCTTGATCATCTTGCACTATTTCCGTGCAACTAATCAAGTTCAGATGTCATACCTCACTGGTTTTCAGTTCTTCACTGGTTTTCATTCCCTCATTTTTATTGTCACTTCATTTATTAGCTTGTTGTTCATTTAGTCATTGTATTCACTTTGTGTTTTTGCTGTGTTCACTGTTTGATCATTTATGCATACTTATTCTTGAGTTATTTATTGGTAGTCTTTTAGGAGTAGTTTTGCTGCGTAGTGTGTAGTTTAATAAAACTTTAATTTATAAAGAAACTTGATCTTGTGATTTGTGTTTGTATAATGTCGAGTCCTTGTACACCTGGAAAAAGAAGTCTGTAGCAACCTTCAAATTATGAGAGTAGATTAATTAATGAGGCAAAATGGGCTATCAACCTTTCAATTTTAATGGGTGGTGCTCCGAGGTTTTTAAACTGTAATTTTTAATGTAAACTTATTGTTCCTGAAAACCGAAATTGAGTCCCATTACTGTACTTCATCTTTATACCAGTTCAAGGTAAAAGGTAACTTTATTGTCATTTTTCTTAAACCTAGTTTAAGAAGAAATGAAATTTTCAAATGATCCGAAATCCTTTTACATCTTTTGGAGTCAAGGAGGAGTTGAGGAGTCTCACAGCCTGGGAAAGAAGCTGCTCTGCGGCTCCTGAGGCAGAGTAACCCAAAGTGATCGCTTCCACTATCCAGTTTTACAAACGCTCTTTAGAAAAGGCCTTGCCTGGTGTCCGGGGTCCATAACAAACAAACAATTGATCTGAGTGCCATAATGTCCTGGTGCCCTCCACATAGACAGAGAGAGCACAAACTGGACACAAGGTATGCAAGCGTTCATCCTCCTCTGACTGACAGGGAGGGGGGGGGACAAAAAGCCAAAAGGTCAATGACAATTGTTTTGAACCCAGCTGTAATAACCTTAGGAAGGACACCTTGTGTAACAGACGTGGCTAAGGCACATATGGAGGCTGACACGAGGACTGGTTTCCAGAATTTAATTTGGTCTGCAGAAGACACAAAACACACAATTTGCCCTCTGTTGGTCTGTCTGCACCTCAGCTCCCTCATCAATGCGAAGCAGCATTGTGCTGGTCTATTAACGATATATACATATGCAATAAAATTACATATAAATATGTCATTATTATAACAAACAAATTGCTTATTAAATTATTTGCGAAGCCAGGCCAAATATGACTGAAAACCATGAATTTTCTAATTAATTATTTTAACAAATCACCCAAAAACATTTAAGAGTATATTCATGAAACAAACAGTGACACCTCGTGGACAAGGTAAAAATGCACAGATGAAGGGGGGGGACTAAACAGAAACAACGGAAATTACAACATAAATCAAACAAAAACATACCTGCAGAAGACACAAAACACACAATTTGCCCTCTGTTGGTCTGTCTGCACCTCAGCTCCTAAACAACACATTTTTAACAATGAATAAGGTGGAAAATCTCCTGCTCTACATTAGGATGTGACTTCTGGCGGTACACAGTGTTGCAACGGTTACTATAATGGCAATAACGGTTACACGAAAACATCGTGCAAACTGCTAATAAAACTGTTCTGAACAGTACAAATCAGCTGTATATCATTATATTAACAACTGTTAACACCACACACCAAGGGTTACGGATTATATAGCTCATTTTCACATGTAAATAGCAAAATAATGTCGGAGCATTTTCTCACACAACTTATCCTCATCAATGCGAAGCAGCATTGTGAGGGCAGAGAGGAGGAGCTACGGAAGCTCAGGAGGTACAAGAGCCATGAAGGGCAAAAAGGGCCAGTTTCTACAGGAAAATTACAATAACAACAAATAAAAACAACTAATTGAGATAAAATTCACAAACACCCAATAAAATGTTCAAATAAAATAATTACAAATTGTCAAATATGGATTAAAAATATATATTGAGAATAAAGTGCATATTTAACTTCGTTACACTTGCATAAAGCGTGAAGCCAAAAAATGGCTACCTAGTGGTTTGCCATCTATCCCAACATGGCAAGCTGAGACAGCAGCCAGGTACACCTTAAATCTAGAGGGAGAAAGCCTCTTTTTTTGTAGGCTGTGAAGGAAACAGAGAATAACACTGATACTGCAGTGAAATGGACCATCGCCTTGTGCAGCACATCAGCGCCCAAACACTTAACACTTGTAGGTATAAAGAGTCCTGGTAGATGGGACTCTGGCATTTCGGATTACCTCCCCAACCTCTAGGTAAACTTTTGCAGGGCAGCATTGTTATTTCACGGATGTGGGCACCCGGCGTAAAAATGACAATTCAATTCAATTTTATTTATAAAGCCCATTATCACAAAACCCAGTTTGCTTCAGAGGGCTTTACAGCATACAACATCCCTCTGCCCTTAGACCTTCACATCGCCAAATGAAAAACTCCCCCCAAAAAAACCTGTAATGGAGGGATAAAAAATGGTGGAAACCTCAGCAAAGAGCGATTGAGGAGGGATCCCTCTTCCAGGACGGACAGACGTGCATTAGATGTCGTAAATGACAATTAAATTACAGTCATGACAAAGAGAAAAGAGAGAGAAAGATAGAAAGAAAGAGAAGTGAAGAGAAACAACAATAGTGGTAACAAAAGCATATCATATAACAATAGTGTTAGATATGAAATTACTAAATGCACTCAATGATAACATGTGATGTTATGTGCAAATATTGTAGGATACGAGTCCCGTGCATATATTAATAGTGGAGGCATGATGCATAATAATGGCAGTATAAAGTTGCGTCGAGCCAAGCGTAAGATAGAGCCCTTTGAGTCCTTATTACAGTTGAGTTCAGCATAGATATTTATAATGCATGATAAGCCCATCTGTCAACCTCTAATTTATGACATGTCAAGAGTATCCATTGCCACTTATAAATCATTATGTTATAATGTTTTGACTGTTGATGTCAACAATGTAATTTCTCTAGATGGCATTACCTTGGCCTCTAGCACTACTGTACGGAACCTCAGAGTTTTATTTGATCAAGATTTATCTTTTGCCTCCCATATAAAACAAACTTCAAGGACGGCTTTCTTTCACTTGCATAACATCGCAAAAATTAGACATATCCTGTCCCAAACAGATGTTAAAAAAAATTAGTACATACATTTGTCACCTCTAGGCTGGATTACTGTAACTTCCTATTATTTGGTTGCCCCAACAAATCTCTTTGGTCTCTCCAACTGGTGCAGAACGCCGCTGCTCGTGTTTTAACGGGAAGCAAGAAAAGGGATCATATTTCTCCTGTTTTAGCTTCTTTGCACTGGCTCCCTGTGAAATCCAGGATTGAATTTAAAATCCTCCTCCTTTCTTACAAAGCTCTAAATGGTCAGGCTCCATCCTATCTGTCACAGCTCATAGTTCGTTACCAGCCCTCAAGATCTCTGCGCTCTGAAAATACAGGGTTACTTGTGGTTCCCAAAGTTTCCAAAAGTAGGATATGAACCAGAGCCTTCAGCTACCAAGCTCCTCTCCTTTGGAACCATTTTCCAGTTTTGGTCAGGGAGGCAGACACCGTTTCAACTTTTTAAGGGTAGACTTAAGACCTTCCTCTTTGATAAAGCTTATAATTAAGGCTGGCTCAGGTTGCCTGGACCAGCCCATAGTTAGGCTGACATAGGTTTAACCTGCTGGGGGACTTCCTTTGATACGCTGAGCTTCTTTTCCTTCTCTCAATGCCGCCATCGGAAAATCATGCATGTCTGTTAACTGCATTGCCATTTGCAAGCTTAGCTTAGCCTCAGTAGTTTAGCTTAGCCTTACATCTGTCATAGCCATGTGGTACTCTCACTACCTGGGGCTCGCGATTACAGAGCCTGGGTCCGTTGAATTGCACTACGCTAATCCTGTTGCCTCTCGGGAGCATTCCTGCTCCCTTGTTTCCTAGTTTTCCTGGATCCTGGCCGTAACCTTGACTGTGCCTAACTGTGGTGATAGCTGTGCTGATGCTGCGACCCTGCCTTTGGTTGTGCTCGTGCTGTGGCTGTACTGATACTGTGCCCCCCGCTTACCTTGATTGTGGTCTGGTCCTGGTTGCGCCGATGTTGTGATCTTGCCTTTGGACACCTCCCTTTCAACATATGCATGAGACTGTTATCATCACCCTTAACATCATCATAGGATGCAATTAATAATTTCACAACTACCGTTATTGTAATATGACATGCATCTGTTTCTATTATTGGCGTGCCTCTCTTCCCCTCTCTCCCCCCTCCTCCCCTCTCTCTTTCTCTTTCCTTTTTTGCCATGATTGTATTTCATTTGTTATTTACGACATGAGGGATCCCTCATCATCCTCTACCGCTCTTCTTGAGGTTTCTTCCTTTTTTTTTTCTTTTTTGTTACAGGGGTTCTTTTTCGGGAGTTTTTCCTTGGGTGATGTAAGGGTCTAAGGGCAGAGAGATGTCGTACACTGTAAAGCCCTCTGAGGCAAACCATGTTTTGTGATAATGGGCTCTATAAATAAAATTTACTTGACTTGACTTGACTTAACTTCTGTGTCCTTCAAAACATCCAGCCTCAGCCTTTCTGATTTCCACTTTCTTCGGGGTTGGAGGGTCACCAAGTATTCTTGCTTCCAATGTGTCCAAAAAGTCTTTGGATTTGCTTCCATTGTTTGTTGTAAAGATCCTTGAGATCCATGTTTCCTTGAGACACAGATACTGGGTCAGTCTTCTGAGTGAGCAGCATTGCAGGCGTGAAAAGAGCTGGCATCTCAGGATCAAAGGACACTGGACCTAGAGTTCTCCCATTTATGATCGCTATGACTTCAGCCATCAATGTCACCAGTACTTCATCTGAGAGATGACTGTTCTCTTTAAGCAGCATAGCATTCAAAATGTGGCTTGTTATAACTATCATTCTCCCCCACACACCTCCCATGTGAGGGGAATGCGGTGGATTGAATGTCCAGGTGCAGCCTTTGTCTTGCAGGTGAGCTTTCAAGTCTGGGTCTTCTTCCTGGATGTGTTATGGATATAGCCAAGAACAATCTTGCTGTCTGTATAGAATGTGACTTGTGAACTTCCACATGAATTTCTGCCATCTCTGCAATCTCTGTCACTAAGACCACAGCACACAGTTCCGACCAATTAATAGTATGTGCAGGGGAGCCAACTTGGACTTCCCCATGATGAACCCAACATGGCTGCATCCCTCTGTATCAACTGCCCTCAGGTAAGCTACAGCTGCATATGCTCTTACAGCTTTGTGTCTTTCACCAACAGGGTAGATGCTGTCCAAGCATATTTTGGAGCAGGATCAAGAGCCAACTGAGTCCCTACAGACCTCTGTGCACTTTGACATGACCTCTGGAGGGTCCTCCTCCTCCTGTTGCTCCCCACCATGATCTTCCTTGGTTGTACAGCTCATTGGCTTCCAAAATGCTGGCCCTGGATGAAGCTCAGAGGTGTTTTCTGACATCCTTTGCATTGCACAGGTTTGTTGCAGTCCTTAGCAAGGTGTTTTGTTGATGAGGCCTGTGATGTAAGGGACACAGCCTTTCTGGATCCTCAACCTTCTTTTCCACATTGTCTTGTTTGTATTCGCCTTCCATTGAAACCTCTGTCTTTCTTGTAAACACAGATGGTTTGCTTGGTTGAAGAGGTTTATCTATTCCGACTGGACCACCCATGGTAAGTTCAGCAAAGCGAGGATCATTTTGTGTTTTTGCTTGATCTCGGACGAACTTCACAAAAAGGGTGGATATGTAATCTGATAGCCTTCTTTGTATTTTGAGCCAACTGTGATCCATTTCTCCAGAAGCCTATAGGGGAGCTTCTGTGTGATGGGATTAACTCCATGGGGTGTGTTCCATCTTTTCTAGCTACCTCCAGCTCTAGCAAAAGATCTCCTAGCTCCTATAGCTTCTGGTTGTCTTTGTTTGAGATCTTAGGAAACTCCTTTAACTGCTTCAACAAAGTGTTTTCTATCATTTCAGCATTGCTGTAGCTCTCTTCTAATCTTTGGCATACCATCTGCAGTCCTGCACTGACATCGTGGATGTGAACTGCATGGATTCACTTGACCTTGAGGAGTCCAGAGCAGACCCTTTCTTTGCTAATTAGATATTTGGCTAAGTCTGTCATGACGGACTGCTCATGAAAGGGGACTGAAGAGAGTATCAAGCGGGGTGGACCTTCTGAGATTGCAAAGTGAGCTTGATGAGAGTGACGTTCTTCTTTTGGGAGCTTTAACCTGTGCGTATGGCTTTGCTGACTGTGCTCATTCTTTGGTGCTGTGCTGGCAGTTCTTGGAACGTGTGGTCACTGATTTGCTATATATCAGCTTAAAGCATATCACTGCCTGCTGATATGAGCGCTGTCTGGATACCTTGATTCTCTGTTTCACCGTTGTACATGTTTGGCTGGTGTGGTGAAGTGAGAGGTTCTTTCTTTGTGAGCTGGGACTGTAGCTGATCTTGATCCAAAAAATGTTGTTGCACATACTGACTGGTGCGTTAATATGAGGGGTATGGAGTCAAATTTGTCACATTCCAATGTATTGGTTCTCTACCTTCATCCTCATAAGCCACTTCTAGAACGTCAGCCTCTGTGATGGCTGCTTCAGCATCACCCTGAATTTTCAGTGCCTGAAAGTTGGCCTTTAACTCAGCCGCCCTTTGTTACTGATCCACTTCAAACTCAGTTTTCCTTATTTGCTGTTCCGCTTCTTTTCAGCTCTTCAGTCTCTATTCTTGCCTGTTTGATGAGCATGTCTGCTTCTCTTTGAGCATATGCAGCCTTGATTCGTGCAGCTTCAGCTTTAGCCCTTGCCCTAGTTGCAGTAGAAGCACAGCTTGAGCCCTTGGAACTAGCAGCAGTCTGAGACTTTTCATCTTGTGTGTCTGGCAGAGATGTTTCTTGTATGTGTTTCTCCATGATAGACTTTCAATTTATGGCAAGTTGTCTGAGTTGTATGCAGCGCTGGTGACTCATGTCTACTTGCTTGTAGACTGAAAATTAAGTCTTTTTACTATTCTCCTCTCGCTTTACTGGACAGCTTAGCAGATAGCTAACATCTTATCCAACTGGAGTTGAGTTGAGGACGTTAGTATGGATATCGTTTTTTTGTAAAACTGTGAAAACATGAAATAAGAGAATTACAAAGGGCTCATACACATAAACATTGCAAACAATCTCAAATATGAGCCATAAAGGCCCAGTTAGTATCCAAGCTAATTTTAGCATTGTTCATCAAAGGCAGATGCTAATTGCAGTTAGCAGCTTTTACAACTCTACACAACCAAACAGAAAACATATAACCTTTCCATGTGTGCCCTGCAGTATGATGTTCTATGGTACATACAAAAATACTTTCTGACTTTGATCTTCAGAGGATAAAAGGTTGAAAAGTGGTAGGCAACTGCTACATGTGCTGTTAACAGAAATTGAAAATTAAATGAGCTACCTAAGGCAAGCAAAAAGGGACATAAAACATGAATGCATTACATTTTTACACCATAAAATGTGTCACGGAAAGAATGTGGAGCAGAACACTTTCATTATTCATTTGTACATGCCTTTGGAATATGATCCATGCTTCTGAATAGTACCACAGAGGTGGCACCTAGAGCTGCCACACACTGGAGGGGTGCTGCTGGTCGTGCTAAAAAAGAAAAGAAAAAAAAAAACTTAAATAATTTGCTGCGCCCGATAGCGCCCTTTCCTCATGTTCTGCCTTGAAAATAACAAATGAACAAATTAAGAAAGAGATAGTCTTAAACTCAGCTCCCCTCTTATTTCTCATCATTTGACTATTCCCTGTCCAGCCTGCGTCGTGATCACTGATGGGGCTGCATACTGAAAGTGAAAGTTGGGGATGACACATGTCAACAGGCAAGTTCAGAATCAGAATCAGAATCACGTTTATTGGCCAAGTTCAACAAATGAGGAACAAGGAATTTTTTCCGGGTTGGCA